>NW_027185777.1:25374960-25419835 GCF_028583685.1 Petaurus breviceps papuanus
AGAGAGAGAGAGAGAGAGAGAGAGAGAGAGAGAGAGAGAGAGAGAGAGAGAGAGAGAGAGAAGCTAAATACATGGTAGGTTGGGAGGAAGGCACAATCCATTGAGGGGATCAAGAAAGGCTTCATGCAGAAGGTGGTACCTGAACTGAATGTTAAAACATAGATGGATAAAGCATTTATTCAGCAATTACTATGCACCAGGCACCATGCTATCTTAAAATAAGAGAAGAGAGGAGAGGTAAAGAAGGACTTCATTCCAGGCATGGAGGATTACCAGTGAAAAGGTCCAGATATAGGAGATGGTGGATCATATGAGAAGAATAGAGAAAAGGTTGGGAGGGCTGGATCACAGAGTATCAAAGGAAAAGTCGTGTCCATTTAGGCTACAAAGGTAGACTGGGGCCAGGTTTTGTAGTATTTGAAAGGTTTCTTCAAAGAGGAGTTTATGTTTTATTCTTGAGAAAATAGGAAGTTGCTAGAGTTGGTAGACAGGGAAATCACCCTCCCAGATCTGCCCTTAAGAAAAATTGCTTTGGCAGCATTGTGTGGGGTGAACTAGAGTGGAGAGAGGCAGGAGGCAGAGAGACCAATTAAAAGGCCTGATTGTTCAAGTAAGAATACTTGGTAGCTATTGGCAGAGCCCTAGACCTACCTGGGGTCTTTGCCTTTGGCTCTGCCTACCTGGTTTGGTGAGGTCAGCAGATATACCTGAGGCTCTCCTGGGGGCAATGACTCCCACTGCTAGAAACACAACAGTTATTCTACTTGATTTTTGTTTTTTTGAAATTACTCTGCCTTATTTTCCAACTTGAAATCAGATCACCAAGGTGGGCTACTTGGGGGTTCCTTCTAATCAACACTCTCAAGTTGACCTCCTAGACCTTCTCTTATGTGTTTCCTTAGCAAATGGAATTAAACTCAGTCTGGCCTCTGCCTTTATCCTTCTTGGTAGCAAAGTGCATAGTAAACAATGCAGGAACTTCCCCCTGTTTTTAAAGAAAGAGATCACATTAATTTTATCAGAATATTCAAGGCTGGGATTAATTTTTTTTCCAGTTTCCCTCTCATGCCCTAGAGATTCAGCCCAATAGTCTCTCAACTGTGAGAAACAAAAGAAGTCATGGTTATGATAATTATTAACATTTAATCTTTACTACTCAAGCAAAAGAAAGGGCCTTTTTCTTAAGAGATCTTCACTCAGGACCTCTGTTTTACTACAAAAGAAACCAAGGCTGCTTCTCTCAAACAAGGATTGAGATAAGATCTTAAGATATTAAGAGATAAGATAAGGTAGTCTGGTTGAGGGGGCAATATTCCAATACTCTGCAAAAAAAAAAAAAACTAATATGGTGTTGGGATTATTTTATATTAACATGGTAGTCTATTTAATTCAATTCAACAAACATTTAATAAGCATCTAGTACCCGGGAAACAGCTTCAGGAAATGGAAAGAGGCAGAGAATCTGGGTTTGAATCCCAACACTGTTATTTATGACCTTTGTAACCTTGGGCAGGTCACTTGTACTCACTCCATGGACCTCAGGGTCCTGATGTGTGAAGTGAGCAGATGGGATTAGAGCATCTGAGTTTCCTTCTTGGCTCTGAACCTAGGATCCTGAGGGTATTTCTAAGATAATAGGCAGACTGGCACAGAGCAGAAGGGCAGTCCCCCAGGCAAGAAGACCTGACTTCAAATTCTGACACAAACTAACTGTCCATGAAACAACTATGAAGACTAGTTATACATGGGAAAAACATGACTTCTGAATGCCTGTAATGGCAAGCACAGAAGTAGTTCAAATCTTGTTTCAGCTATTGAATTAACACCTTGTTTCAGTTCAAGTTTCTTTTGAGCCTTGTATCAAGTCTGCTAAGAAACAGAACATGTGAATCCACATCTTTTGACCCCTAGAACTCTTGAACTCCTGAAATAGGAAGGGGAGGAGCTAATTACCATATATAAGGAGAATTTCCAGGCTAGAGACAACAGAACTGAGAAGAGGACTCTTGTGGCAGAGTCAAGAAAAAGAAAACTTGTTGTATTCCAGCACTCTTTCTGCTCTGTCTGTGTTGATGTTTATCTGTGATACTTTGTACAAAAAGCCCTGGGACCTTACTGGAAGCCCTGAAAGAGGATTTTCTGGTTGCATGTTTACAGAAGTCCTGGAGGAGGGTTTTGGGGGTCCTGGGACTTTACTGATGATTTGTGCTGACCTCTTGGACCTTGTTTGTGGGTCTGTGTTGATTTCTATGTTGATTATTTATGTTGAGTTCTCAGACTTTATTGGTGGGTCTGAGTTGATTTCACAAGTAGATAGTGAATTGATGATGGTGCTGGCAATGTGCATAAATATTATTGTGGCTCTGTCAAGCTTTATCTTCCCAGAAACAGGAACTATGAAGGACTTGAGGTGGACTGGACACTGTGAACTTCAATATGGAACAGAACTTGATGAAGAACTGAACAAGGAACTGGGAACTGCCTGCCTTTGAACCCAGGTGAAGTTGGAGCTGGGACCATGGAAGAGGAACCACAGAAGCTGAGAGCCAGCCTCAAGTCAAGCTGAGAGAAGACTTTACTAGGATACTGTGTACTGACTGAGAAGATTATGATTTTCTGTGACCTAGGGGTGGAAAGCTTTGACTTTGTACTTTGTGATTGAATTAAGGATTTTGTGATTGACTAAATGAATGTACCTAATTTAAAATTATGGGGCCACTTTGGTGAAAACTATGTGGCCATTTTAGTGATAAGTTGTTGAGTTGTGACATGGTGAATACTGTATTTTGATTTTCTGTGATACGTTGTAACATTGTGAATGCTGTATTTTGATTTTCTATGAATGTTTTGCTCTGATTTGTTATTGAATAAATAGAGAGCTCACTATACTATGTAATCAGAACCTTGAAAGCTATTCACAGCAGCAGTCCTCTGGAAAGCTGTTCATGTGTGGCTTTACAATGTCCCAAGTATCTCTGCCACTGATCAGTTGTAGAGGGACTTTCCCAACACTAATGAAATCAAAGGTTTAGGCCCCAAAAGAACACAAATATACTCAGTGTGAGAAAGATATAAAGGAGCTTATAGACATATAGGAAGGTGAAGAATGTAGGGAAACAAGGGGAAGAGACCAAGCATTTACAAAGTTCCTACTATGTGCCAAAGGCTATGCTAAGTTCTTTGTGAGTGTTGTCTCATTTGATTCTGATGACAACCCTACAAGATAAGTGCTATTAAAATTGAGGTAGACAAAGGTTTTGCTGTGTGACCCTGGGCAAGTCAATTAACACTGGTTGCCTCAGTTCCATCATCTGTAAAATGACCTGGAGAAGGACATGGCAAATTGAAAAAAAAAAAGATTCTGAGTAGATTGGTTGAGAAGTCAAATTTCAGAGAATGAATTGTGGCCTGGAAGTGGAGCTATCAAGGGTTGATTGCTCTTTCTTGATATTTGGCAGTGAAGGGGAAGAGAAATTGGATAGTAGTTTAAGGAAGTGTCTGAGACAAGGGAAGCATAGAAGGCATATAGGAGAACTGACTCTAGATTTTGGGAAACCGGGTTCAAATCCCACATCTGATGCTTTACTTCCTTGGCTAAGTCAGATAACTTCCCTGAAGCTTAGTTTCTTGGTGTGTAAAAATGAAAGGGACATGTCAGGTCTAAAGGAGAGATAAAAGATGAAAAGAAACTGAATATTAGATGGAGTGATTAAAGGTGTGTGTGTGAGAGAAAGACAGAGACACAGAGATGGAGAGACAGAGAGACAAACACAAAGAGACAGGCAGAAAGAGGCAGAGAGATGAAACAGAAAGAGACAGGGACAGAGAGAAAACAGGAAAGTATAGGTTTAAGGTCATGGCTAAAAGAGTTACACTCTTACTAATAGTCCACAGGATAACAGTGGACATTTAAAAAGTTGTGTACAGGTATTTAGATAGGAATCAAGCTGTATGAAATCAGAAAGGGCCTTAGATTTGAAATCAGGAATTAATGTTTCAGTAAACTTAGCGAGAAAGTTGTTAACACACTAATTGTTCTATGATAAAGCTGTCATAAAATAAATGACTTGATCATTACTGGGGCATTTGCTATATTCCAGCATCTGCATGGTATATTGTCATACTACAGCTTTTTGACCCAATGTTCAATTAAAAGAGGGTTTCTTAGCAACTAAAACAATATTATTGTGGAGTCTGAGAGAAACCACTAGATTAGCAGAAAATCCAGATTCCAAGGTCTGATTCAGAACTTCCTGTCACCCTCAGTCCTTACTCTTAAATTAGAAATGTTGTCAAGAAAAAAATATTTTAAGGCTCTGTTCAGATGCCACCTCCAACATGAGACCTTTCCTGTTTCACCCAATTGGTAATGTTTTCCCTCCTTACCCCCTGTCCCCAAATTACTTTATTATGTGTGTATGCATATGTTTTTTATTTTGAGGGGCATCGTGGTATGGTGGTTACAAGGCCCTCTTCAGGCTAAGGAACAAACCAATCAATCAATCAGTCAATCATCTATTATTTATTAAGCACTAGATACTAGGCTAAGTGCTGTTGTTTACTCTTTGTTTTCCAAAGAGTACCAATGACATCCCATCCCATCCCATCACAGGGAGATGTCATTACATGTGTCTGAATTGGGTTGAAGTGAGGCACTGTTGCACAAAGTCAGTATCATTCTCTCTTCCAGAGTCATGGAAGTCCAGCAGCAGGAGAAAAGTCGTGATGCCTGACAACAGCCCAGGATACAGTAGATGGCCTGGGTATCTTTATGTCTGACCATGCTCTAAGCTCTCCACAGTGACTGCTTCAACCACCTTCATGGTTCTCATGCGCGCATTCCATGGGGAGAAGTCTTCACATACTTGGAGTAGACACTCCCCCTGACTCACCATTGGGTTTGAAGCCCACTGATGACCCTCACTCTGGCTTAGCCCATCTCCTGAAGCTATTTACCAGGATATGGCTACTGTGCATACTACAAAAGGTGGACACCAGAGTTGGACAAGCAGCCCTGAAAAGTCCTCTGCAAGCCCTCGTACCAGAGCTTCTAGTCCTCCCTCCCTAAACACCCCATCCTCCCCCATGCCAGGAGCTAGGGATACAAAGAGAACAATAAAACAATATTTGCTCATGTGGCACTTAAATTTGAGCAGAGAGACAACAGGCACATTATTATATGAACATGAGAAACACAGAGCAAAAAAGGAAAATTACATTATAACTTTATTACATATTTAAAGGAATAACAAGATGTACATAACAGATTTGCAGTTTTGTGTGCTGCGCTATAGAAATGTTTATTTCCTAAGTTCAGAATCAATAAAATAAAGTAAAATAAAATAGAAGTTTAAGGTAATAGGAGCAAGGAAGGCAGTAGGAATGGGGAAGATGGAGTTGGAGAACAGGATGGTAAAGACTTCCTGCAGAAGGAGAACCTTTGAGCTAAAACTTGAAGGAAACCAGAGATTCCAATGTACAGGCACAACAAGAGGTAGTGCCATGATTAAAGACAGCTAGACCAATAGCGTTTGGAGGAGAGCAATGTGTATTAAGAATGGCAAAGTAAGAGGGGACCAAGTTTGGAAAAGTTTTATGTACCAAAAAGAGGAGGTTATATTTGATACTAAAGATATAGAAGCTCATGAAGTTTATTTAGATGGGAGGGAGGGGAAGAAGAGAAGGGTGGGACTGATGGGGTCGAAAATCCTATCAGCAGTTGTTTGGAGGAGGAATTAGTGAGGAGAGGCTAAAGGCACAGAGACCAATTAGGAGGCCATTGTAATAATGGGGAACAAAGGTGAAGTGGGAAGAGGAATGGCTGTGTGATGGAGAGGAGAGAAATGCAAAAGATAACACAGAGGTAGAAATGACCAGATCTGGCAGTTGGCAGGCTAGGTAGGAGGGAACGAGAGGGAGGAATTGGGGATGATACCAAGTTTGAAACTGAGGTGACAGCAAGGATAGTGGAGTCCTCAAGAGAAATAGGGAAGTTTGGGGGAGGCACAAGGGCAAAAAATGTGTTCTGTTGTTAAGTTTGAGATGTTATGGCTCATCCAATACAAAATGCCCAACAACCAGTTAGCTGATGATACTGGCCTGGAGATTGGGAGAAAAATTAGGGCTGGACACACAGATCCTGAAGCCGTCTGCATAAAGATGATATGAAACTAATGATAGTTGATGCCACCAACTTGGAGTTTATAGCAAGAAGAGAGAAAAGGGCCCAGGACAAAGTATTAAGCTACACCCACAGTTAGGGAATACAGCATAATGTGAACAAAGGTTCAGCAATGGAAACTGAGAAGGGCTAGTTAGAGAAGTAGAGAGAGAACCATGACAAGAAACCCAGCAGAGAAGATAGTGATGGGGTTGAAAGTCCGATTGCAGAGGATTTATTTAGAAGAGTATGAAAGGAGAAGTGGAAGAAATTGGTGTAGACAGCTTATTCAAGAAGTTTGGTTAAGAAAGAGAAGACTACAGGCAGGATCCTTAAGAATTTCTTAAAGATGCGGGAATTTTGGGGTGCAGGGAAGGACTTGGTATATATAGAGAAAATTAATATTGGTGAAAGGACAGGGTGGGGCAATCTGCTGAAAAAGACCAGGAGTGTGGTACTGAGCGCAAGGGTACATGGGGAGCTATTGATATTGGCAACGTATTGATCAAAGACTAGTCCAAGGGTGAGGAACCTGTAGCCTCTAGAATAAAGGAGTAAATTATGGGGGGTGATTTTTGAAAAGTTAAGAGATAAAACTAGGAGAAAAAAGGAAAAGATACTCGGCTAAGAGACTAAGGTAAAGGGTATTGTGGGAGGACTGAGGAATGCAATAGCTGCTGTGGCAGGTGGGATAATCCATTAGGGAGGAGTAAAAAGACTGCCTTGCTAAAGAGAGCACATATCTTGATTAGATGACAAATGTTTAGTGGACCTAGTGGGGTCAAGGCCTTGACTGACACCAACATAAGGTCCTGTTTGCTGAATAGGACCAGACCCTGTTTGCAGGGTCCCATGTATGTGATGCGTTTTGTAAACTTTAAAGCATGGCACAGATATATATGAGTTATGGTTATGCATCTCATTTCTGTCATTGTTTCCAATGGAAGTCAGAAATGGTCCTGGGACCAGTTAATATCCCTCTATTGTTTCTAGTTTTGTTAGGATATAAAACTGGTACATAAGGAACATATTCCTATCTTCAGTCCGTTTCATACACACTCATTGTGCTAGGTTTGCCATAAGGAAGATGCCAGACATCTTCATTGAAGCGTGACCTTCAGGAAGGGATAGTGCTTCCAATTTGTTTCAAGTATCTTGCCTTCTCATGGCACCATACCACTACTCATGCTGCTGTCTTCCTTGTCAAGTTGATCATCAGGATGGTATCAGGTAAAGCCAGTCTACAGCCCTATGTCACTCTAACAATTTCTTTGAGCACTTACATTATACTAACCAGGTTTCTAAATCAAAAGGAGGACCTTGAGCTGGTAGATTAGATTGGTATCACCAATCCAATTCACTACTCTTTAAGAGAGGAGCATGCTGGAGCCAGCTCAAAGAAAGTACAACTGGAACATGAAGAGAGCCTGGAAGAAAACACTGAGGGATGAAGGCAGGGGCATGCTGGAGCCAGGTCAAACCTCCTCAGGGGAGTCAATTGTTAAATTTTTATTGTGAGCCTATAGTAAACAATAAATACTATAAATTCGGGTTCAATTTAGTTATTTCACTGATTTTGTAGATTTAAAAAGTGAAGAAAATATTAATAATACAAATTAAACTTAAAAGTGTGTCCTGAGAATGTTTTCTTTTTTTTAAATAAATACAGTTGTTAAATATTTATCAGCATACCACTAATGAAGTTTCCTCCCAGACCTTCATAGCTTCTAGAGAAGGCAAGATGCATAGAAAATACCTTTTATACATCCCCCAGTTGTCATTCCCCTTCTTTGCTGATGGCCCATTCCTGCCCCCACCCTCTTTCCATGGATAACATGGATAACAGTTTGAGCTTTGAATGGTGTTGCTGTTGACAACAATCGTTTGGCTATATAAAAGCCAGAACATATCAGGTACTAAATAAATGCTTATTGATTGATTGCTTATGCGTTTGATTAAAAAAAAAAACAAGCAAACAGAACATCATTTCTTTGTAATCACACCTTATAGTGGTCTGCTTTGTCTCCTCCTGAGATTTCAAGCAGAGCCACCCACCAGCATTGCCGTTCCACCATCCTACAGCATCCTGATCCAACAATACCAACACTGCTCCAAACATCTGGGAAACTCCTCTTTTGGACTTGCTTGCCAAGCCTGCAGTCTATTGTTTTGACTCTGCTCAGTGATGGCACGTCGTCATCCTTTGAAGATGAGTTTGATTCTGGAAAGCAGCTAGAAGTCATTTGTAACCAAGCCTGGTGAATAAAGCAGATCACACTGGGCCATACCGTTAGGGAGACTGGGAGAGGGGAACAATGTGTGCCTAAGATATAATGAGACCAATTTTCTTGTGTTCCTCAATAGCTAGAGACTCAAGGCAATTGCAAAAGAGAAGGCCTGGACATGTTCTGAGCAATAGCAGCCCAGCTGGAGAAATTTCTGCAGCTTCCCAGGAGGATAACACACTCAGGTGGATGCTTCAGCTCTGGTATGTTTGCTAAAAAACATCAGTTCTCTTGCTTCCCGTCACTTCTCGTCTATCATATTAACAAACATAATGTCATGTAAACAGATCTGCCCATGACAGAAGCATATTTGTGAAGGGAGGTGAATAGATTTGTGATGCCTATGAACTCCCTTCCCTTTGAAGAGGGCTAAGAGGGAAGTTATTTGGATACAAGTGGGCCATGGGCAGCCACAAGCTGCCTGACCATGACCAGCCAAACCAGCACCTGCCTAAAGTAGACTAAGACTGGACTTCAAGTACCTGCAGACTGCTTTGTTCTGTGTTTCTTTCCCTGAGCACAGGTGACTGAAAAGAGATCCTGAGTTTGGGATGTTTTCAGTCATGGCAGTCACAGAGACTGAATGTGCCTGAGCTGAATTCTAGTTCCTTAGATCACGGCAATTTCCACAATAGCTTCTTGGAGGAGAGCACCGTGGCCAGGAGGGTGAAAGAATCCAGCCAAAAGGGCAAAGAAAGCTCAAGGCCTGTTCTAGCTGGCCAATAGATCCACCTGCACCTTGTGATTCATTTAGCAAAAAAAAGTACAGCCCCAAAGTGAATGTGAAATATCTGTTGAACAGTCCTAGAAAGTTTCCTTTACCACCAAGGAAGCAGTATACATGTTGTATTAATTTCATATGTTAAGTAGTTGTTCATGTGCATTTATAAATTGTTTTAAGCATATATTTCATGGAGAAAGAAAGAAATAGCTACTTTGTCTACAGAGCTTCTAGTCTAGAAATGACCCTACTAATTGTTTTGGGGGAAGAAAATGCTTTTAGTTTTCAGCCAGACTCAGGCTTTACTTAACAGTGTTTCATCAGAACTGTGGAGCAAGGGTAATGAGCCAGAGGGTACAACAAGAAGTTGACCCCCTTAGTATGGAAACTATAGCACAGGGACACATTTGTGCACAAGTTGCATTCCTCCTGAAGAATCTAATCTCCTGGAGGGCCAGGAGTTGCCCTTGCCTCTGTTCCCTCCCCCCCACACACACTTGGTACAGTGCTCCGCACATAGTAGGAACTGAAATTTATGTTGAATTGAATTGAGGGCTCTTTCTAAACCCGGCTTCTGTTCCCCCTCCCTTCCTGATCCCCTTCAGCTTTGGAATGGAGATTAGATCATTGCTCTCCATATACAGACAACATCCCTTGTCAGAAGCTATAGGGGGACACAAAGGGACTTTTGAAAAGTTTCTGATCCAAGTTAAGAATCTATTTTATTTTTTACACTATGCTTCTTTGGAAGAGAGAGATGCGAATAGGACTTAGAGCCCTAGAGGGAGGGGTACTCAGTCTGCACAGTACGTTCTCTTGAGCTTTCAGGTCCAGCCCTGTTCCTCCTGGTCTCCATCCATGTATTCCTGGAAGTCTAGCCCTTCAGATTCTTGGCTTAGGTCTTATTGCCTTAGGAACGGGGTTGTGGGAAGCAAGTCCCCAACCTCTGCAATCTGGACTGCGATTGGCCTGTCGTTCACTTCAGAGCTGTGCTGAGTGTCCTCACCATCTCTTTCTAATAGACACTTCTTCATGTGAACTTCAGGGGAGTGTCTGTCTCTTGGGTTGCCAACATATTCTATAATTCTTCTGATTTCCTCTGTTGTCATGTTACTCATAAGTGTAGTCCCCAAAGGCTCCCAGGCATGCATACAGAAACAAATTCTGCATTTCCATGATATTAAGTCCAGCAAGGGAAGCCAAAATTCCCCAGTAAAGAAAGAAGGAAGCCAGGGGATTGTACTTCAGAAACACCAAACCAAAGTGATAGGCTTTGTCTGCTGCAAAAGTGAAAAGAAAATGCAAAAGCTCAGTCCAGGTTTCATGCCTGGAAAGATGTCTGCAGTCCAGGGGTGAATTTGTATCCAGTATCCAACTGGCAAATCCAGCCTTAAAGGTTTCTGGATGGAGCTGCCTGGAATTCCAATGTTTTCCTGTTCATCTTTCTCTACTGTTTGCCTGACCCTTCCATCCAGGTCAGAGGATGATGGCAGGGATTAAAAAGAAACAACTCTAAATGGTCCCTTTCAAGGGTGTTTTGCAAGGAACACGTTGGTCTGCTCCACTGTGACATCTTCCAGCTCCTCTGAGAAATGTCAGAAAAATTAGGTTAAAAGTGTTCCCAAAGTGAAGTCTGGTCAAAGGGAAATAGCTGAGGTGGCTTTATGTGGCCGCCTGTCAAGCCACTGCTGTTTGATTGTGTGGTCGGATATGGAATTTAGCTTTTTGATAAAGCGAGGTGGGGGGGCTGGTGAGCTTTGAGGGGGAAAAACATGCTAGAAAGGCTTTTGGTCACTGTCTGAGCGATTTCCAGTAATCCTCCTCACTGTCAAACTCATACACTAGGGACAGATTTGAGCCCCATGGGGTAGATGGAATTGAAACCTCTCATGAGGAAAAAATGATAAAGGAACAATGTATACCTTTGGCCAGCATTTCTAGGAAGAGATGTTTAACAGAAATGGCAGTCTGTGTTTTCCATACTGGAGTGTAAGATCCCCACGTCCCCCGGCTTTGTGATTCTCAGCAGGACTCTGAAACCCAAGTTAAGGTCTGGCCTGGTCTAGTTTTCTCCTCCTTAAAACTGAGCAAAAAGAAAGAGACAACGGGGCAGGGTGGGAAGAGCAATGCATTCTAGTCTTTGTTCTGTGGCAGAGGACTCAGTGAGTGACAACCCAAAAGCTCCTTCACCTCCTGGGATCTCAGTTTCCTCATCTATAAAATGGCACGTTAATGTCCACCTTACCTTTACGTGAAGAGCAATCAAGTTTAATCGTGTATATGGAAAGGGCACAAGTGGAAGGTATTCTAAACACTACTGTTTAGAAATACGTGGGACTATGAAGATATAAAGCTTCAGGTCCGCAATAACTACTCTTCTCTGTTTCAAGAGATGGGGTGGGAGAGACTGTAAATGACAACTGTTTTGTTTCTGTTTTTGTTTTTAAGCATTATTAAAACACTGTTGCACAGTGGACAGAACTCTGGGCCTGGATTCAGGAAGACTCAGCTTCCTGAATTTAAATCTGGCCTCAGACACTAACTGTGTGACCCTGGGCAAGTCACCTAACCCTGTTTGCCTCAGTTTCCTCATTTGTAAAACAAGCTGGAGAAGGAAATGGCAAACCACTCCAGTATCTTTGCCAAGAAAACATCAAATGGGGTCACAAAGAGTTGGATATAGCTAAAAATGACAACAAGAATGATGAAACATTTTTTTAAAATAAAGATGAAAGATAAAGATTTACCTCCTCCTCTCCCCCAAAAGAAATAAAACTTTGCCTTTCGAGCTAGGAGTATTATGTTCCCATGTTCATAATATTCATAGAGTGCTTTTCAGATCGGTTGGAGTTCCTTTTTCCATTGCTACCACCCAAAGAGTAAATATCAGGGATGATCTTCCAACCCTGACCTTTGCCACACTCTGAAGGGCTTCCCTCACCCACACCTTATCCCTCCTAATGGTTGCCAACTCCTGGGCCTCTTGGATACAACCCTATTGCTCTCTATTGGCTCCTTCAAGGCCACCTAATTCACATGTGCATTTTCAAAGCACATGCCACAAATTTCTAAAACTGGAACTCATATTTCTATTTGAACACAGAGAACACAGGTTCGCTGGAATCTCCCCAATACAGAGTTTGTCTTTGGTCCCTTTATCCCTCCTACAACACCCTTCCCTCTCTCCTCCAACCCCGCCAGGCTCCCCAGGTCACACACATAGTGGACCCACGTTTATTTTATTTTTTTTCCTGTGTCTCAGGTTCTAGTCCCAACTGTCAAGTCTGAAAATCTATAAGACAGCAAGCTTTAGCTGCTGATCAATATTCCCAGGGGCATTTACATTTCAGAGCTGGAGGGGCCCCAGAGGTCATCTAATCCAGTCCTTAACTGAACAAGAATCTCTTCTACATCATACCTGACAAGTGGCCATGCCATCTCTACCTGGAGATCTCCAATGGGTGGATGGGTAAGGGAGTTAGGGAGGGGTAGAGGAACAATCTTTCCCCCAGTTTGGTCCAATTGACTATTGGAAAGTTCTAATTGAGAGGGACAGAGAGAGATCATTTCTCTTTGGTTTCAAAGTTGCCTTTTTTATTAGGGATTTTTTTTTAAATTGAAATATCCCAAAGAATAAATGTGTAAAAGGGATACATCAGGCATTGACTCACATAAGATAGACTTATAGGGGACTTCATCTGTAAAACGGGAATAATAATGGCATCTACATTATAGGGTTATTGCAAGGATTAAATGAGATAATATTTCTATAGTACAATGCCCAGCATATTTGTTGTTCAGTTGTTCCAGTTTCCATTCACATCCATATCCAATTAAGTGACTTGCCCAGGGTCACACAGCTTGTATGAATCTGAGCCAGATTTGAATTCAGTTCTCCCTGACTTTAGGGCCAGCACTCTATATTTTGGGCAGAGGGGCCTTCCTAGCACCCTACAAATCATACCATGTCAAGACTGATCCCATGTAGAGGCCTCCAAGTCCAGCAGCTACTAACATGGGTATTTCTATAGGCATCATATAAACACGGAATTGATAGAGATGTGCCCTAGCTTTAATATTCTCTGTTCAAGAAACCAAACAATTAGTCTGGAATATGGCAGCATTAATAATACATACTTCTTGGCATGTTTCTTAATTTTTTTTTCCTTTTGGTAAACATAATTATGTCTTCCATTAATGTTTTTCTCTAATGTTACATCCTGCCTTGGAATAAGCTTGCATTCTTGAAGATGCTGCCAGGAAATGTGACTTTTGACAATTCCCACTTAGTGGAAAAGTATGAACTTGGTGATTCATGACATCTGTCATACGAATAAATATTTAACAATTGCCTACTATGTACCAAGTACTGTGCTAAGCACTAGGGATACAAAAAGTGTCAAAAGACAGTCCCTGTCCTCAAGGAGCTTCCCAATCTAAATGGGAAAATCAATGTAGCTCAATGTCAGGACACTGACACTTAGTTTAATGACTGGCACATTAATAATTGAACTGAATAGGTTCATCTATTCAACACCTAGCTTGGCAGCTAAGTGGTACAGTGGATAGATTATTGGGCCTGAAATCAAGAAGACCCTGGGGAGGCCACTTAGTCTCACTGTATCTCAATTTCTTCATCTGTAAAATGAGAATAATAATGGCATCTACTTTATAGAGTTCTTGCAAGAATTAAATGAGATAATATTTATATGATATAATACCTAGCATATTTATTGTTCAGTTGTTCCAATCCCCATTTACATCTATATCCAATTAAGTGATTTGTCCAGGGTCACACAGCTAGTATGAATCTGAGGCCAGATTTGAATTCAGTTTTTCCTGACTTTATGGACAACACTCTATCCACCGTAGCACCTAGCTACCTGCCTAGCACACAGTAAGTCCCAAATAAATGCTTGTTCCCTTCTTTTCCTCCCCTTCATTACACTAACACCTCCCATCAGGCAAAAGATTTCCATGTCCTAGCAAACTCACAAAACTGTGCAAGGCATCAGAGGGGATATAAAATACATAGGTACAGGCATCAGCCTCACCAAGAAGATCTCAGATCTTCTGAAGCATTTCAGGTCAGAAGCTAGGAATTCAGAGGCAGGAGAAAACAGCATATAATAAAATAGGAAAGAAAAGTTTCAGAAAACCAATCAATGCAAGCTGAAATGGACTCTGGAAAACAGGGGGAGGAGAAAAGTATTGGGTATCTCAGAAAAGGGGCCAGTGGGAGGCTGGGGAAAGACAACATGGAGAAAGAAAAGAATGGTGTCCAGAATAAGCAAGGAGTGAATTGGGGATGGTGTGGAAATTTGGCCTGAAGCAGAAAGTTCTTATATTATTAAATGTGCAAAGCCTAAAAGGATTGTTGTTGAGCATATACACACATACATACATGTGTACACATGTGCATATTCATATGTATGTGACATGTATGTGTTGTATGTTTGTTTTAAAATAAAGCTAGGAAGCTGGAACAAAAGAGGGAGGTGGATAGTGATGTTTCTTAATGTTTGGTACAGCAGCTAGCATGTAGTAAGAGCTTAATAAACTATACTTCACTAATAAACTCTATGGCGATACTTGCATTTGTGGGGGGGGGGGTGGCATTGTTATTGTTCTTGCTTCCCTCCATGCCATTCCCATGTACTTTTAATTGCATGGGAGATTCAGAGGATCTTAAAAAGGTTAGAAAAATAACAGAGCCTTAGAACTAGACAGGATTTGTTGAAAGATATCCTGGTGTTGAAAGGTGCAGGTTGGCAATTAGGAACTGGTGGAAGTAAAGGGGATTTCTAACCTTAAGTCACAGAGTAGATTAAGATAGAAACACTGGTCCTTATGGCAGGAGGAAAGAAGTTCAAAAACACGTTAAATGTCTGAGGGCTCCACATGGCTGGCTGGCTGTTCTGTGTTCTAAAGAGCTTGGTTCTAGAGGCAAAGTTCTTCATGACAGAAAAAAAAAAAAAACATTTAACCAAGACTTTCCTGCAAGAACTGATAGATTACTCTAAATGACTGAGACAAAGAAACTGAAGGGATTTTCCCCGACCTGAGAAGGATGTGTGCAAAGGTCCACCTTTTTCACTAAAAGAGCAAAAACTCAAGCCTTTGTCATAAGAGCTAGAAGAGAGAGGTCAGAGCCCACTGCTCTTGAAGGGAAGAGGTAGGATCTCAGATGAAGATTTTAGCTAATGCCAGGAGCTAGGAGCAAAGGGAAGTTTAGCACCACACTTCCAGAAAAGCACTGCCTATCAGCAACCATGAGACCAGCAGAGCATGCCTGTCAGAGCCTATACACAAGACCAGCAATATAATGACATCCCTAGAAGACATTGGTGACCTGCAGTGTCAATGGAATGAATCCCCACTGAACACACATGCATGTGTCCTCTCTGTGTGTGCCCCTCCACACATTGGATGGGTATGTCTACTCTTCCCGCTGATATCATGTGTATATGCAGAAGGATGTGTCCCAGGATTATCTGTGAAACATGTTATTCCTACTTTTATGATAGCTAGGTCCCAATTAGTATAAATAATGAATCCCCTAAAGTGATCCCATTATTTCAATTTTACATAGAAAATTTCTATTGGACTGGAGCCAACTATCATATTTTACATAATTTTTACTTTGAATAACGTGAATTCAAATATATGCAACAACCACTTTGGGTTATTTGTACTAATCAGGACCTACTTGTACAATTAAAAAAATGTGTGTGTATATATACATGTGTATATGTGTGTCCATACACACTCATACACACATATAGCTTTCCTTGGAAAAACGCATACTCTGATTGAATGGGAAAAGTGAATATATTGGTAAGGGCTCACTTGCTCTGTGTGTGTATTAGTGTATTTTAGTGCATGTGAGCCATGACCATAAGAGGACTTTGAGAATCTAGTCTTGGGCCCTCAAGCAAATTAATCTTGCCTCCATTATAAAAGTAAGGAAGAACTTGTGCACAAAGGGCAGGGGGCACTTAATGCATTATTTACCCTCTTGGTCACAGCTAAGTTTTCATTATTTGAAGTTGTATGTCCTTTCACCATGGCTGCTCCCCTCTCACTTACCCTCCAACTGTCACTCATTTCTCCTTTAAGCATGCCAATTCCATTCCAGCAAAGCTCAATGTCCATTCTAATGAGATGGAGCCCAGTTGTGATATCCCATGAATCCCCTGGTTGCTAAAAACTTAAGACTTCACTTAAAGAATGTTCTATGATGTCAGGGTGCTGAGTGGGATTGGGGGAGGGGAGAATAGAATAAATTATTCCAGGCTAATGCCTTTGTTTCTTTCTAATAAACCCCAATTTCCCAAATCATAATTAAAAAGAAAATATTAGAGCACAAATAGCATTAAAACATTGAATTGCGATATTTGGTGGACTTCTTTCTCTAAATCCACATCAATAGGCAATTTAAGAATAGGTGAAATCTCAATGGGAGTTCAACAGATGAAATTAACACAGTGCAGAGCCTTGGACTAAAATATTTCTTTGCCCATGTAATTGCTTGCAGCCACCCTTGTGTGAAAGCCCCCATCAGATTACAGGATTTGTTGTATGTAAATTGAAGAGTAAATGGTTGGTAGCACCTTTCAGCTCCGCAATGCTGGAAATGAGTTTTTTAATAGGAAATTAGATTAGTAATATTTTAGTCAACAAAAATGTGGAAAAATTCTGCATAAAGATGAGAAAATTATTCATGCAAGCAGACTTTTAAAACCAAGAATGAACAATTGTTAAATTTTGTGAATGGCTATTCACAAAAGAATTTCTTTGTACTTTTGGCTAGAGCCTGGGACAGATAAACCTAATTCACTCACTCATTTTTCAGAGGAGTCCTAACACCATTAATGTTCTAGAGAATTACTATACGGTGCCTCTCTCTGCAGTTTCCCACAATTTGGTGCTTATAGTCTTTTAGACTATGCTGAACCTCTTTGTTCATCTTACAGAGTAAGGTCAACCTGACAACAGAGATTGAATACTTTCCAACAGCATCTTTATGTCAGATGTTCTTTTATCCAAGGATGAGGAAATTTGGAATCAATAGGAATGACTGAAGGAACTTTCAAATATCCATTTCCCGAGTTAAACCTGAATTTCCAGGTGGCAGCAGCATTGAAATCTTTCCCAGAGAAACTGATTTCTATGAACTGAGTGAGGAATGCCCTTACTTTTCACTGGACTTTCTTTTATAGGAGAATAGTTTTTAGCCAGTCATGTACATGAAAGGAGAGACCACTTTAATAAGATGAAGGTTGCCTTAAAAACCTTGGTTGGTTGCAAAATCCTTCACACTTGTCATCAATCAAATGATGTATTTTGCCCACTATCATGGTAGATTCAAGATGGATTTTCTTGATGATGGCTATAGCTGACAAACTGAAGGTGAGCTCACACAAATGCTTTGCTGCTGAGGAAAGAATGCCATGCCATCTCTATTCATTAGCATACATGGATATCATGCTTTCCTAAATTATAAAGACTGATGGTTCCTTTGAAAGCAACCCCTCTGTTCTCTTCAGAATGAAAGGAAGAGGACCTCATTATCTGGAGGCACCCAAGTGAATGAGGGCATTGCATTGATGTTCTCCTTAATATGTCAGCAGCAAAGACCGTGATGACTTCCATGGCAGATGCCGGGATCTCATTTGTCAATCTTGTGTGTAGCAGATGGCGGCAGTGGACAGCCCTCTATCACTGATGAGGGAGCACAGAGAAATTCTCTTAGGAAGGATTTCCCCCTTGCTGGATCAGGCAAGGGGCTGCAAACCTCCTCCCAAGCTGGGATCTGGAACCAGAATTCATGCTGTCAGGCCTCCTGACTGTCAAGCTCCCCTGATGGCATTTCCCTTCTCAGCAGCCAGGCCAACTGCCAAGACCCACATACAAGGGTACTCAATAAATATTGATCAGTGGTGGACTATAACAACCAAGGTCAGGCCTGCAGACATGAGAATACCCAAGCTTGGATAACAGAGAGCAGCCGTAGACCAGAAGCTCCTTGAGCACAATCACTGGGCAAGTTTATCCTTGAAATCAGAAAGGCAAGATTCAAGTCCCGCCTGTAATACATACTGGTTTAGTCACAACCTGTCAATTAATCTCTTAGCAAGAGTAAGACTCTCAACCTTCCTGTGTTCCCTGGCAACCCTTTAAGACTGTTAGTTGAAGAACAATAGCAGATATGCTTTGGTAAAGAGGATTATCTCCCTAGAAGTACCCACCACTAGTGGAAAGGACAAAAAAAAAAACCCATCATCCCTGTTGGTACTGTGTAGCTGCTTAATAAATGTTCGTCAACTTGAATTAGGGAACAGAGGAAGACCTTGGATGTAAATATGGGTTAAAAAGCTAGAAAAAAGATTGAATGGTGTCTCCAGGTTCTGCATTAAGCATCAAAAGGCCCTGAGCAACTGCTCCCATTCATAAAATGCATCAGGCTAAAAGAACAACTCTTTTTGAGAGATCCACTCAAGAAATCCACCTAGTACTAGGAACAAAGGCAGGGAATGACTCATAAAATCATGGACTTACAACTTGAGGAGATATAAGAAGGTAGAGAGTCCAACCTCCTCATGGGCAATCTTTAGGCCCAGAGATGTTAGGTTGCTTTATCTAAGGTAGTAAATGCTGACAGAGGCAAGAATTAGATCTATGGACTGAAGCTTTCTGTTGAACCGTTCTGCTCTTAATCATACATGAGGCCAAGAGGTGGGAAAGGAATCAAGAAAACATGGAGCCTGATTCTCAGGGAACTTATGGAGCAGAGGGTGTTCCAGGAAGGTGCAGGAAAGAGATATTCTGTGGAACTCACTGCTATCACAGTTCATGCAATCCTGTGGTTCCCATAGGATAAGCTGGATTATCATTTGGGGATGAAAATGGCTGTTCTCAGCTGTCCCATGAAGTTTGCATTATGGTGGAGGCCAAACAATTCTCCTGAAGTGGCCGGTCAGAAACCATGAAAACCTAAGGAAAGCAGGGGCTGGGGTGGAGAGATGTCCTCTCCATTCTTTGTGCCAACATATCACTACTCACCCATCCTGCTACTCTTCTCTTGAAATGCCTTATGTTTGTTGAGGCTGTCGCCATCCTTTCAGAGAGCAAACTCAAGCATCATGCTCAATTCTTTACTCTTCCTCACCCCATCCATTGCCAAATCTTGCCATTTCTACATCTCTAACATCTCTTGCATCCTCAGCTCATGGTCAGCATCCTACCTCAGGCCTCATCATTTGGTGCCTGTATTGTTACAATAGCCTTTCTTCTTTCAGAAGTCTCTTGACCCTTTTCAATCCATCCTTCTTGGTCTATCCATGTCATTCTTCTATTTAAATGTTGATGCCTCCCTATTGCCCCAAGGATCAAGTAAAAGATCTCTCTTTGGGTTTTAAAGCCCTAAATAACTTGGTCCCATCCTACCTTTCCAAGTTTCTTATGTATTACTTTTCCTCCCTCATATAATTCAGCCAAACTGTCCTTTCTGTTCTTCGTGTAAAACAGTCCATCTCTCACTCCCTACTTTTGCACTGACTGTCTCTCATTCCTAGAATGCACTCCTACTTTTAATGCCTCACGGAATCAATATTTGTCTTCAAAATATAGCTCAAATACCACCTCTACATGAAGCCTTCCCTGGTCCCCCAGCTACAAATAAATGCTCCCTGCAAATCTGCCTTGCATATACACTTATGTTTTGTTTTCCCCCTTCCCCATTAGAATGTCAATTCTTTGGAGGTAGTGACTTTCATTTCTGACTTTGTAGTACCTAACACAGTGCATGACACAGAGTAGGTGTTTAGTAAATGCTGACTGGTTGGTTAGAAATTCTAGAGGGTACAGACAGGAATGAAATATTTTTCCTGTCTTCAGAAGGTTTACCTTTTTGTTAAACAGGTAAGGCATATGTATGTACAAACACACAAACATGCATGCAAAAAGATAATTAATTGAACTATAACACAAGTTATAGGATCAAGGAAACAGTATCAGGGATGGGGAATCTGTGGCCTCGATGCCACATATAGTCCTCTAGGTCCTCAAGTGCGACCCTTTGACTGAATCCAAACTTCACAGAACAAATCCCCTTAATTAAAAGATTTGTTCTATAAAACTTGGACTCAGTCAAAAGGCAGAACCCAAGGTCCTAGAAGGCCACATATGGCCTCAATGCAGCAGTTTACCTACCCCTGATAGGTAATAAAAGATTTAGGAGTTCAAAGGAAGGAAGCTTTACAATATGTTAGAATAGTCACAGAAGATTTCCAGGGGATAGGGAGAGTTGAGATGAACCTTGAGGGCTGAATAGGATCCCATTGCATGAGGAGAAGGTCAGATGGCATTTAAAGTCCAGGACTATGCCTACAAACTGGTTGAAAAGTAGAAATGAGCAATGTTCATTTGGAGGGCAGTGATTAGACAAGTCAAAGAGAAATAAGAATCATATGGAGGGATGGAGGTAGAAAATAAGATTAGAAAGAAAGACTGGTGATGGTGTGTAGAGGGTCTTGAGTGTTAACCTACTGACTAAGTCTTAACTAAAATATCAAAGAAAGATATGTCCCAGGACATGTTTACACCCTGTATACACAGTCAACTCATTTTGTGTTACTCTACCAGCATATAATACAACCACACCAGGCTCCTCCACCCCAATGGGTTCATGATGATCCTCTTTTTGCATTCCCCTCTCATCCTTATAGGAGTGAGGACTCTATGAGGGACAGACCACCCCTTCCAGTGGAATTACACTGTGCTTCTGCCCCCCATTAAAATTAATCTGGGGGGCAGCTAGGTGGTGCAGTGAGTAAAACGCCGGCCCCGGAGTCAGGAGGACCTGAGTTCCATTCCGGCCTCAGACACTTAACACCCACACACACAAAAAAACCTAGCCATGTAACCTTGGGCAAGTTACTTAACCCCAACTACCCTCCAAAAAAAAGGCAAAATAAAATAAAATAAAATAAATCTGTCCCAGGTGCCAGGATTCTTAGTTAGAATCATCAGTCTTGGAGTTGAACCTGAATTCAAATCTTGCCTCTTATATTTTTCTGTGTTACTTTAAGTCTATCTTGCCTCAGTTTCCTCACCTATGAAATGGAAATAACCATAGCATCTACCTCTCAGGGTTATTGTGAAGATAAAATCAGATAATACATGTAAAGTGTTTAGTGAACTCCAAAGCATCATAAAAATGTTAGCTATTATTACTGTTATTGTTATGGCTCTGCTTAAGGACTTTGAATTTTTTCTCAGAGGCCATTGGGAACCATTGAATATTTCAGAGAAGAAAAGTTGCACAATGAAAGCTATGTTTTGGAAAGGTGCATCTGGCTATCAAAGGTCTACAGTGCTACTGAAAAAGCCAGACATCTGGGTTAGGGCCTGTAGCTGTGTGGGAACAAGAGCCTAGTGACCTTTCAGTGGGTCACGTTACCTGTTAGGGTCACATTACCTGTTAGTGTCTGAACGCACAGAGTCCCTGCTTCCCACGAGATTGTGCTGAATCTCTGCAAAAAAGCATATGCTTTTCTTGGAGGGAATTCTGAGCATTGTAAGAAAGAGTCTTCTGTGAATTCTCACAACATCTGTGTAAACTGGGTAATGGACACATTTTCTCTTACCTGGGATTTTCTCTTCCCTGAAATGCAGACTCATGGAAATTAAAGAGGGAAAAGCCTTAATAGGTTTTTTTAGTCTGTCCCCTAGACAGTCCTGGATTGTTCCCCGCAGTATACAATTAAATTACTTTAAAGCACAAATACTTCCCAGAAAAGCAGATAATCTTAATAATTTAAGGAACTTAAAAAGAAAAATAAGCTTAAGGAACAAATTATGATTTTGAAACTGCTTATGTAACCACTGCAAAAACTTGGAGGGGGATTTATGGAGTTGTGAAACAAAACTCCCCAAAGGTGGCCAAAATAAACATCCTGAGCAGCACAACTTGAGAAAGTGAGCAAGAAAAGAAGGCTAGCAGCAGAGCCCCAGAGGGACAGATGGTCCCACAGAAGCAGCCATATGAGGGGTGGCCTTCTTTAGGGAAGAATTAACCCAACAAATAAGATCACAGATCTAGGTTTGAGAGGTGCCGCAGAAGCCATCTACTCCCCCCATTTTACACATGAGGAAAGTGAGGTGGTTCTCTGATTTGCCCAAGGTCACACAGAAAGGGGATTTGGACACAAGCCTTTTGGCTCCAGGGCCAGGACTCCCAGTGCTGTACTATCCTGCCTCTACAATAACACAGAAGGAATTCCTGTTTTAATTGGTAACTGCCCTAATGCTTAGTTCTACATAGGGAGGCAATTTTTAGGCCCTGCTAGAACATTCTCATGAAAACTGCTTCACTGATATGGAAACCATTAATTCTGTTGAATGAGAAATCCTGCATAGGAAATGTATCCCAAAGACCATAGAGTCAATAATTTGAAATCTAAAGATGTTCTCCCCATTACCAACTTATGTTTTGACAAGCAAATATATACATATATGTATATGGG
Organism: Petaurus breviceps papuanus; assembly: GCF_028583685.1. NCBI lineage: Eukaryota > Metazoa > Chordata > Mammalia > Diprotodontia > Petauridae > Petaurus > Petaurus breviceps. The sequence continues at coordinate 25,397,656 of NW_027185777.1, forward strand.
TGTGAGCATGTGTATGTACACGTTTACTCATTTTCAATTATGTCTGACTCTTCATGACCCCATTTGGGGTTTTCTTGGCAAAGATACTGGAGTGATTTGCCATTTCCTTGTCCAGCTCATTTTACAGATGAGGAAATTGAAGCAGACAGCATTAAGTGACTTGCCCAGGGCCGTACAGCTACTAAGTATCTGAGGCCAGATAGGAACTCAGGAAGAGATGAGTCTTTCTGACTCCAGGCCCAGCACTCTAACCTCTCTGCCACCTTGCTGCCCCCACATACACATATATATGCAAGTATATTTATGTATGTACATATATGTGCATACACACACCTATTTGAACATGGTCAATGGGAGAATTTATTTTGCTTGTCTATACATGTTTCTAATGGGTTCATAATGGGAGAACATCTTTAGATTTCAAAGTATATCTATATTTTTCTTTCCATCTATCTATCTATCCTATCATTTGTACCCTGAGTCCTTCTCCTCTCTCTCATGAAACAAGTAGCAGGTTTCATTATGAGTCATCTGGAATGGTGGCTGGTCAGCATGCTGATTCCAGAGTTCCTAATTCTTTGAAAGTTACTTATCTTTGCAATATTGTTGTCATTATAGAAGCTGCTCTCCTGGTCCTGCTCCTTTTACTCTGCATCAGTTTATATAAGTTTCCCAGATTTCTCTGGAACTAACCCCTTCATTATTTCTTACAGCACAATAATATTCAATCATATTTATATACCACGTGTTCAGTCGTACCCCAATTGATCCGAATCTCTTCGATTTCCAATTTTTTGTTATGCAAAAAAAACCTTATGATTTGGGGGGGGGGGGGTCATTAGAGCTTGTTTTGTTCAGGATTACTCACTCCCTCAGAATCCCCTTTCTCTTATTGCCCTCTCTTCCTATTCCCTTATTCCTTCTGTTTCCTTATTAAGTAAAATGCATTTCTGTACCCAACTCTGTGTGCGGCTTCTTCCGTCCTTTAAACGCTTCAGAGGGGTGAGATTCAAAGGTCCCCTGCTCCCCCCATGCCTCCCTCCTTTCTCTAGATTTCTCTACTTGATTAACCTGATTCTGGGAGTAAAATTCCCCATCTTTCCTCCCTCTTTCCCCTCTGACGTATTCCTCATCTCCTCCTTTTCCATTCTTCTTTTAACATCATGGAGACAAAACAAAGCCACTCCCTGGTCTCCTGTCTGAGTAGCCTCGGTCCCTGATCTCTGATAACCGCAGGCTTCAGAGCAGACACTACTCTCCATATTAGAATAAAAGCTGGTTATCTTTGTTAAATCCCTAATGGTTGTTGCACATGTTTCCCTTTTAATGTTTCTCTGGACTCACTTTTCTGCACTTCAACGTTTCTTTGCAGCTTTGATCTTTTTTACTGGGAATGCTTCAAATGTTAAAGACTTATTCTGAGCCTCTTCCCCCCCTCCCCATCCAAAACAAACAAACAAAAAAAAACTAGGATTCTTCTTGGCACATGCCCAGATCACCTAACATGGACCGGTTCTTCCTCCTGTACCACGTGAGCGACCACAGCCTCCTTGGTCACAGCCTCCTTTACTTGGCTACCTAATGGGCGGGCTGTGCCTAGGCTGACACAGACCCCTTTCTGGCTCTATCCTATAGTGCCCAGGGTGATCATCCCAGATGACCCGCGTTGAGGGGACTATGGAAGGGGAAGGACCACCTTCCCCCATGGGTCCGCTCTTTAACCCTGGCTTTGGGAAATGACCTTGGGGATGTTTGCTTCTGTTCGGGGTTGTTTGACCTTAGTTTGTCGTGCAGGTGTTGATCCTCACGGCCATGAATCTAATCCCCCACCCATCCCCCCCAGGCTGAGAAGGGGCAAGAGGAGGGAGGAGGGATCATGCTACCGAACGTTGAGGTGCAAATTTGTATATTTGTGATTATACCTTTTGAAGTAAATATTCCTTTGTACAAGCTAATTTGACGTTAATGGTTAACACAAACTGAAGTGCTGGGGACCCCTCCCTACAATCAGAGAACACCACTTGTGGGGACTGAAGCCATTCGCAGAGAACCAAGACACTCTCCAAGAAACCCTTAGGACTTCCTTCCTTAGAACCGTAGGGGAGTGATAAAATATAACATAACTGTTGTCAGTGTTGTATGTGTGGGCTTTTAATTGTTTTGTATGCCCTAAATAGTGGGATCCTAGGGAAATTTGGCAAATAAATAAAAAGGCATGAATATAGAGTGGTTTTTTTTTGTTTGTTTTGGTATGTGAAGCACTTTGTAAACCTTAAAGCACTATATAAATGCACTTATTGAATGAAGTCAATATTCCTTACCCTATAATTAAGGCCCTCCATTTTACTTTTCAGTAAATTTTCCCGCTCAAGCTATACCTGATGTTCCAGCCACACTGTATTTGTATTAGTTACCAATCCCCAGATTTATACTTCATTCCTCCATCTCCATGTCTTCACTCCCTTCATTCTTCTTGATGTAATTCACATCAAATCAGTTCAACTTGCATTTGAGTGCCTACTGTGTATAAGGGAAGTACCTAGAGAAAACAAGTACCTAGTGAAACAAAGATAAAAATAAAGTCAAGCCCTGTCTCCTAGGGGCTTATATTCTATTCTTGGAAAACAACATGTATACAGATAAGTAAATATAAAGTAATTTCAGTGATGGGGGAGAGCTAAAAATGTGAGGTTGGAGTGGGGAGCTGTCAAGGCATTATTTATGAAGGGGCATTTGATCTTAGGCTAGAGACCTAAGAGGAGGGTGAAGATAAATGCATTTCAGACCTGAGGGACAGCCTATGCAAAGTCATGGAAGTCGGAAATGAAATATAGTATACAGGGAATGGAAAGGAAGCCAATTTGAGTGGAATGTACGTACACTGGGGAGAATAATATTAAATCAATTTGAAAAGATAGATTGGGAGAGGAATGGAGGGTGGACCCAAGATGGTGGAGAGAAGCCAGGAAGTTGCCAGAGCTCTCCTTAGTTTCCCTCCGAAATGATGTTAAATCAAGCCTCTAAATGGATTCTGGAGTGAGAGAACCCACAAAAAGATGGAGTGAAAGAATTTTTCAGCCTAGGATAGATATCTTAGAAGGACTTCAGGAAAGGTCTGTCTCACTTGGGTAAGAGAAGAGCACAGCCCAGCACAGAGAGCATCCAGGCAAGCCAGTGGGAGACTCTTAGCCACAGCATAGATCAGCAACCAAGGCCCCACAGTCCTGGCTTAGAAGATACGTGGCACAGCAGGCCAACTGTGAGGACTCCAGCCCCAGTGCAGAAGGCAAACTACCAGTGTCAGAACCCTGGCACAACAGGCATGGCCTGGCCACCCCAGCATAGTGGGCAAGTTGCCAATGCCTGAAGTCCCAACACAGAAAAACAGTAATCAAGCCCCTGATCCCCAGTGCAAAAAGCTTGGGACAGTGTTCTCTGTGTCCCAGGAGCAGAGCTCAACTTTCTAAGTCATGAAATGGGTAAAAAAAAAAAAAGAGTAAAGAAAACATAAAAGAGCCCTGAACATAGAAAGCTACGATGGCAACAGGGAAGATCAAAACAAAGTCAGAAAAGAAAAAACAATGTCAAGATACCTACATGAGAAGCCACAGAAGGGAATATGAATTGGTCTCAAGTCCAAAAACCCTTTTAAGAAGGGCTCAAAAAAGATTTAAAAAAACAAATAAGAGAGATAGAAGAAAAGTTGGGAAAAGAAATGAGAGTTATGCAAGAGAGAGTCCAACAGCCTGGAAAAGGAAGGACAAAAATTGGCTGAAGAAGAAAATTCTTTAAAAAAATACATTTGTCCAAATGAAAAAAAAATTCACTAATGAAAACCATTCCTTAAAAAATAGCATTGGTCAAATGGAAAGGGAGATACAAAAGCTAACTGAAAACATAAATCCTTAAAAATTAGAATTGGGCAAGTGGAGGTTAATGATTCTGTGAGACAGCAGTAATCAGTCCAACAAAATTAAAAGAATGAAAACAAAATAGAAGAAAATGAAAAATACTTCATTGGAAGAAACAACTGACCTGGAAAATAGATCCAGGAGAGATGATTTGAGAATTATTGGACTTCTGAAAGCCACAATCAAAAAAGGAGCCTGGACAACATCTTTCAAGAAATTATCAAGGGAAACTTCCCTGTTATCCTAGAACCAGAGGTTAAAATAGTCACTGAACCACTGATAACCTCCTGAAAGAGATCCCGAAAGGAAAACTCCAAAGAATATCATAGCTAAATTCCACAATTATCTGGTAGAGGGGAAAATAATTCAAGCAGTCAGAAAGAAACAATTCAAATATTAAGAAGCCACATCAGGATTACACAGGATTTAGCAGCTTCTACATTAAAGGACTGGAGGGCTTGGGATATGTTATTCTAGAAGGCAAAGGAGCTTGGATTACAAACAAGAATCAACTGCCCACCAAAATTGAGCAGGGATAAATGTGATATTCAATGAAATAGGAGACTTTTAAACTTTCCTGATGAAATGACCAAAGCTGAACAGAAAAATCTATCTTCAAATACAAGATTTAAGAGAAGCATAAAAAGGTAAATAAAAAAAAATGTTATTCAATAAGCTTAAACTGTTTACATCCCTACATGGGAAGATGATACTTGTAATTCTTGAAAACTGTATCTCTATTAGGGCAGTTATAGACAGAAGGGTGTGGGAACAGGAAAAGAAAAGGAAAAGTGGAGGCACTGAAAGAAGGGAAAGTAGATTGAGGGAGGCAGTGATCAGAAGCACAACACTGGTGAGGAAGGACAGGATGAAAGGAGAGAGAAAAGTATAAACAGGGGAAAATAGAATGGAGGGAAATACACAGTAATCATAACTGTGAATGTATAGCAGAATGAGTTAAAAGCCAGAATCCTGTAAGATTCAAGAAACACATTTGGAGCAGAGATATGCCGAGTAAAGAAAAAGGGTGGAGCATAATATATTATGCTTCAGTTTAAGTTAAAAAAAAAAAAGCAGGGGTAGTAATTCTGATCTCAGACAAACAAAAGCAAAAATAGACCTAATTAAAAGAGATAAGGAAGGAAAATACATCTTGCTAAAAGTTACCATAGACAATGAAGTACTGTCATCACTAAACATATATACACCAAGTGCTATAGCATCCAAACTCTTAGAGGAGAAATTAAATGAGTTTCAGGAAGAAAGAGACAACAAAAGTATACTAGTCAGGGGCTTCAACCTCCTCCTCTCAGAAATAGATAAATCTAACCACACCATAAACAACACAGAAGTTAAGAGGTGAACAGAATTTTGAAAAGTTAGATATGACAGAACTCTGGAGAAAATGAATGAGGACAGAAAGGAATATAACTTTTTTCCGTAGTACATGGTACCTATATAAAAAAATTAACCATATGTTAGGGCATAAAAACCTCATAATCAAATGCAAAAAGGCAAAAATATTAAATGCATCCTTTTCAGGTCATGACACATAACGATTACATGTAATAAAGGGCCCTGAAAAGACAGACTAAAAATTAATTGGAAACTAAATAATCTAATCCTTAAGAATGAGTGTATCAAACAACAAATCATAGGCACAATAAATAATTTCATCAAAGAGAATGGCAATAATAAGAGAACATACTAAAATTTATGGGATTCAGTTAAATCAGTTCTTAGGAGAAATTTTATATCTCCAAATGCTTACAAGAATAAAATAGAGAAAGAGCAGATCAATGAATTGGGCATGCAACTGAAAAAGCTCTAAAATGAACAAATTTAAAATCCCCAATTAAATGCCAAATCAGAAATTCTGAAAACAAAGGAGAAATTAATAAAACTAAAGCAAGAACATTATTGAATTAATAAATAAAACTAACAGCTGGGTGTTATGAAAAAACAATAAAATAGATGTCTTTAGTTAATTTGATTTTTTAAAAAGGGAAGAAAACCAAGTTACCAGTATCAAAAATGAAAAGAGTGCATTCACCACCAGTGAAGAGGAAATTAAAACAACAATTTGTAGCTATTTTGTCCAACTGTATGCCAATAAATTTAACAATCTAAGTGAAATAGATGAATAGTTACAAAAATATAAATTGTGAAGATTAAGGGTAGGAAAAAAAAATACTTAACCCCATTTTAGAAAAAGAAATGAACAAGCTATCAATGAACTCCCTAAGAAAATATCTCCAGGGCCAGATGGATTTACAAGAAAAATCTACTAAACATTTAAAGAACAATTACTCTCAATACTATATAAGCTATTTGGAAAAATAGGTGAAGAAGGAATTCTACTACATTCCTTTTATGACACAAATATGGTGCTGATACTGAAACCAGGAAGAACCAAAACAGAGAAAGAACATTATAGAACAATTTCCCTAATGAATATTTTTAAATAAAATATTAGCAAATAGATTACAGCAATTTATCACAAATATAATACCAACCTGGTGGGATTTATAGCATGAATGCAGGGCTAGTTTGATATTAGAAAAAATTATGAGTATAATTGATCATATCAATAACAAAACTTACAGAAGTCATATGATTATCTCAATAGATGCAGAAAAAGCTTTTGACAAAATACAGTACCCATTCCTATTAAGAACACTAGAGAATATAGGAATAAATGGATTTTTCCTTAAAATGTAAGTAGTATCTATCTAAAACCATCAGCAAGCATTATATGTAATGGAAACAAGCTAGAACCTTTCCTAGTAAGAGCAGGGGCGAAACAAGGATGCCCATTATCACCACTACTACTCAATATTTTACTAGAAATGTTAGCTTTAGCAATAAGAGAAGAAAAAGTAATTTAAGGAATTAGAATAAGCGATGAGGACACAAAACCATTATTTTTTACAGCTGATATGATGGTATACTTAGAGAAGGAAAATCAACTAAAAAACTACTTGAAACTATTAACAACTTTAGCAAAGTTGCAAGATATAAAATAAACAATCAGCATAAACAACAAAGTCCAGCAGTAAGAGATAGAAAGAGAAATTCCATTTAAAATAATTGGGGACAATATAAAATATTTGAGAGTCTATCTGCCAATACAAACCCAGGAATTATGTGAACACAATTACAAAACACTTTTCACACAAAGTCAAATCTAAACAATTGGGAAAATATCAATTGCTTATGGGTAGGCCAAGCTAAAATAATAAAAATGACAATTCTACCTAAATTAATTTATTTATTCAGTGTCATACTAATCAAACTGCTAAAAACATATTTTAAAGGTGTGGAAAAAAATAACAATTCATCTGGAAGAACAAAAGGTTAAGAATCTCAAGGGAATTAATTTTAAAAATGCAGAGGAAGGCGGCCTAACCTTACCATATCTAAAACTATTTTATTAAGTTGCAATCATCAAAATTATTTGGTACTGGCTAAGAAATATAGTGGTGGATCAGTGGAACAGGTTAGGTATGCAAGACACAGTAGTCAATGACTATGGTAATCTACTGTTTGATAAACCCCCAAACTCCAACTTCGGAGATAAGAACTCATTATTTGACCAAAACTGCTGGGTAAATTGGAAAATAGTATGGCAGAAAGTAAGCATAGAGCAACATCTTATACCATATACCAAGATAAGGTCAAAATTAGTACATTATTTAGATATAAAAGATGATACCATAAGCAAATTAGGAGAGTAAGAAATAGTTTACCTTTCAGATCTATGGAGAAGGGAAAAATTTATGACCAAACAAGAGATAGAGAACATCATAAAGTACCAGATGGATAATTTTGATTACATTAAATTATAAAGTTTTTGCACAAACAAAGACAATACAACCAAGATTATAAGGAAAGAAGAAAGCTAGGAAACAATTTTTAATGCCAGTGTTTCTAATACAGGCTTTATTTCTCAAATATATAGAGAACTGAGTCAAATTTATAGGTCATTTCCCAATTGATAAATGGTCAAAGGATATGAATAAACACTTTTCAGACAAATAAATTAAATCTATCTATAGTCATATGAAAAATGCTCTAAATCACTATTGATTAGAGAAATGCAAATTAAAACAACTCTGAGGTACCACCTCACACCTATCAGATTGACTAATATGACAGAAAAGGAAAAGGATAAATGTTGGAGAAGATGTGGGAAAATTGGAACACTAATGCATTGTTGGTAGAGTTGTGAAGCTATCTAACCATTCTTAAGAACAATTTGGAACTATGTCCAAAGGTCTATAAAACTGTGTATATATTTGATCCAGCAATATCATTACAAGGTCTGTATCCCAAAGAGATCATTAAAAATGGTAAAGTACCCACATGTACAAAAATATTTATAGTAGCTCTTTTTGTGGTGGCAAAGAATTGGGAATTGAGAGGATGCCCATCAATTGGGGAATGGCTGAACAAGTTGTGGTATGTGAATGTAATAGAATACTATTGTTTTATAAGAAATGATGAGCAAGCAGATTTCAGAAAAACCTGGAAAGACTTACACGAACTGATGCTGAGTGAGGTTAGCAGGATCAGGAGAACATTGTAAGCAGTGACAGCAACATTGTGCAGTGATCAACTATGATAGCCTTAGCTCTTCTCTGCAATCCATTGATTCAAGACAATTCCAAAAGACTCATGATGGAAAATACTATTCCCATCCCGAGAAAGGACTATGGAGACTGAATATAGATCAAAACATATTATTTTCTCTTTCCTTTTGTTGTTTTTTCTTTCTCATGGTTTTCTCCTTTATTTCTGATTCTTCTTTCATCACATAACTAATGTAGAAATATATTTAACATAATTGTACATGTATAACCTATATCAGATTCCTTGCTGTGAGAGGAGGAGGGAGAAAAAAATTGGTACTCAACATCTTATAAAAATGAATGTTGGAAACTATCCTTACATGTAATTGTAAAAAAAATAAAATACTATTAAGTGGGGGGGGGAGGGGAAGAAAAGATATGTTGATGCCAGATCATAAAGGGCAACAATTGCCAAGCAAAATTTTTATATTATTCTACAGACTTAGTATTTGCAATAAGGAGGCTGTTAATGCTTTTTGAGTTATGGGACATGGTCAGACCTGTACTTCGGTGGTTTGAATATGAAAGCCACATGGATTATGGATTGGGAAAGGGAGAGTGTGGAAGGAGGAGATCATTTTTATACCTGTAGAAGTCTTCTAGGTGATGAGAACCTGAACTGGAGTGGTTGTAGTATGAGAGAAGAGGCGGGGGATACATGTAAGAGATATTACGGACATAATATCAATGAGGCTTGGCAGGTAATTGGATGGACTAGGAAGTAAGGGCTTAGTTTTTGCAAAGCAACACCCTTCCCTTCTTGAAATTATACCCTACCTTCCAATCCAAATGCTACCCCGCCCACTGGCCTCCAGTTGTAAATATCTCTTCCTCCTCTTATCTCCCATAAATCATTTTTCATCCCTCTTTTATGGGCCTTGCAAAATTTTACCTTGTTAATATAGTTGTTTGCATGCCTGATTTTACCTGTTTCACTATAAACTTCTCTATGGTGGGGCATGGGGAGAGAAATAAGCATTTATTAAATGTCTACTATATTCCAGGTTCTGTGCTAAGCACTTGACTAATATCTCATTTGATAGCAGTGACTATCTCCATTTCTTCTTTCTCTATAACAAAGATATATACCCAAATAGCATATAGTAGGAACTCAATCTTTATGGAACTGAATGAACACCTATATCATGTTACATGCATATAGCTGAGGATCAAATGAGCCCATACACTTAATACCTCCACTTACCCAGTTCCTAATTGCATGGTATTTTTCAGGGACACATTTCCTAATATTACGCAGAATTTGACTACTTATGGGAACTGCGACCATAAAGTAATGAGACAGCTTCTATAAGTAATAGGTGCCTAAAAATTGGTTTCATTACTTTAAAGCTACACCTCATAGATCATGTCAACATTAGCACTTTGCAGGACTTTACTGAAAAAAAAATTAAACCATTCTTATTGCAGCCCAGATTGTAGCCTTGCTAAAATTCTGACGTTAGCCAGACGCCTCTGGATAATATCTGTTAGTTGATTGTGACTGACATTAGCCAGTGTGCAATGCTTTGCACATAGTAGGGGCTGACAGTTTTTTGAGCTTTTAAAATACTCTTATTTTAATTGGAAGGTTTTCAAATTTCTTTGGTGATTCAGGGTCATTTTTAAAATCCATTTCTTTTATTCTTCTTGTAGTGAAACCTATTTCCTGGCTAGTTGGTGCTTGGTTTAATATAAATTATGATGAAGGTTATGGTGGAGATAAATCACGAAGGGCAGTAAAATACCTTGTAGAGATCTTAGATAATAACAATCCCAATAATGATGGTTATTTTAGTAGGATAGCACCTACTATGTGCTGGGCACAGTGCGAAACATTTTACAAATACTGTCTCATTTTATCTTCACAATGCCATATGTCTGAACATCAATAGCCAGGCTATATACTCCATACCCCAAAGTTCTACCATCAGCTCCCAAAAACACACTGCCATATGTCACAATATTTTTGAAAAGCATGCAACTGCTAGCATTTCTATAGTGCATTAAGTTTTGCAAAGCACTTTGCAAGTATCATTTTATCTTCACAACAGCCCTGGGAAGTAGCTGCTATTTATTATTGCCTCTATTTCTGTTGCTGTTCAGTTGTGTCCAACTCTTTGTGGCCCCATTTGGAGTTTTCTTGGCAGAGATACTGGAGTGGTTTGTCATTTCCTACTCCAGCTCATTTTACTAAGGAGGACACTTGCCCAGGGTCATACAACTAGTTAGTGTCTGAGGCTACCTGTGAACTCATGAAGATGAATCTTCCCAACTCCAGGCCAGGCACTCTATTCACTGCACCACCTAGATGCCCCTATTTTACAGGTAAGAAAACTGAGGCAATTAGAGGTCAAGTAGCTTGTCTAGAGTCACACAGAGAGTAAGTGTCTGAGGAAAAACTTGAACTGAAGACTTGACTGCTTGATTCCATATCCAATCAAAGCTCTCTCCACTGTACCACCTAGGTACTTCTGTTTAAAGTATCCTTTAGTCATAGCAGAATGATCCAACAGGATTCTTTTTCAGGTTTGTGGCCTCTTTTATTTTTTTGACATATTAATTTGGTGGGATTTGTGGGATTTTTTGTTTTTTGATACTGGGTCTCCTTATCTCATACATGGGGCAGAAGCCCAGTGGCCATTCTTGGACTCAACACCATTGCCAGTATCCACAGAAGCTTTGACCTGCTCCCATTCTGAACTTTGTCAGTTTGTCCACCTTCAGGTAACCTGTTCTACCCCATCCCCCATCCCTGGGGCTCACTGGCATTCTAGTGCCAGACTTAGTGCAGGCACACAATTACTTTAGCCCCGCTGCAAGTCAAAACCCCTGATTTCAGCAGATTCACCATCCTCAGCCGGATTACAGCTATGTTCTGCTACCCTACTGTCTCAGCCCCCAGTTACAACTCACTAATTTTCAAATCCACCCTACCCATCTTTTTCATGCTGTAAACACAGAACAGATTTCTTTAAAAGTTCAACAAAACCAATGACAGGTGTCTAACTGATACCATATACAGCATTCTTCTACCTCACTAATAAAGGAGGGGAGTGTTTTTTTCATCTTTTTTCCAGGCTAACGTTGGTAACCATCAATACAGCATTCAGAGTTGTAAAGATCAGATGAGGTACCAAGGAAAGTGTTTTACAATCCTAAAAACCCTAGATAAATTCTAGTTATTAGTATTGTAAATTGTTCCTTTGGTTTACATTGTTGTAATCACCATTTATATTATTTTTCTGGCTCTTTTTCCTTCTGCATCATATAATGACTTCCCAACTTACCATATTTCTCTGAATTATTCACATGGTTTATTATAGCACACTTATTATCTCATTGAGGCAGTTAGATGGTTCAGTAGATAGGAACATTGAGCCTGGAATCAGGAAGACCTGAGTTCAAATCTAGCCTTAGATACTCACTAGCTGTGTGACCTTAGACCAGTCACTCAACCTTTGTTTGTCTTAACCTCCTAGAGAAGGAAATGTCAGACCACTCTAGTATTTTTACCCAGAAAACCGTATCGACAATATAATCTATAGCATCATGAAGAGTCAGACATGACCGAATAACTACAAGTATCCTGTTACATTTGTGCACCACAATTTTTCTTTGGCCATTTCCCAACTGATGGGGTCTACTTTGTTTGAAACATTTTGCTAACACACACACACACACACACACACACACACACACAAAGTGATGCTATGAATGCCCTAGCATATATGGAACTTTTCTGATTTGATCTACTGGGTCAAAATGTTGGGAATATTTTAAAGCATAAATCCAAATTTATTTTCCAGAATGGTTAAACCAATTCACAGCACTACCAACAGTGTAGACATAATAGTATTTAGCTGCTAACTCCAATGACATTTTCTTAGGCTTCCTTCTATTTGTTCTATCTGAAGATGTTGATGCTGTCAACCAAATCTTGTCATTCTTAGCGGGTTACCATTCTGCTCTCCACTGGCTTCCGCGACTCCTTGACGCGATTCTCTTGGCTCTCTTCCCACCTGTCTGAATACTCCTCCTCAGTCTCTTTTGCTGGATCATTATCCTTCTTGTACCCATTAATTGTGGGTATAGTTCTGGGATATCCTCTCTCTCTCTCACTTTTTGGAGGGCATTTGGGGTTAAGTGACTTTCCCAAGGTCACACAGCTAGTTTTTGTATTAAGTGTCTGAGGCCAGATTTGAACTCAGGTCCTCCTGACTCCAGGGCTGGTGCTTCATTCACTTATCCTCTCTCTTTATAGCCTCTCCTTTAGTGATTGCTTAAGTGCCCATGGGTTCAATGACCATCTCTTCAAAGATAACTTCTAAATCTACATATGTTGTTCTGATCTCTCTCCTGAACTGCTGGCCACACACCCTGTTGGACATTTCTACATAGATGTCTCATAGACACCACACATACAAAGTGTCCAAAATGAAAATCATTACATTTCTCCCCAAACCTATCAATCTTCCAAAGCCTCTTTTTCTCTTAAAGGCACCAAAGGCACTTTCAGTCACTCAGAGCTTAGCAAGTTCTGATTTATCTTCCTTTCTCTTATTCACCCTTTCCCCCACAATCATTTAGTTACCATAATACTTTTCTGACTCACACTTCCATTTCCCCATTCACATAGCTACCTTACAGCATACTCTTTGCTAAACTGTTCATGTCAATGAAAAAATAAAATTCTCAATTGTAAAAGAGAAAAAAATTTAAAAACCTATCAATAAGACCCTTAATGCTATTCCCCTGTTTCTAGTTTCTTCCTCTTTCTAATCTGTAGTCTACACAACTATTCAATTATTATTACCAAAATATATTTGACTCTGTCACTTTCCTATTCAAAAGTCTTCAGGGTCTCCCTGTTGCCCCTAGGATAAAATACAAGTTGATTAGCTTAGTATTTGGTCTTCCACAATCAATGTCCCACATACTTTTCCAGTCTTATTTCACATTACTTCCCTTCATACACTCTCCATTCCAGTCAAACTGGTTCCATTCCAGTGAAATTGTTCTGTGAACACAATATTCCATCCCCTGCTTCTTTGTCTAGGCTGTCTCCAGAGTCTGGAATGCACTCCTTCCTCATCTTTACCTCTTATAATTGCTATCTTTTTATCTTCTTTCAAAGCACAGCTCAAATGTTTCTTCTTTCTGGATCTCCCACCACCACTCTGTTCTTGCAAGTTGACTGTACATTCTCTGGCTTGGAATTACATCATATATACATTGCATTTCCCTATCTGTGTAAGTATTGTATCTGCCTAGTAGAATATTGTGGTTCGTCCTTCATTTTTGTAACATCATTAATGAGTGAGACAGAGTTTCACAAATTATCATCCTCACTTTTTTTAAAGTCATCCAGTGGCAAGAGAAAAGTCAAGACAACTAGCAATTGATCAGGATGCAGTGGATGATGTTGGTGCCTTTCATGTCTAATCAGGTTATTAGTGTTCCACAACACTTGTTTCAGCTGCCTTCATGGCCATGACCATTGGAACAAATTATATAAATTCATTGAGGATAGAGATAGATTGGGGGGGGGGCGGGATGGGAGCTTTGTATCCCCATTATCTTTAATAATGCCTTAATAAATGTTTGTTGAATTAAATTGAATCATAACATTTTTCTGCCTTGTCCCTAACAGACTACATATCAACCATTGTTTTCAATTCCTGGAACCACAATTTATTAATGACGAGAAACTAACAAGAACTTCTTAACATGAGGTCTATGTCCTTGTTTTTACAGATATTCTGATAACTATATTTTGTTTTAATTGTTTTTTTGTTATCCTATGTATTTCATTTATATGCATTGAACATCATTATTCTGAGAAGGGGTCCATGAGTTTCATTAAACTCTTAAAGAAGTCCATGACACAAAACATATAAGAATCCCTGAGTTAGAGAGTATACAGAGTAGGGCAGCCAGGATGGTGAAAGGCCTTGAATACACACCATGTGGATCAATTGAAAAATGGGAGATGTTTAGCCTGAAGAAGGAGAAGACTCAGGAGGAAGTTGTCTTCAGGTATTCTAAGTGCTTCATATGGAAGAAGGATCAGTCTGTCTGATCTACCAAGAAGGCAGAACCAGGAATAATGGATAGAGGTTTCAAAGAGGCAGATTATAGGTGTGAGGACAGATGGAATGGACTGCCTAGAGAAGTGGTCAATTACCCCTTCCTTGGCAGTCTTCTAGTAGAAACTGGATGACATTTTTGGGGGTGGAATAGCAGGGATTTTTTTCTTTTTCATGTACTGGTCTGACATCTGAGGTCCCTTACAACTCTCGAATTCTGTGATCCCATGATTCTTTGAAGTCCCTATGGGTAGGACTTCACACTCACTAAAATGGAATTCTGCCTTATACCTCTTACAAGTCAAATGAGTTATCTCTGTCATTAGATTCTGATGGAGCTTTACAGTATTCATGAGAGAACCATAGGCTCCATAGACAGAAGATGGAGGGAGAGGACAATGGATGAAGAATATTACAGACTGAATAAGGAGATGATTCACCTGATAGGAAAAGAAAAAGAGAGAGAACCCATTAAAGATGAAAAAACAATCAAAATGTAATTCCTGGCAACGTGTACTCCTTAATGCAGAGGCCTTCTTAATGTAGGCAATTATCATACCAACCAATGTGGTCTCCAGTTCCCCTTTGTTAGACACTTTTAATCAAAGGGGAGGGGATAACATTTCTTTCTCTCCTAGGGCAATCAATAACCAACAAGAGAGTCCCAGAGGAGGCTGTCTGATGGGGCTAGCATTTCTGTCTGTCTGATCAAGGGTTCAAAAGGAAAGTTGGCAACTTTGAGTATATCTTAAATCCTTGATGATCTCCTAATGGCCCACACTATTAAATAATAATCAGATGAGTTGGTGCTTCTTGGGTACCTGTCAGTTCAAGATTCCAAATGCTACATAAATCCCATTGTATCAATCACCTAGTCCCAAAGGAAGGGTCCTGAATCCTAGACTTCACAAATAGACAAAGATGAGTAGATGCCACAATTCAGGGATGAGCTCAGAATTACTGACCCCATGGGTTCCATGCCCCAATGACCTTCCCTATCATTCTATGGTAAACCTTCTACACATTGGCCCTATTCTTGAGCACCTATGAGAAATGACAATCTGACCAACTCTTCCTAGAAAAGTCTTATTGTCAAAACTGTCCTATTCTTGGGGGAAGATGAACCCCACCTCACCAAGTTTCCTAGGGTCATCCCTACACTATTGTAAGAAATAATCTGTGGAAGAAAACCAAAGATGGCTATTTATCTTTACCTTACCCTGCTCTGGTACTGTGTTGAATCAGTTGGTAACTATTGACAGAGTGCTAGAGTCTTCCTTCCCTTCTGGAGTGCTTGGAAGATATGAGACCCCCCACTTTTGTTATCATCCTTATCTTTTCTATTTTAATAAAAAATACTTCTTTATACCAAAGCTATATCTCCCTTAACCCTCCTAAATTCTTTCCAAAACACCTGCCAGATGGATCATTTCAAAGGAAACATCTTGAAAAGATTTTCCCTTGTCATGGCTACTGACTCAATAAAGAAAGGCCAGGGAAGAGTAAGAGCTTTGGATGACACCTATTAATACTTTGAACCAGCCTGAAACTTTTCAAGATTCTACTTAATCTGATGCAGTTTTTTGAAAACAAAAGAAACACATTTTCCAGTCTAACCACCAATCAGTATTAGTGAAGACAAGTGTATTTGCATAACAGTTGAAATAAATCTTGCTATTTGTATTTATCCATTTGAATATGAAATAGTTATCAATTGAATATAAGTCAATATATTGAATGTAATATATGAATATATAAATATATATATATTGAATATATGTCAATAGCACATACAGAAGCTATTACTAAATTTGATAACCTAACCAAATATTAGTGAACTAGCACATTCAATGGGCTCTATGTGCTTAGGGATGAGGATTTTAGGGAGCCAGGTAGCACAGTGGATAGAGTGCTAGACCCAAAATCAGGAAAATTTGGGTTCAAATCCAGTTTCAGTTACTTGCTAGCTGTGTGACCCTAGGCAAGTAGCTTAACCTCTGTTTGTCTCAGTTTTCTCAGCTATAAAATGGAGATAAAAAGAGTACCTGTGAGAATCAAATGAGAGAATATTTGTAAAGCACAGTGCCTGGCTAATACTAAATGCTATATAAATACTTATTCCCTTCCCCCCACATAAGGAGATAAATAACTCAGCTTATTATAACACTGTATTAATACGGCCAAGGTCATGGTTTTGATGATCATGTTGTAACTAACCCTGGAATTAGAGGACCTAGGTTCATTTCCCAGTTCAGTCACTCTCTATTCATTTATAACTTTGGGCATCTTACTGCATCCCTCTGGGACTCAGTTTACTCATCTGCAAAATATGGAGGTTTAACCAGCTAGCTCCTAAGATTCCTTCTGACTCTAAATCTGTTAGTTTTATATGGCCTCGATAGCTTTGTTCTTTTTCAAAGTCACGCTATAATGGTTTCCCTGAAAATGTACATTTTTTGTTAAAGGGGACAGAGTTGAGAGATTATGATTAAACTACTATTATGGGGTACCAGTTCAGAAATGGTAGTGGCTTAGTGCAAATTTTTCACATGAATGGAAAATCAGTTCACAGGATTTCTTTATTGATCAGAGGGTCAATGGGTCTCTCTCACAGAGACCGAGAGAGAGAGAGTAGAGAGAGAGAGAGGGAGAGAGAGAGGGAGGGAGGGAGAGGAGAGAGAGGGAGAGGAGAGAGAGAAGAGAGAGAAAGAAGAGAGAGAAAGAAGGAGAGACAGAGACAAAGGAGAGAAAGAGAAGAGAGAGAGAGAAGGAGGGAGAGAGAGGAGAGAGTTATATATAATAGGTATAAATGATAACCTTGGAAATGAAGTGATTAGCACAAGGTCGCTCAGGGTTGCCTTGAATTTCAAAGTCCATTGTTCTTCCCACTGTACCATGTTATTCCTAGGTCTTATTCTAGGAAATCTCGGCAAATGTGAAGTTTCCCAAGAGATTGTTATTGGCTACTGGAGAATAAAAGAGGGGTACAACTCTCATAGTATGAAGGCATGACCCAGTCATTGCTTAGCTACCAAATGTTATTTTGTTTTATTCCCATTCATTTCCAAAGAAAACTACCTGAACTCTGACCATACTGTGCATCCTCCTCCCACCAGCACTCCAACCAAGGCCCTGGGCTCTAATAGGGGAGTTTCTGACTCCTCTTGTCTGAAACCAAGCCTCCATATCCATCTTCCTAACCATTTCCACACCATGAAGGCATGCACACAACCAGCTTCTAGTCGCCCTTGTGTGTTTTCTTTTCTCATTAGAACATAAGCTTTTGAGGGCAGGTAATGTCTTGCTTATTTGTTTTTGTATCCTTACAGCTTAGTATGGTGCCAGACACATAGTGAGCACTTTATAAAGACATTTATTTCATGATGTCTGACTGAAATATGAAATGTCATGTCAGACACGATGACTACTTGGTAGGGGAGCCAAATTCAAGCACTCTGTGTGCTAATCAGTCTTCTAGTTTTGGATACGTCAATCTGAGGTTACAAGTTTCTGGTGGAATGAATGCCTGGCTCTGTTCCAACATCTTGGGGGAGCCATAAAATCCTCCCAAGATGGTTTAAAAAACCTATAGGAAAAGGACTTCATTTCATCTAACTGCTGTGAACTCCATATTGTCCAGGACATGATGACAATGACATCATGATGCCAATGACAATGAAGAAGATGAGGGAGAAGATGATAATGAAGAAAAAGAAGAAGACAGGGGACTAGTAGTGCTGAAGAAGGGAAGGAAGGAAAAGCAAAGCTCCTATTAAACTAGGGCGTGTAGTCAATCTCTCACTGTCAGAAAGCAGGATGTCCTCCAGAAAATCAGGCAGAATTTCTGCAGGTCATGGCAACTCAGATGAAAAATCAGTGTACTTGGAGTCGGTTTCAAGGGGACTTGGTTTCAAGGTCTAGTTCTGCTAGTTCCTACCTATTTGGCCTTGGGCAAGTTAATTTGCCTCTCTGGGCCCCAGTTTCCTTCATCTCTAAAATTACTGGGTTGGACTATATAATCCTGCGAGGCTTCTTCTATCTCCAAGACTGTCATCCCATGATTCAGCTGCAACACCCAATGTCAGAACAGTCTTCTCATTTGTCTCTAGTGTTTTCCTTTGCTCACTAAATGATGCTTCTCCTCCCCTTATATGTGTGAGACTCACCCAGGTGGAAAAGTCAGCTTAACATCTTACAGTGAAAGAAAACTGGACTTTGAACTACAAGACCTGACCTCACAGCCCCGCTTTGCCACTTCCTTACTTCCCACAGGGACAAGATAACCTCTCAGAGTCTTCTTTTCCTCATCAATAAATTAAGAGTACTTATCTAAGTGAACTTTAATGGAGAAGAGGTTAAGGAGTGGATGTAAAAGATATGTCAGGAATAGTCAGAGAAGAACAACCAAGGATTATGTCCCATTTCTAAGAGAGAGAGATTGCACAGTAAAAGGGAGTGATCATCAGTATGTAAAGCTATAGAAATATAAAAGAGAATAATGACCAAAAAAAGGCCATTGGATCTGGTGATATTTGGAGGTCATTGCTCACTGCAGTGTCAGCAGAGCAATGGGGGAGGACATCATCTTCCAAGGGTTTGATGAGAAAGTCGATAGTGAAAAAATGGAGGAATTGAGGATATAGAACCTTTTTTTGAAGATCTCTAGGTGGCACAATAGGCAGAGTCAGGAAGTTAGGAAGACCTGAGTTCAAATCTGATCTCAGACACTTACTAGCTATGTGACCCTAGGAAAGTCATTTAACTCTGCTTGCCTCAGTTTCCTCATCTGTACAACGATCTAGAGAAGGAAATTGCAAACCACTCCAGTATCTCTGCCAATAAAATCCCAGATGGTGTGATGAAGAGTCAGACATGATGCAAACAACTGAACAACAACATTTTTTTTTCAAGAAGTTTAACAGAGGGCAGTGTTACGGAGCTTAAAAGATATTACATATTCTATACTTTTAGAAAATCTGTATGGCACAGTTGCTAGAGGCTACACCTGGAGTCAGGAAGAATGGAGTTCAAATCCGGCCTCAGATACTTACTGACTGTGTAGCCCTGGGCAAGTCACTTAACTCATGTTTGTGTCAGTTTCCTCATCTGTAAAATGGGGATAGTAATAGCCTTAATGTCCCAGGGTTGTTATGAGGGTAAAATGAGATGAGGGTTATAAAGAGTTTAGCATAGTACTTGGCATGTAGTAAGAATTACCTAAATGTTAGCACCTATTATCATCATTATCATTAAAAGCAAACAGGGGTCAACAGAGATGGTTTTGGACTACTCTCATTTTGTGTTCTGCCTTTTTTTATGGAAATGTTCCTTTCTTTCAATGTTTAATCTTTGAATTTTTAATAAATTTCAAAAAAAGAACAAGTTATTTTTGATCTAACTTTTCATCCATCAAGTTATTAGGGGTGAATTAAAAAAGGAGGATGAAACAAGACAGTGTGAAGTATGGTATGAAGTATATTACAACTTATAATATTATCCTTTCCATCCCCTCGCACTTTTGGCATTGTGCATGACGGCCTTCATCCCCACAGAATATACCCGTCATACCCATCCCAGAGTCCTGAGACCTTCAGAGATTTCCTGAGAGCTCTTTGACCTTCCTCATTTCCTTCTTTCATTTCTCTTCCCATCTCAACTTGCAATCGAGTTATCTGACTTTGGAAAGGACACATTTTGGTACTTTGGGTGTTGACTAGTGTACCCTAGAAACAATTAGACATATTTGAGAACCATTCTTGATTAGCCCTGGCATTCTTCATCCCAAGTAAATTTGATGGAAAGATATACTGTGTTATCAAGTGGGGCGCTCCTTTATTAATCTGATGTTGCTGAAGTCCTACAAAGATGCCAGCACACAGAGAGGACACAGTGTCAGTAAGCCTGGGTTTGATCCTGGTCTTGCCACTTGCTGCTCAGGTGACCTTGAGCAAGCAAATTATCTGCCTGGTCCTCATTTTTCTCATCTGGAAAATGAGGGGATGGAGAAGATAATCTCTCAGTTTCCTTTTAGTTCTTAATAACAACAATAATAGTAAATAGCTAGCATTTAAGGTTTTTGAAATGCTTTACATGTATCATTTCATTTGATCCTTACAATCACCAGGTAGATGTTCCCATTATATAGATGAGGAAAGTGAAGCAGACAGCATTTAAATGACACCACTAGAAAGTATAGAAGATAGGATTTGAATTCAAGGCTTCCTGACTCCAGGCCAAGCACTCTAACTGCTGTAATTCTGAGAAGTTCAAAATTCTCTAATCCTTAGCATTCATTGTCTCCTTATTTGTTGATTAAACACTAAAGAAAGGTGGAAGGTGGAGTGCCTTCTCTCTAGTGATTATTTCCTTTTTTATCCTGGAGGTATCTTGCTTGTCCATAATTGTTCTTACACAGTCTCCCCCATTAGATGGGGAGCTCCTTGAGGGCAGGGACTGTCCTTTGCTTTTCTTGGAATCTTTGATGTTTAGTACAGTGCCTGTTAAAATGCTTATTGACTTACTAGTTAAGATATAATAGACCAGTCTCATCATAACATAAGCGGGGGCAGAAAGCTGAGATTCTCCAGATTGTAAAGATCCCTATCAAGATCAGATGGCTATTAAAAAAAATCACTGATTCCACCAGCTACATTTAATGTCCCTTTAATAATGAGCATTGGTCTCCTCTCTGCCTTGCTTTCACTTTGCACAAGCTATCCAAGGATGCCCGTGGTTTTTAACTAGTCCCGAGGGATGACATAAAGGGAATTGAGATATTCGACTGAACATGCTAGCAGAGTGGGTGGAATAACCAGGTAGAAATGAGAATCAATTCTGTCTCCTAATGAATGGGGAGGCCATTTCCTGGTTTACAGGAAGGAGAATCAGAGCTGATGGCAGACCTTGTTCAGCTGAATTAGATATTGGAAACTCATCTCCGTGGGCCAGCCAGTTCTTTCAAACACTAGGAATTTGATGGTAAGTGAGGCTCCCTCTCCAGCTGCTAGGGAGAGGGAGGTGAACCTACAACAAAAGGAAGAGATAGGAGTAATTCTTGGCCCCTGAAAATATCAGCAACTGAATGACAAAGTGATGGACCCAGTTTCAATACCCACACCCTGACTGTTTAAAGGAAGGATGGTGAGAAAACAAAGGAAGAAGATGGACCGAAGGAATTATGGGCAGAGCCCTCATTTAATCTGCATAAAGCAGCCGAAAAAGATTACAGGGGTTACTTGAGGGATTCAGAAATCTCAGACTCTCACTTCTGGGCCTACTCTGGAAACAGACCAGAAAACTCTGCCAAACCCAGTGGCTGGTGCTGTTTCCATCTGAGGCTTTGGAATTCTGTTTGACAATTAACTTTGGTGAAATAAGCCCCATATTAGACTGGTTAATATCACAGAGCTAAAAGTTCCTTTCCTAGAAGAATTAAGACTCAATCCCTGAAAATCCATCTTGCTTTTTAAATTCTCAATAAATCTTGCCTTCTGGCTGGTATTGTCATTTCTCTCTCTCTCTCTCTCTCTCTCTCTCTCTCTCTCTCTCTCTC
>NW_027185777.1:25419935-25453959 GCF_028583685.1 Petaurus breviceps papuanus
TCTCTCTGTCTATCTGTCTCTGTCTCTTTCTCTTTCTCTTTTACCAGACCTTTCACGTCATTGGTACAGGGACCTCCTGGTAAGATACTTCTCTACCAATGCAGATTGTTACCTTCCCTGAAATTTCTACTCCTAGAGAATCACCTGAGGCAATGAGAGGCTGTGACTTTCCCAGGGTCACACTGATAGTGTTAAAAGTCTGGTCTTTGTGACTCCAAGGCCAATTTTCTCTCCACTAAACTCCTCACTAATCTCCCTTAACCCCAAATAAAATACAGCAAAAAGAGAAATGAAATGGGAATGGGGTGGGTGGGAAAAGAGTATCACTTAGACTTATTTACATTTTTAGGAATCCCCAGTCTAAAGTGCTTCAGAATTTCTCCAGTTGATTGTCCAGCTTGAGAGCCTTTGCACATGTCTCGCATCTTTTCACATATGTGAGGGAAGAGCGGATGATGTGATGTAAATTGTTATTGTTCCACAGCCTCCCTGAGATCTCATCTTTTCTGGATACTCTGGCTGCATCTGTCTTACATCAGCTTCCACAATTCAGCAGCCTGGCCTAGCCTGAGTTTTCATTAGGGCTTGGGTCAGTGTCCTGAGGCCTCAGGGCTTCCTTCAGGGTTCTGATTTTGCTCATTTGTTTGTTTCCACCTTCTTCAACCTTGTTTTCACTCTTTCTGTTCACAGCATCACTGTCTGGCTTGGAAATTTACACCCAGGAGTTTTAAATAATGAAGTACAGGGCCCTTTGGTTTGACATATCAGGAAGCTCACAGAAAATGAATCATCCAATGATGTAGGGGAACAGAGCCAGACTGAAAGATCTCTGAACTGTGGTTTGGTCTCTTAGGCAGAAATGTAACTAGACATTTTTTAGACCTCTGTCAAACTTCAGCAGGAGGTAGGGGGAGACAAAGAAGCCAGGACATTAGCCCCCATGGGAAAAGACCCTGGGACACAGCAAGGTCACTCGACTGCTGGGTGGAGGAAAAAGCTCACCTGGGATATAACAGCAGGCAGAGGAGTAGGCACCATCTGCTAGTTTCCTATTTTTACTAATTAATTTTGCTAGCTAGGTTTCAAATTCTGCTGGGCTAGCTGCTGAAGGAGTCTAAGGGCTATTAGCACCATCTACATTTTGATGCCTGGGATCAAAGCTCTGATCACCTCACCTTAGTTACAGCTCTACTGTTGAATTTTTAGAACCAGAAAGAGCCTCATTTAGTGTGATACAGAGAAGCGCATCAAAGGCCTTAACATTGGAAAGTATTCTGAGGTCAGAGTTATTCCTCTAGACATATGTAGCCACGGTAGCGTAGTTGGGGAAACCTGAACAAGATCAGAAAATCCTTGCTCCTTAATCACACACATTTCTACATGTCCTATAACCGTTTATAGGTCTCCTTTAGTACAAAATGCCTATACACGGTCTCAGAAGTTTAACTCGGTTTCCAAATTCAAAGGTCTGCCTAACTCCAAAATATCTTGTACCCATCTGTGAGGCCTAACCTGCCACATCTCTGTCTCACTTGCCAAATGTTTCCTCCCATTCATCCCAATCTAAACAGCAGCAACCAGGCCTGTGTCTATAACAGGGAGAGCTGGGAGGCTGCAAATCCTAGTCAGACCCTGAAACAAGACCATTAGCCAAGGTCGCAATTGGTTTAGAAATATGTTTTGTTTTGCTTGTTGTCATTTGCCAACAATATATGGCGTTCTTTCCCCTTGAAGCTTGCGTTCAGCTGGGCCTGGAGCCATGTGTGACTGTTTTGAATGGCAAAATCTTCAAAGTTGTGCTTTAAATATTTGCACCATAAAAGTCGCTGGCTGCGGCCAAGCTTCAGTTTCCATGGAGGGAGGCCCTGTAGTGAGCAGGGAAGCATTCCTCTAGAGAGACAACAAAGCTTTCTGATAACATCATCATCTCCCATTTGATTAACAGGGTTAAAAATTGCTTTGATGAAATACTTGGAAGTTAATCATATCATTGTGCAAGCATCTAGGAATCAAATCCAAATCACTTATTAAGCCAATGACAAGGAGAGGTGCCTCCACAGTTAGGCTAGTTGTGCTGTTCCAAAGAGGGTGTTTTTCACACATTTAATTGTTCCTGTGAACAAGGAAGCATCAAAGATGAGGAATTTTGTTCGATTCTTCAACAGGATGACTTTTTTTGAAGTGTTCCCTCCATTAGGTCCTGGTCCTAGCTTTAAAATATATCCATTTGGAGAGAGGCAGATACAGGCAGTTGTTTAAGAAAACCCAACTCAGTTCATTTCCAATTTATATACATTCCTTAGAGATAAACCCAGGGAACAGCTCCCCCAAAAACTGGTCCATTGGCCATAGACACCACCTTCCTTTTCCTCATCCTTTCTCCCTCAGATTTCTGTCCTTCTGGAACTAATGCCTGTCCCTCATCCGCAGGCTTGCTCCATGGCTTGTTGTAGACAGGATTGCCTACCTGGGGGGGAAGGAGTATGGAGGCAAAGAGGAAACTGAGCCTGTTCTTTCCTCCCCTTTGCTATATCCCAAACTGCCTTAGGGTCCCAAAATGTAGGTAAAGATCATAGGATCCACCAGTCTCACATGCTTGTTTTTAACAAGAGACCACTGAAAGTGAGATAAGGGATTGTAAGATTGTAATTTAGCAGTCAGGATTTTAGCCCAAGTTCTCTGATTCCAAAGCCAGATCTATTTTCAATATGGTGCCTCCCACCCCACCCCCGACCTTGTTCTGTGCTTACTTAGGGCTCTCACCACAACTCCAATGACTGAACCTGACTCAGGGAGCTTTAGTCTGCATATCCCTGTGAAGTGAAGCTGATTCTGAACTCAGTTCTTTGTTTCTATTATAACCCCTCATAATCTAACCAAGGGTGACATGAGAAAAGGGAAAGAAAGGAGAGAGGGAGAGAAGGGCAGAGGCTGGCATGTGCTGGGGGTGGCTCATTCAGGCTTAGGAAAACTGACTGTTCAATTTTCAATGCAAGCCTTTGCACCTCGGAAATCAGCAAATGCTACAAATCCGGGTCTGATTGATTGTTTTGTTGATTTTCTGGAATTAAAATGGTGATGGAGAAAATGTTGATAATGCAGATTAAATTTAAAAGTGTGCTATGACATTTGGAGAGCCTATTGTTAGATTTTTGCCAGCTTACCCTTGGGTAAAAGGAGAAGAGTAACAGAAAGGAACCAAGGAGAGAAGGAAAGTAGTGAAGGAAGGAAAGAACAATATGGAAAAGAGGAAGAAAGGGAAGGAAGGAAAGAAAGAAGGAAGAAAGAAAGAAAGAAAGAAAGAAAGAAAGAAAGAAAGAAAGAAAGAAAGAAAGAAAGAAAGAAAGAAAGAAAGAAAGAAAGAAGGAAGGAAGGAAAGAAGGGAGGAAGAGAAAGAAGGAAGGAAAGAAGGAAGAGAGGAAAGAAGAGAGGAAGGAAAGAAGGAAGAGAGAGAAGAAAGGACAGGAGAAAGGAAGGAAGGATTGGAGGAAAGGATGGAAGGAAGAGTGAGAGAAGGGAGGGAGAAAAAAGAGAAAAGAAAGAAAACCCTGAAACCGCTTATGTTTACTTCAGAAATTCTAACATTGTAAAATCTTTTACTATCAAGGGATCTGAGATATCATCTATTCCAACCCCCTCATTTTAATGATGAGGAAACAGAGGCTTAGAAGGATGGAGGGCTCTGTCCAAATTTGTCAAGAAAAGCTTTGTAGCTATTCTGTTCTGAAGTAGGCTAAAGAAGAATGTAAGTTCCTTGAGTATTGGGAGTGTTTCATTTGAAAAAAAAAAAAGTTTCATCCTTAGGCCAGGGTTTTGCATCTAGTTAAGTATATAATTAATATCTTTTGAATTACTTGATCAGAAGGTACAGAAGCTAAATGGCACTGGGTAGAGTGCTGGGTCAGGAGTCAGGAAGATCTGATTTCAAGTCCAACCTCAGACACTTACTAGCAGTGTGACTCTGGGCTAGTCACATAACCTCTGTTTAACTGAGTTTTATCATCTATAAAATGGGAATAATAATAGCACCTACCGCCGAGGATTGTTGGTAGATCAAATGAAAAAACAATCAGAAAGGGCTTGACATAGCGCCTGAAACATTATAAGCGTTATAGAAATGTTAGGTATTTTTATTATAAATGGATTGACTCTTGTGTTAGTCTTTCTATTCACAAAGTCTGTATTGTTGCTGTTAAGCAGCCCTGGCCCTGCCACTCATCAATTTACCTCCCTTGTCTTTGATGGGAGCCTCTGCTGCAGATGCTGGGAATCATTGCCTGTCACTTGGAGCTAGACAGGTGAGTGCCCATGTTAGGTAAGAAGATGGGTTGAGGGATAATGGGAAGGAGAGGTCAGAATGTATATTTCCATGGACATATTTTTCACACGGTGATTAGAGTTCTGTAGTACTAGGATGATAATTTGTAGATATTATTTGCAGATCCCTCTGGGCTGGCTTGGGAACATATGTATCACGTTTATCATCCTATCTATGGGAAATAAGTTCCAAGCTCATAGCCCCCAACAGAAAATGAATCATTGGAACATAAATCCACTTAAAAGTCACGAACTGTCTATATATAAATATCTAAACATATAAATTGGGGGGAGGGATTAGAGAGGGGTTATTTACTTTATTAAAGTATTGTGTTACAAGATGCATTCCAAGGTGGCTTCCCTTACCACACTAAAGTCCTTTAACTCAAATCATATTGAAAAATTTGTACTCAACTTCTCAAGAATAGCTCTGTTGAGTAAAACAAGGACATGTGTATCCAGGATTGCACTCATGCCGTCCCCCACTCCTCCCACCTCCCACAATATGCAAACTTATTCTAAGAGTATACTTAGATCAAATTGCTTTTGTGAGCTAGGCATTAGTCACAAGCTGAAGGTCATTTTCCATTAGATCATCTGTCTCTCACACTTTCTGACTTGTGAAAGTTAATTTTAGCTTCTAAATTAGGAGGTTATCCGGTTTCTGAAGTTAGAAAAGAACGTCTCCTTACCTGTCAAGTTACCACTGAAATAGCTCCTGCCTTTTTAATGAACATTTACAATTATGGGGCATTGTGTTAATATCCAAAGAAGGATTTTCATCATATGGTCAATCTGTAGACAGGCAGACCTTATGAATTCAAATGAGTAGACAGCTGTCCCAACATAAAGAACCTTATGGTTTACCACCAGGTTGCTATCTGATGGCATTATAGTAGGGGCTTGTGGCCTTGTGATGGGGAAATAAGGAACATGCTATCAGACAGAAATCATGATCAACATTTTGTAGTAAATTGTAGAAAATTCAAATAAATTTTATAGTTATAGTATGTATATACATGTCTTTTATATTTATATACAGTATTATATGCAGATGGCAAGAAATGGAAATGAGGGGACCAGGAAATAGGGAGTCAGGAGAAATAGATTGCAGTCTTACAAATGCTGCCAACGAGCTGTGTGATCTCAGAAGTTACTTACCTTTATTTGCCTTTGCTGTCAAGTCCCATAGGCAGCTAGGTGGCACAGTATAGAGTGCTGGGCTTGGAGTCAGGAAGACTCATCTTTGTGAGCTTGAATCCAGCATCAGACATAAACTACCTGTGTGACCCTGGACAAGTTACTTAACCCTGTTTGCCTCAGTTTCCCCATCTGAAAAATGAGCTGGACAAGGAAATGGCAAAACATTTCAGCACTTTTGCCAAAAAAAAAAAAAAAACAGATGAAGCTATGAAGAGTTGGACACAAATTAACAAGTTCCACAATTTCTGGAGTAGTTATGTTGTAGAAAATATGGAAGGATGAGAAAGGTGCTTTCAAGGGAATAGATTTCAATGATCTTGTGACCTATTTTGTCTCAACCTTTTTATTCTCTTTGCTCAAGACATCAGGCAGCTTATAATACAGTCCAGCTCATAAGATTTCCCAGCAGAATGAAGAGGAACACAGAGATAGATAGATAAAGTCACTTAGGAATAAATGAACTCCAGAGACTACAAAGTCTGCCACGAACGTGGGTCTCTCCTGGCTTCCTCTCTCTCCAACAATCAGTTCTGCAATTGGAATACAGTGGGCAGCCCTGACTCCGTTAATTAACATCAATTGCTTCATCTGTTTAATGAAGACTAAATGATTTTTCAGGCCCCTTTCAGCTCCAACATTCTACTAGGCTATCATTCAATACTGAGATAACTGATCATGTGGCCTCAATAGAGATGGGCAATGTGACACTTGAGATAATCTATTGACATTGACTTTTTCACCTTTAAAAATCCCAGACTTGGGGGCAGCTAGGTGCTGCAGTGGAATAGAGTACTGGAGCTGGAGTCAGGAGGACCTGAGTTCAAATCTGGCCTCAGACACTTAACACAAAAACCGGCCTTGTGACCTTGGGCAAATCACTTAACCCCAATTGCCCTACCTTCCCCCCTCCAAAAAAGAAAAAAAAATCCCAGACTAGACTAGAGGGAATCACTATTAGGAATATTATGGGTGAGCACCTTGTTCTGCTTACAGTCATCTAATTCTTTTTTTAAATAAGAAAATATCTGGAAAACAATTAGTACAATGCTCGACACATAGTAGGCACTTAATAAATGTTTGTTTCCTTCCCCTTCCCTCATTTATCCCTTTTGTAAAATGGGTTTTAACTAAAATTCTTACCATCTCCATCACTGGCTATTCTCACAAATATGCTGAACTTTAGAGTCACTGCATTTGTAATATCCAAATCCAAATATGATAGAGGCGGCTTCTACTATAACAACCTACTTGACACAGTTTTCTCATATCTGACTTCCTTGACAGTGATAGTAAGGGTCAGACCCCAGGTATCTTCCCTAACCATGTCTGATCCAAGCCTTTAAATCTCTGAGCTGCCTTTGGTACCAGCACCAGAGTTTTGAATCTTGATCGAAAGTAAGAGCCCTTTATGATCCTAGTGATGGGGGAAAGCTCCCATGATGCTTATCTTTCCTCCCTACATAAGGCTTAGGAGGTCTCATCAATATCTGCATCATGCCCTTCTCTATATGAGCCACCCTGAGAATACTCTTCAGGTTTGCTAGAGATGCTCTTACAGCCAGAAAAAAAAAATTGCAGAAAAGATGGTTTCAGAGAACATGGCGGCACCTCTGTTCTAGTTCATTTCCATGACCTCTTCACTTCTAAGGGCAAGGCAGTTCAAAGAGTCCGTTTTATTTTAAGAAGTCCTGTCTAATGGAAGTCTTTGTCATCTTCAAAACCACCTCTCTCTCTCTCTTTGCCCATCAGTGACAGTTGAGATAAGCAAGTTTTAAAAAATTAAGATGAATGGACCAATCTGTCTAGTTTTCCTATGAGCTCTTTCTGTAACTATGCCAAGTATGTGAAAGTCAAACAGTTGATATTTACTTGACATACCATACTCTTCCTGTTAATGCTGTAGTGATAGAATCTAGAATTTGTGACAGGATGCCCACTGCTATGGCAACTGACTGATGTGGAGCACAGGATTACAAGGACTTGTACTGTGGGTCTGTGCAAAGCTCTTCCATTGGGTGGGGACCCTATCTTCCTCCATGTGTGTACAGGAGACAGCTCATCACAATATGACTAGGAATTTAGGCTGCCCTTTTCAGCTTCCAAGCACTGTACAAATATTAATGAGTCACCATGCCATGCCTGTCTAAGAAATGCCATTGCCTTCACTTTCAATGGGTGGGTGGGCATCAGAGCCTGGCTTAGAATTAGGGCTTTTCTTTTAGGTTTGCACTATTGAGTGGAAGAAAGGAATGAAAGAGTGATTTGGAAATACTGGATAACATTAGTTTTCTCTTCAATCATTTTAAGGAGAAAAAATTATAAAGGATCCTTTTGGGACAAAAAAAAAAGGCTTCAGTCTTCTTCACTGAGTCCTAGAACTCCCAAAGAATCCCAGGGTTTTCACTAATGTTCCTTTCCCTCTGTTGCTGTCATGGTACTTTCCATGGAGCTCAACTAGGCAAATGATTAGATGTTTCCAGATTTGCAAGCTGAGTGACACATGGGGATTTTCAGCTATGTACAATATTAAATAAAAACCCCTATTTCACATGTGTGTGTTGGTACATATATATGTGATATGTACATAGAACAGCTTACGGAGGTTCCACAGGAATAGTGCAGGCACTACAAAGGAACAGAAATAAGCCTTTTATTATAAGTCTCATATGTACAGGGAACGCTGTTTCCCACAGCAGTACAATGGCTGTGTGAAAGAGCCACTGTCACTGGGCTTACATTAGTGACACCTTTTAAACACTGTTGCACATTATTAACAAACAGAACCATTAACAATTAGGCATAAAAGACACAGGTACACAAAGCTGGCTTCACATAGTTTCACATAGGTTTGCAAAAAAAAAAAAAACACCACAAAAATAAAATGTGCCAGTAAAAAAAAAAAAATAGGCATATTTTAGATTCCACAATACATGATTCTGCTTTTTTAATCCCCCCCCTCTTTTAATTTTTTTTTTACATGATATGCTGAGCTTTAACCTCAGGCTTTCCCTTCCTCTATATCAGGATTTGCAGGCACTTTAGCAACCCAGCTCTGTTTTACATACATGAAGATCAGACCCACAAATATAAAAACAGCTGTTGCACCAGAGATCCCCCCCCTCATTGTGCACATGAAAAATGATGCTGTTAAGAGCGGTCATGTTGTTTTTGTGATTGTTTTTTTGGACATTGATGTGCATTTGGTAGGATATGTAACAATTTCCTTCCACATATCCTTTGTTTTCTTCATATGTATAAAAACAATTTTAATGTGGTATCACAATATAGATTTTTTTTTGAATAAGTAAGTACAGACCAAATGTCAGTTATAACAAAACTTCAGGGAAAAAAAAGGTAGAAAACAGATTAGGTTTTAGATCTCTGAAGTGACTGATTTCTCTTTGTCCTGTTCTTCGCCCTCCCTCCCAGACCTGTCAAAATAAAAAGTAATTAAAGTAATTATCATCATGTATTGGACTCTGGACTCATTCTAAGAGCATTCTCTCGCCTTTTTTTTTCCCTGATACCATTTTCCACAACAAAACACATGTGGAGGCAGATGTGTCTACCCCTCCTCCCACAATGCCATCCTTCCCCTCCCCCTTCCCTATGATAAATGACAGTGAAAAAGCAAACTGTCACTGTGGCTTTGATTGGGAAGTTGTATTTATAAATATATATGGTCTTTGATGCTTCCCTTCTTGATAAGATTCTAGTTGATATAAAGTAAATGTAAAAGGATCCTTAGGATAACTGAAAAGTGTCACAGTGTGGTTTTGTATTAGAATAAAGGAGATTCATCTTTGAAAAGGATATTAGATAAAGAAGGGAAAGCCATATATTAATACTTAAATATTGATCAAAAAGTACCATAAATGATCCCACTTGTAAATATCTTATAGCTGTGATTTCTGGTGGATCTTGCTCTTTTGGGCTCGCCTCTCACCCAAGAGAAGTTAAAATAAAGATGGAGAAATACCGTCCCCAATTCCAGGTTCATTTTATTCTGCAAGACTGGATAGGCTGTTGTATTAAAAGTCCATTGCAGAGCAGAACACACTGCTGCAAACCCTAATAATGAGTCATTGACAGATAATGGACTGGGCAAAGATGGTCAGTACCCAGGGGAGATGCTTAGCATACTTAACAGGACGATTGTCGATTGGCGAGGGAAAATCCTTCCATGAAAATAACACTTGAGACATAGTGGCAAAGACAATAAGGCCCACCACTCCTTTGCCCGTATCACTAAAGGCACTGATTCAGACAACAGAGATATTCCATAGTACCATCGAGTTTTTTTAAAAACTTTCCAAAATACAAGTCTTCATAGGAAAATGTCCTTTATTGCATTGCATGGAGGTATATGCCCCCTCACCCACTCAAGAATAAAACGGTCTTCCTTTTTCTGGGGTTTGCAATCTGTTTAACCTGGCTACCTGAGATGGGGAGGGGGGCACATCTTGCCGGAAAGGACCCTTGGGAGGACCATAATTGGGGTCCTGGACTTTCTTGTATGAGTCATAGTTGTTAGGTCCATCAGAAGGTGGCTTTTTTTTCAGCTGTTGTTCTTTCCGCCTCTGTTCCTGGCGAAGAAGTTCCTGGGTTTCCAACATCACCCTTGCATTAAAGCCATGCCCTCCCATGTAACCATTTCTTGAGCCCTGGTAGCTGGAGTATCTGGGATTCTCCTTTGCACTCTGGAAGCCTTCTCCAGGAGAGTAGTTCTGTTCCCAGGAATCTTGAGACACAGAGCTGGCATTCTTTCTGCTTTGCCTGAAAATCAAAGCACACAGATGGGTTTCTGGGAGAAGGAAAAAAGTACATTTCAACCTTAACTTTTTGTCACTCTCCCTACTTCATCTCAAGACATTTTAGAGAAATGAGAACCATCTTTTCCCTTAACACGTGCAATCTTCTCACAACTTCCCACGAGCCAGGTGATGATTCTGCTTCAGCAACTGGTCCTTCACTATGTCCCTCCCTCTCTCACTCTGGGTGGCTACATTGGCTGCTCTGCAATCTTGAAGCACTGGCGAGACGCTGTAGGGAAATATTCGGATTTTGGCAGCCTGTGCTAGGGCTTTAAGAGGCTACAATTCAATTCTAAAGAAGCAAAACAAATATTTTACCCAGCTGCCCACAATGCCAGAGACACGAGCTAACTTAGAGAACATGTAATGGATTACAGTAGGAGTTCAGTTATGAAAGATTTAAGTCTAGCCTCGTTTATGATTAAAAATGCAACAGGCAGACCCTTAAAGCACTGACTGTAGAGTTGTGTATGTCAGCAGCTGACACTCTTCAGAGGATGTGCTTCTTCTGATTTCAGAATGAGGAAGTTCTGTAGACTAAGCACTATTTTCTTGCACAATGTACCTTCACCAAAGGCCAGGATAACCTACTTAATTCACTTGCAGTAACCTCGGGAGAGGAAAGTAAATCAGAATCATAGAGAAATTTCAAATTCTTATCTTTCTGCAATAAAATGGTATATCATCCCAAAGAAACATTATTGTTTGGAAACATCTTTAATTTACTATCAAATCTCCAGATGCTTTTATGAATTTACAATAAGATTGGTGATGATAAAGTAAAACAATTTTGTGCCAGAAAGGAAGACATTCACTAATTTTTGCTTTTAAAACAGGGCAGGGGGAAGAGAATTAAGCAATAAAACAAAATATATTGCTTCATTCATCAATAAGAAAAAAATTAGCTACAGTATGTATTGCTCAGCCTTTTACCATCAGTGCATACATACAGCATGGTTGGATTTTCATATCCTGGATTTTTGGGAGGAGTAGGGAAAGAGATAACTTAAAGAGCTTCATGGAGCCACTTTTTTCACCCATCGAAAGGAGCAATTTCATCTTCTATACATTCAGAACTGCCATCAATATGGTCCAAGATGAAACAGGCTTAGAAACATTTGTAAGAAATGGAGATGGCTATGTTTTCAGTCAGGAAAAACCCATCTAAATTTCAGCATCATCCTCTGATATGACAGTGATTAATTGAATATTCTTCATTATCTCTCCCTGGTCCTGCTTTAATGGAAGCTGGGCCATTTATACTACTAGTCTTAGTAGAATCCTTAAATATGATGGAATAGCATATTTGCCGAAAGCACTGATTATTTTCACTTAAAAAGTCATAAATTAATCTGCCCAAAGACATGAACAACAGAAAGTGCCTGCATGAAATCAGTGAATTAACATTAATCATAAAACTTTAATTAAAACACTGATCTTGGTACTGATGTTACATTAGCAACTGTGGGCTCTTCTGATAGGTTGGTTATCAAATTCGGAGCAATCAAAATTAGGTTGCAGAGCTGATGGTTCTTTTCATCTCTGGCTACTGAGATGCACTCTCCCCATGAAGCCTGAAGCTTTAGCTATAAGGAAATCCTAGAACTTGAGCTGAATTTGAAATAATACCCAGAAGACAGCCTTGTACAGATTTCTGTATGTAGAGGAGTTTGCTAATGGCTTGTTCATTATGATGACAATGATGAGGATGATGTGACTTCAAAGACCATTTATATGCAGGGCCCTTCTGATCAGTAGATGGAATTACTTTGGTTTGAAGGGTTTTCAAATAAATTAATATACAGAGATGACATAATCCATTACTACCTAAATGAGAGATCACTGTGTTTAAAACTTCTGTCCAGGGTACTAAAAATGTTTTAATTTTTTTTTTTGGGGGGGGGGTGGAGTGGGGTAGGGAGATAGGGATGCAAATGGGCTGGTCTGAGGCTTGGAGTAGAAATGATCAAACTATTAGACATGCCTATTTCATTAAAGTGGTTATTTAACATAATTATTGATAATAAAAGGAAGGAAAGGACTGTAGAGCAAAAGTCAACAAATTGATCCTCAGCCTGCTTTTGCATAATTTTTGAACTAAGAATGGCTTTCCATTTTAAAATAAAGTTGTTAGTTTGCCAACCCTCACTCTAGAGCATTGAGAGCATTTAAACCCTAATTACACCTGAAGGCGAGGTCATGGGAAGAAAAAGTAGGAGCTGCATGTTCTTTGGGGTCTTTCTGTTCTGATCGATGAAGAAAATAAATTCCAAATTCTCCTTAAGTGGTATTGGAGATAGAGAAATTATTAGAGTTGAAGGAATGGTTGAACAGGTAAAGGATGGATTTCTGAACTGACAACTCAATTAATAAAGGAAGAGAAATATATCTGCCCAAGCTGGGATTTTTAAAGTCAGAAGATTTCACACATGGATTACCAAGAAGCCAGAAGTCAAATGAAGTAGAGGTTGATGGCATTTGGAATTATCAGGGCATCACATTGTGAATGGGGATTTATTTTTTTTAAGGTCTTTCTTTCTCAGTATATTTCTATATTCATCTCTGATAAAACTTTTTAAGTATACATATAACGATATCTTATTTGATTATATATTTGAATAAAGGCATATTCAAAGGTAGAAATGTGTAACAAATATTTATTATCTCACTGAACATGGCTAAGGGGAAAAAAAATTGAAGGTGGTTATATCCCTTTAGCTAGAAACACCACTCTTAGGTGATAGCTACTGGAATTATAGGCATAATGACTAAGAGAAAATAACCAGCTCCCTATGGATTTCTCCTCAGAAATCCAACATACTCCAGGCATGTCAAATAAGATATAGAAAATCTGACAATGGAAGATTCGACTCAATAAAATAAACAATTAGGCACCAATGATGTACAAAGGGCTCAATTTCCCTTTGTTTCTCTTTATAAACAATACTTTGTTTATCTGTTGGTAGAAAGCCCAAGAGGAGTTTCTCAACCCACTCATTGGAATAAACATGTTGCTTTGGCAAAAATAATCTTTTAAATCTTATCTATTTATTGAATTTTCTTTTGTAGAGTGTTTGCTGACTGAGAGCAGACATGCCTTTTTAACTCCTCCAACACAGGGCTTTGCACACAGCAGGTATGTGATAAAGGAGTATTGTTATTGACATGAGAGGAAAAAAAATCTTAACCTTTAGGTCTTTCAAGTTAAAGAACTTTAAATAGTATAGTTCAAGGTGAGGAATAAAATGAAGAAAGAAGGAAGATATAATGTCCCAGGACTGAGAAATCAAGACTTTTGTTATGACTATATATAAAATACAAATATATAAATATGACTAAATTATATGACTAAGTAAATAAAAATATGGCTAAATATAAAAGCAAAATGTGGCCCATTCATAAACACAAGGGAAAAGGCAAAAAATAGGCTATGAATCCAAAGAGAATGAAGAAGAGACTAGAACAGGAAAAAATGGAACCAGGGACAGATGGGAAAACTAAGGAGAGAGAGAAGGAAGGCAAAGGAAATAAGGGGATAACAGAGAGGGAAGAAATAACAATGGAGAAGTTAAAGAAACTTCAAGAAAATCTTAAGGTCAAGAGACATGATTGAAAAGGTTTCTCCTTCTTGAGGTTGAGGAAAGGGAGTTGATTTTCAGGAAAAGAAAGGTAAAAGGTAGTGAGATTAATTTGGGAATTGGGAATAAAGGGATTCTCACTAATTAGGGAATGAGTGGGGGTCTACTGGGGTTCCATTCCCTCCTAGATCTTATACATATCCTGAATCAATTGCCAGCTGGCTAATGTTTCTTATTTGACATTTTAAGATGTAACTGTAATCCAGCTAAAGATTTTCTTAATTACTGCTAGAATTTGTAAACCACCCTGGTTCCCATATAAGATTCTAATTCAAACCACCTTATTTTATGTTAGCACAGGAGAAGTTGGATAAAAAGACCCAGCCATTTGTTTTATTTTATGTTCAACTTGGTAATGACCTGGACTTGCTTTTCACTTTGGTGAAATCTTTTTGGTTTCAAATACCAAACCAACTTGTTTAGACAAAACTCTGCTAATTGTCAACATCCGAAAATTAAAGATCCTGTGTCTTTGAAGAAAATCACATGGCAGAAAATTAGACATGGTCTGCCTTTGTATTTTTTCTCCCTAGTTGCTTTCATATTCATCTGCTTGGTTTCTTTAGCTTCAGCTTTCTATATACAGTACTACCTTTCAGTGAACTGCTTCATAAGAGATCAAATTGTAAGTAAACTTTAACATTAATATTGATGAAATACTAGAAATAGTATGAAGAAAAATATTTCCAAGCAAATAAAAATATGGACTTCATCTAGATAATTTTTCAGCCCATCAAGTTCCCAGAATAAAAAAAGATCCTATTTATGGTTAAGATAACTAACTTGGGACTTTTTTTCCCCCTTCAAATGCCAAGGAATTCAGAATCTCTAATTTTCAGGCAAAGCCATGATCTATTTTTCTATGTATGCACACAGAATCCAAATCCTTAACAGTAATGGCACCACAAGCAACCCAAGAATGACAGCTTTAAGAGGTAGCATGGTACCATGGGAGAAAGAAGCCTGGATTTGGGCACAGAAGAACTGGAGTTGAAGTTGTCAATTTTAGTTGCATTTCAGCAGGTTACTAAAAATATCAAGCACATGGAAATTATTCTGTACACTGTAAATCCCAACACAGAAACATTCAATTATTGCTTGGGGGTCAATTTGATTCAATAAACATTTATTAAGTGCCCACCACGTGTCTGATGCTATGCTGAATACTGGCCCTACCCTCTTGGAGTTTATAATTTGATGGGTCTCTTTCAGCAATTAGAACTTTTCATAGGACTAAAGCATGCATTTTTGGAACATGAAGAGCTATTGTTCTGCTGAAAAACTAAGAGCTAAGAC
Organism: Petaurus breviceps papuanus; assembly: GCF_028583685.1. Taxonomy (NCBI): domain Eukaryota; kingdom Metazoa; phylum Chordata; class Mammalia; order Diprotodontia; family Petauridae; genus Petaurus; species Petaurus breviceps. The sequence goes on from NW_027185777.1 coordinate 25,435,204, forward strand.
ATAAGTTCTTTTTGGGTGTGTTTGGACTGCCAAAACATCTGGCTAGATGCTGCTGCTGCTGCTGCTGTGAGATGGGCCATATTGCAAAACAGAGTGCTAGACTTGTCATCAGGAAGATGTTTTTTCTGACCTTTACTAGTAACATAAGCCTGGTCAAGGCTTATACCACTAGTATAATTAACACTAATTGATACTACTAGTATCAATTAACCTCTCTCAACCTTGATTGTAAAATAAGAATAATAACAGCACTACTTTACAGTATGGTTGTAAGGATCAAATGAGATAATTTATGTAAAGCACTTTGTGAGGCTTAAAGCATAATATGGATGCTAGCTATTATTAATAAAATGTAATTAATAAAATTCATGGCATTCTGCATCTCTCTTCTCTGTGCCGTTTTCCTTCTGCTGTGCATTGTTGTTTCCATCATATGATCTCTGAGACTTTGCCATTGTCTTTCATTGCTTCTCCTCCTTTCTCTAGAGCGACCCCCTTCCTCAATCCATTCCCCTCTCCCCTTTACTCATTTTTCCTTGTCATCTCTCTAACCACAAAATAACACATATTAAACCTAACAGCTCTTACAACAGCAACAGAGGAATTCTCTAATGACTTTTGGTAAGAGGCTTTCAGATATGTTAATCTAGCCAGCTTGATACATACCCCATCTCCCTTAGAATGCAGACTTCACAGTTCTGGAGAGCAAGAGAAGTGGCCATGAATATGCCTTCTATTTGTCTTCTATATTTGTTTCTCAGAATGAAAGTTAGAAGACAACTCAGATATTTATAAAATCGAACCAGTACTTAAACAGGAATTCTTGTTATAACATCCCTCACACGTGATCATCTAGTGTCTCTTTTAAGATGTCCAATGATGGGTAGCCCACTATCATCCTAATTTTTGATGTTCTTAGTCATTACAATGTTTTCCCCCCAGGAAGATGATCTCCCCTTCTCTTTTTTTCTTCCTTTTGCATTAGGACCTATTCTAAAGCCAGGCAATTGTCTTTTGGTCAGGTAGCCCAGGTGTTTTCTTGCCGCTGGTTCTGGGGCTGTTTCCTCCAGAGACCATGCCCTGGGGGCCATAATCCTCAATCCACTCAAACCCTTGGGCTTGCTAGATTCTGACTAGAGAGTGCAAGAACATAAACTAGCATTGCCCACTCGATCTAGCTGGCTCTGGTCACATTTCACAGGTCACTTTGCTTCTGTACGGAGACCTCCTTCTCCCCCTTATCCAATTACAGAGCTCAAAGTAACCAAAGTGTAGTTCTGTCAGTGAAGGAAATAGATGATACATTTGTTTCCCCACCAAACACCACTACCCTAGAACACCCTAAGATCCAAAGCCCTTCAGAACCTAGGCCTCTCCTACTTTCCAGTCTTCTTACACTTTACTCTCCACAGTGCATGCACTGACACTGGCCTCCTGACCATTTCTTCAACAAGATACCCCAACTCTCAGCTCTGCACACTTTCTCTGGCTGCCCCTCCTCCTGGAACACTCTCCCTCCACATCTCTGCCTACTGGCTTCCTTTAAGGTCCCACTAAAATGACATTTTCTACAGGAAGCCTTTCTCAACACCTCTTAGTTCTCATGCCTCCCCTTTCAAATTTTTTTCTCTAGTCATCCTATGTATAACTTGCTTGGACTTATTATTTGCTTAATTAGATTGTGAGTTCCTTAAGGGCAGAAACTATCTTTTGCCTCTTTTGGTATACTCAGAACTTAGCCCAGTACCTGGAACATGGGAGGCCTCTAATAAACATTTGTTGACTAAGTGACTAGTATCCCCTGGAGAGAGAAAAAAGGCAAATTGGGTCAGTGAGATAAAGGAGGAGAGGAGAGGGGAGGACAGTGGGCTATTAAGTCTGATGGTAAGCAATGCTTTGATTGATAAGAAATAATCCATGGAATGAACTAGGTGCCACATGGTCTTAAGGTGGGGAGAAATTACCTCCCTTTGGAAGGTCTTTCGGTTCCCCAAGCCTATCTATTTCAAGATGAGTTTCATAGAAGAAAGTTCCCGGATTATCTGTCAAGAAATCAGGTTGGGGGGCGGCTAGGTGGTGCAGTGAATAGGGCACCTGCCCTGGAGTCAGGAGGACCTGAGTTCAAATCTGACCTCAGACACTTAACAAAAAAACTAGCTGTGTGATCTTGGGCAAGTCACTTAACCCCAATTGCCCTCCAAAAAGCAAAAAAAAAAAAAAAATCAGGTTGGTGCTTCCCCATTTCTATGACTTTCATATCAACCAACAAGAGGGTTGGGGGAAAAGATTTGGGGACAATAATATGACACAGTTTATAAACAATTCCCTTAAGTAGTTCTAAAATTGTAAATAATATGTATCAAAGTATTTTCCCTCTTGTTCTAAGTTGTTTCTGGTTAATTCAGTCTGTTATTACCTATCACATGGACTATTGCAGGAGACTCTTAATTGGTTTCCCTGTATCCAGCCTCTTCTTGAATTCCTCCTTTATCCAGCAGCCAAATCGACATGTCTAAAGCACAGAGATGATCATGTCTCTCCTGCTCAAGATCTTGAGTATCTGGTTCCAAATTATTTTTCAAGGCTGACTGCATACTTTATTCCACTCTTAAAGACCCAATGTTAAAAAAATATATACCCAACATTCCATCCAAACTGGTCTACTTCCTATTCCTTGTACATAACAGACCATCTCTCTCCTCCATGCCTTTTCAAAGGCTGCCCCTCATTTCTAGAACGTTCTCCCTTCTTACCTCTTTCTCTTCCAAATTCTACTTCTCTGACTCAGATTAAGTAGCACCTTTTACAAGAGGCCTTTTCTGATTCATTTAATTGTTTGGGTGCCCATCCTGAAATTATTTTATTTTGAATTGCATGTATATCTTGTCTTTAGTTAACTGCATACATGGTGTAGCTCCCAGTAATATGGAAGGTCCTTGAAGACAGTGACTACATTGTTTAATTTTCTGCAGTCTCTGCATTGATTTGTAATGCTTACAGAAATTGGCTTGAATTGAATTGAAGCCTGCTAATGTATGGAAGACCAACTAATATCTCGCCAAGTCACACATCAGAGATCTAAACTAGTGGGGATAGATGTACCGGCTCTAAAGGCTTTTAGTTCCCAGTCTCCCAGCGACTCCCCTTTGGCTATTTGGAGAAGTGACTGCTAATGTTGAGGTCTTTCCTCCTTCTGTTTGACATGAGAGCCGTCCAGAAGGTTCCTCTCAGTCTGGGAGATTTAAAGCATCATAAAAGAATCCTCATACCTCGGTAATGAGCTGTATTGGCGCTGGGCTTGCTGGAAGCTCTCTCTCTCTTCTTGTCTCTGCCTCTGCATCTGTACTTCCACAGAAACTGAATGTCTTCCACTCTGTGTATATACTTTAGTGTTTGGCTAAAAGAGAAAAATGTAAGAAAAACAATGACTTAAAGAGCATCCTTGTAGATTCATTCTAAAGTATTTACAAATTATTTAAACCATTATTTCCCTTCAACTTTATTTCATAAATATTCTTGAAAATGAAAGAGTGCAATGGACTATCCCTTAACATTAGACAAGAAAGAAACTGCATATTTCTTGTTTTTGGAATGCATTATGAGTCTTTAAAAAAAATTTTTTTCAGGGTGGGACATATACATATTTGCCAATCTGATTATGGTTCACATATACTAATATCAAAACTAGGTTGTATTGCTGCCTAAACATCCACTAATAATTTAAGCCAGAAATTTCTCCAAATAAAACAAAATAATTCAACTACCAAATAGAGGGTGGTAGCCCCAAAAGATTAGGCAACAAGTTAGAAACTGATCTAGGAAAATGTCTGCCACAATTTACAAAGTAGAAAAAATCCACAAGTGCAGAACTCAATTAGCTATGTACATTATATTTTTAAAAGGAAATTACATCTTTCTCGACAGCCATACCAGATAAACGGTAATATGGCTGTCTTGTGCTTATACTGACATGTCATATGTCTGCCTACAATCATTATCTTGCAACAAAATGAACCTATGTGTCCAGCCCCTCCTTTTTCGTGATTCTACATCTCTCTTTTAGGAAATGACTGGTATTCCACTATATACATAGATATACATGTGTACAAATTTCATCCTGATCCATAATATAATTATGTTGTTTACATTTCTAGTTGTCAGGCTATGAAGTATTTTGGCTTGGTTAATCAGAGCATTGCAAATTATTTTGAAGCTAAGTGATTTTGAATCAATCTAACTAAAAGTTCAGGGAAGCTAGGAGGTGCAGTGGATAGAGTTCCGGGCTTGGAGTTAGGAAGACTCATCTCCCTGAGTCTGGCCTCAGACACTTCCTAGCTGTGTGACCCTGGGAAAGTCACTCAACTCTGTCTGCCTCCATTTCCTCATCTATAAAATGAGCTGGAGAAGGAAATGGAAAACCACTCCAGTATCTTTGCCAAGAAAACCCCAAATGGGATCACAAAGAGTCTGACAGGACTGAACCAACTGAACAACAACAAAATCTGAAAGCTTTGCTCCATCAGACATGGTGCTCAACAAAATCTGACTCAGCACACATACAAGAGAATACAGGCCTTTATGTTTCCTCAAGGCTAAGCCACTGAACATTTCAACTTCTCACTTAGAAGTTGTCCGGCCGCTTTCCAGATCTAGTTGTTAGAAACAAAAGCAGCTCTGCTTGGAGCAGAGGGCCATGGCTTTTGTTTAATGAAGCATTAAGCAATTCTTCATCATATTGTCAGTGACATGAACTATTAATTAATTTCCCTCTGGCCTGTGCTACCCAGCTATTTTTATTATGCAAAAATGTGCAAGGGGGTACACTGTGCCTGACAAATGTCTAAGAAGCCAAGATCCCTGAAGCGTCTTCAGAAGTGAAAGACAGTGACATGAATGGGAACTATCAATCAACAGCAATCATTAAGCACCTACTGTGCGCCAGGTTCTCTGCTAGCTATGTCTCTGCCCTCAAAGAGCTTACTTACAATGTATCAGGAGAAACAATATGTAAATATATACCTACACAGTATGTAATAATATATTATTATAATACTATATTAAAGAATATATAACTATATTGTAAATATATAACATTAAATGCCTGTGATTTCATTAGTACATATTAATTAATGAGCAAGCAGTTATTAAGTGCTTACTATGGGCCAAGAAAGTACGACACTAAGCTCTGGGGATACAAATAAAAACCAAAAACAGCCCTTACCATCAAGAAGCTTATACTCTAATGGAGGAGATCACACACACATACATACACATACATGTACATATATGCACACACACTTATACACAAATAAATGTAGTCAATGACATGAACTATTAATTTCCCTATTATCATTAATTTATCATTCCACTATTAATATAATATAAATGACTTAACATAAATATAATAATTTGATTAATATCAATTTGTGTGCCTATAGAAAATATATGCTTATACAAATATCTGTACATATGTATGTATACATGCACACACCAGATACATGTGGAATGTGTGGAAGGTAACCTTGGACAGAAGACACTAGCAGCTGAGGGACAGGGAAAGTCTTCTGACAGTAGGTGGTATTTGACCTGAGTCTTGAAGGAAACTAGGACTTTTATAAGGTAGAGGTGAGAAGGGACAGAACTGCAGACATGGGGATAGAAGGTGGCTTGTCCTGCATAAAGAACAGCAGGATAATCCTGGTTGGCATTACGGAGGAGGTGAGGCTAGAAGGAAGCTAGGGACTCTAAGAGGCAGAGGTGAGGCAGGTGGGCACCCCAGGCATGGGGAATAACCTGCCCAAGGGCACAGAGACGTTTCCTTCAAGTATCAGCACCTACTAGCAGTGGGCACGCAGCCTTCTTCCAAAGGAAGAGAGAGAGCTTTCCTCCAAGTTGCATATCATCTTTGGCTGAGGGTATGGATGAATAAAGTTGGCATGCTCTGATTGTTGGTGTGATGCAACGTTCAAGGCAAACTTTAAAGCATATGGGTATAAACAGTAAGCATATTAAAAAAAATCCCAGTACAAAAATACGACCAAAAAGAGATTAGGCTTTACTATCCCCCAATCTCCCCTAGTGAATGTTTAATAACTAAAGCCCCTGGAACAAATGTGCGTTAAGAGATCAGTCCCACAACAAAGTTCACATAACACATTGGTAGAAGCTTCAGCAAGAAAACACTGAAACCAATGAGTCCAGCTTATATAAACGCATTTGGAGAGAAAGGCATTTTCTTCTTACACCCTTGAAGCTGGCAGCCTTCAAGAATAATGTGCTGGGCTGGTTTGGGGGGTTAGTTTTCTACCCCTCTTGGCATGGTGAGGAATAAGATATGGGACAGCAGTGGAAGACCAAAGAAGGAAATGCTCAAGGATTTTTTTCCTCCATTAAATAAACAGAAAAAAGAAACACATCTCCTTTCTTCTTTTCACTCAGTATAGCTACATACACGTGTCAAGCAGTCTTGAAAGATCTGCCATTCTGTAGCAGGTTTTAGTAACCAGCCCTTTAAGCTCATGCTGCTCTGTGACATTGCTTACTGGAGAAGTGAAAAGAAAATTCAAGATTGTGAAGGAATTTCAGGTGTATTTTTAAAGTTGTTTTTTCCCAGAGGTCTGAAAACTCACTTCTGACAGATGGGGGAAAAAAAAGAATTGAGAGTCTTTTGTTTCTTACAGTATTTATTTTCTGACATCGCTCTCCCCAAACTCTTCCAACCATGGTCATTTTTATCTTACAGTCTTTACAATCTTGCAATCATGGATTTGATCATGAAATGGGTTCTGCAACTTTCAAATGAGAAGAGTGAAGCTTTTATAAAATGAGGCCTCCTACTACAAAATAGAAACATCAGTCCCATTATTGCTGTTTTGCATAGTTTCTGTCTTTAAGGGGATGCCAGATTTTTGTGACAGTGTCTGTAGTAGGTTCTTCAAAAATGCGTCTATTTTGTCCCTGTGGTTTATATAAAAATGTCACGGGTCACTAGGTATCCGTGGAAATGATATGCAAGGCTCATTCCCAGCAATATGTAAATAGGTACAAGCTGGCCTGTTTTCTATTTTACCTGTACACAAGGTAACTGAAGGGTTATACTTCACTAATTCACAATTTCAACGAGGACCTCATAAAAATGTAAATTGTGGTAGTAACATTAGACTCTCTAATCAGAGCTGTAGAGTGCTTTAGTCTCCATCTCTAAAACAAAGTACAAACAATGGCAATTGTGACTCCAGAAACACAAAATGTGTTTTAAAGGTAAGGGAAAATGAAGGCAAAAAGAGGATTTGCAAATCTCAAGAGAAGCTAGTGTTTGAGACTAAGATAACAACAGCAAAAAACAACTGCATCAGAAACCCAACTTAACATTTGGATAAAGATCCACAAGTTTGGGCCTAATTGTAATAATCCTTGTAAGGCCACCACAAAGACATGGCAACACTCTGTTTTAACAAAGAACTCTGGCCTTGTTTGTAGGGAGATGTGTGACAAGCACTGACCTTTTAAATCAAAAAAGCAGCCGAGGCTGTGTTAACAAAGGAGGCTGTATGACAGAAATAAATATATGCTCATATATTAGACAATACATGGCTGGGTCATGACACTTGGATCTTTTCACTGTTTGTTTCTCAAGCCACATATGAAAACTATAAAGGGTTTTCAAATGAGATGCAAGGAGTTGGATTTTTGTCTTCTTTTTAAAGATATGAGAATTTAAATTTGGGAAGTGAGAGTTCCACACTTTTGGTATCAATTACTGGTGTCACATAAAATTTAAATGGCATCACATTGCATATAGTGTTTTGCTAAATAAATTCCCTAATTAAACATTTTTTCAATTAAATGAAATCATTCTCATTTTACCAAAATAAATTAGCTTGCATTTTCCAGTCTGGATTTCAGATTTCACACAAAGGTTATAGCAAATGTGCAGTCAGTTAATAGACCAAAAGAACAAAAATAAACACACCGAGTACCAAATTTCAGTACTAATTAGAACTAGGTAAGACTTTGTGACCTTTTCTGTTTTATATAAAAGTATGCTTGACATGTATGAGATGAAATTCATTACTGTATATATCAGAAATTACAACCATATAAAATATTCAGTAGTCCCAAAATGTCCCTCTCACTCTCTGTCTTTACATTGCTATGGAAAAGAGAATATAGAGCAATTTTCCTGTAAAAGGTAATTGCCAGGAGGCAACTCAAAATGCATGTGATGAAAGGCTCTGGTCTTTTTACATATTTCCCTGTATGGAGGATGTGTAGTATGCTGAAAGTAAAGTACAAGAGAATTGTGCATTTCCAAGTAGATGAAAAAATACTATTGTTGTTATTACTGTTAATAGCAGCAGGACAACCACAGGCCCCCTGGGGTTCTGAGGGCCTGTTTTAGCAACTCAGATGTCCTCTTCTACGATGCATATGAAATTGCCAATGAAATACTCAAAACATTTTACATTTAAAAGTCTAGCTAATGGTATTTATTCAATATTTGATAAATTAGAACAGTTTTAGATTTTAATCAAGACTGTGATAAAGTTCACTTTTTGGCACTCCATCCCTTCTCCCCAATCCTTTCTGCAGCTTATCAGACGCTAGTGAAAATATCGATTGAACTCTTGTGGGCCTTGAAGGTTGAAAAGCTTAATTGCTGCTAATGATGTTAGTAATGGTTGAAAAATCTGCAGAGCATACAAATAACCCTCATCAAATTTTTATAAAAGCCTGTTTTTGTCTCAAAACAGTATTTGTCATCATCTACTTTTCCTGACTAGCATTCACATCTAATGTTTTAACATTTGGAAACTTGAGGCTCATTGAAAGTAAATGTGAATGTTCTGCAAAATAATTTAGATAAATAGCGGATAGAAAAGTTCCTTTTGCTCCCATGTCCTAATGTTGCTGGGGCAGGAACCCCATTATATCTTACCTACTTCTGATATCTCCCATCTATATCTATCCACCTCTGTTGTCAGAGACCTGGTCTTGGTGAGTAAATATGTCCTTCCTATCTAAGAAGGAACCCTATTTTCTAAAAGACTAGAGGAACCTACTAGTGAGTTGTCTTTTCGTGGTCTGAACTCTGGTATTCACTCTTTGTGACCTTGGGCAAGGCACTTACATTCTCTAAGCCTCCATTTTCTCACCCATAAAATGGGGCTAATAATACTTATGCTGCCTTAATTGGCATCATTTTGAGAATTTCTTTTTGTGACTAAAGGTAGTAAAATATTTTTTTATTTCATAGGTGACTCAATATTCAATTTTAAAAAGAAAAATCTTCATTTGTTGAACATTTGCTAAAGTGTATAAAGTACAAGTAAAACAAGTTAATCCTTTACTATAGATGGGCATTATACTTGGATGAGGCATCACAAGAAGGAAGTGCTCAAAAAAAAAAAAAACCCAAAGAAGGAAGTGTTCAAAGTCCACGAAAGAAAGAAAAAAGAGTAAAGGAGAGAATGTAATATTGCAGCTGCTTTCATCATCATCGTCATCATCACTGTCATCATCTTCAGCATCATCATCCGTAAAGGCAGACACCTGGGAAGAACGCTTGGCAGAAGAGGGCTTTCTTGCTGCTGAGCATCAATTTATTTTTTGAAGTACTATACTACCTTTAGTCACAAGCAACTTGGGATTGAGTAGATTTAGCCATCTAGCTATTAAAGGCTCCATTATCCCATTTATCAGTCCTCTCAGTCAACAAGTCTCCTTGTGGGTACCACTCAGGTATCTAACAAAGTTTTAACAGCATACTGTACTAATGTTGGCAGCCTGCAATTGAATTCTTTTAAAAGCAACACAATGGACAAATAACATCCATAGAATTCTGGATGTTAACCCTACCTTCAGTTTTTTATCTTAATCTTAAAGATTTATGCCACTGATTATTTTATTTATGCAGTGTCTGGCCTAGAAGGGCATGGGTGGGGAGTTAAAGGACTTTATAGCTTTCTTTACTAAAAGTCTGGGTTCACTTCAAATCATGGAGCTAAGGAAGTTTTCTGGGCTCTTTGTCTACCTTAGGACCTTTTGTGCTACAAAACAATTCCCCCAGGGCCAAGAAAGATTTTAAATTAAACCCTTCAAACAGGTGACTCCTTACCACTAGAATTTACAGAGAACATTTAGAAATGAGGTAAATTGAAAAGGGGACTTTAATGAATTTTCTGTAGCATTCTACTACTCATGTAAAGTAATCAGCTTACATAATTTTTCAGGTTCATTTCTACATGCTACATCTGGATGCATTTTGCATACGGGCACTTCTTATAAGCTCTACAATTCCAAGTTAATATGTTATAAGTTGTACACCACAGCTCAAAGAGAAGTTTACGGTTCCTTAACACTAAAATGATTATAAATCCTTCCAATGGATGAGATCATGGCTTTATCCTTTCCAAGCACAGTGATCTTTCAAGGTCAGAATACATAAGGGAAACAATCATTCCAAGGTATCCAGGGCTCATTTTGTAAAGCAGATAGCCAACAAAAGCCACACACGAAGCTGTAGTTTAAACAACTGCACAGTTCTTATTAAGGCACCAATGAGCATCAGTTAAAATTAATACAATAAATGGAATTACAGTCACTTTAAACTCATTTACATACTTAGCAGAAAGGGAAGTACTCTGTAAGATTTCAATTGTTTGAAAATGAAAAAGAAAAAAAAAGGAAAGAAAAAAGAAAAGGTCATTGTTCTGACCCACAATTTAGGAAATTATTCCATTCCTAAGGCAATCAGCTTGTCATCCAAACAATTCCCTGGTCACTCATTACAGAAAATGATAATACAGGCCAAGTTGTCTATCTAAAGTTGCTATGGCATTTTGATACACAACAATTTGGCCCATGACCTTCAGTAGTTGAATTCCCAAGTCTACAAGAGTTCAAAATCTTCTCAAACATATTTCCCATCTCCCCATATTGGGAGTAAGCAGTAGATTACACAGAAATTATGCTAACTACCTCTACCCCATGCAAAAAAAAATCTCATAAGAAAACCAAACTGGAGATTAAATCATGCATGTGCAATCAGTCCTCCAATCTGGAAGATTGCTTGCACATCTTTGCTTTTTCAGGGTTCTACTTCTTCAACCTACATATAAAAATAGCCATCTTCAAGGTGATTTTAAAAGAGCATTGACTATTAGTATAATGCTTTGTGAATGCAAGGCATGACCTTCCTCTTGAAGGATCAGAGAATCTTGGAGTTGGACTGGTCCTCAGAGGTCATATGTGTTACTCTCACTTAAGCAAAACTCCTCTTCATAGCATTCTCAGGGCCTTTGCTTGAAGACCTCCAAAGTGGGAGAAGCTACAACCTTTACAGGAAACCCATTCTAGTTCTAATTGTTAGGAAGATTTTCCTTATCAAGCTTAAATTTACCTCTTTGAAAATTGCTCCATTTTTTTTAGGGCCACATAGCACAAGACTCATTTCCTTTCTTCCTCATGGTAGTTCTTCAATTACTTGGAGACAACTGTCCTGCTCCCTACCCACTAAATGCTTTCTTTCTTTCTAAAATACAACATGATCTTGAGGCCCTTAACTTTCCTGGCTATCCTGTTCTGGAGGTATGCCACCTTATCTGAGTCCTTGCTAAAGCAAGGTACTCAGGACTAAACAATTCTCTGAACTCCAGAGGTGTTCGATGGAACTATCATCTCTCTAGCCCTTGATGCTATACTCTAGGCAAGCTGTTTCACCTCCCTAGATCTATTTCCTCATCTCTACACAGAGGGACCAGACAAGATCATCTTCAAGATCTTCTATGATTCTAAATCTATGAGCTTGGGATTCTACTTGTTGAATTCATTTCTTCTGGGGCTCTGGGTCAAAGAAATAAAGGACCGACAGTGGTAAAGCAATATTCACTTTCAGAAGTAATGCTGCTATGACTTCTCAAAAATCAAGAAAACTGCCCCAGGCAGAAAACCCACTCATGCAACATCAGGCAGGACATAATGTTTCCTATTAATCATTGTCATGAAGAAGTGCTGCTTTTATCTGTAGATTCCCCCATTTTGCTCACTTTTCTTTCCTGTCCCTTTGCTCAAAACTAAACTGGATAAAAATGTTGACCAAAGGAATCTATACTTAGGAAACACAGTAGGAATGAACTTATATACTGCTGCTAAGCTAGTTTTCCCCCTTTTTTTTAGGGGGCAGGTGAGACAATTGGGGCTCAGTGACTTTTCCAAAGTATCAAGTGCCTGAGACTAGAATTGAACTCAGATCCTCCAGGACTGGTGCTCTATTCACTGCGCTACCTACCTGCCCCATAAGCTATTCTCCTGAAAGCTCAAGTCCGCTTGTGGCATTTCCTTAGCCAAAAATCTTCAATGGTGCCCTATTGTCTAAACTGTTAAAATTTTTTGCTGGCATTCAAGATTTTCCACAAACTAACTTTAAGTTACCTTTTCAGTTTTGTCTGCTGTTACTCCTCAATAGCAATTATCTGACTCAAGTCAAGAAAGTCCCTTTGACTATCCTTATAATGGAGGATGTTCATTTCAGTTGCCAAGATTTGCCTAAGCAGTTCTCTCCTTTTAACTTGCATTGCCCTTTCTTTCCCACAACAGCCTAATCCCTTCTACTACCCAAACCCCTAAGCATCCCTTAGGATATAGCTTGTGTTCCAGCTTCTATATAGGGCCCTCTCTGACAAGTTAAGCACACAGTGATCTTTCCTTTGTCAGAGTTATTAAAACTTTACTGATTTGAACCACATGCTTCGAAGCTTATACTCACTCACATAATTTCTTCAATCTTGATTACAAGCTCTTAGAGGGCAGGGAACTATAACATTAATTTTTTGGCTTTCCCTAGCCCTTGCATAAGGATTTGTGCATAGAAGTTTACTTATTTTGTATGTATATGTGTGTGTTCGTGAACATATGTGTACATATGTATATGTATTTACATACTATTTTCCTTAATATGAGTTCCTTGAGGGGAAGGGCTATTTCATTTTTGTCTTTGCATTTCTATTGCCCAGCACAGACCCTAGTATGTGGTAGGTGTTTAATAAATGCACATCAATTGATTAACTGATACAAAAATACTTGTTGAATCACTTTATTTTGGCTTCATGGTTTTGAGAAGCGCATCCAATCCCTTATCAGGCAGCATAAACAATGTACATTGGTCCATGTGACTTTTGCTATGGCTTTTCACAAAGCAGATGATACCTTTCAGTGCTGGACAGATGCTAAACAAGATATAAAATTAAATTAGCAAAGATGGAATACAGATGGAGATAGGAAGGTCAATATGCTAAAGGTCAAAGGAAAGTGATTCCATGCTGCATAAGGAACTATGGTCATAGCTGCATGGCCTTTAGTGGGCTCTTCAATGAATGAAAGAAGCACACACTCACCCAGGGTTGTTCAAAACTGTAGGTACGTCTTCGATCTTCGACATCTTCATCCTGCTTTGCTTGCTGAAATTCTTGCCTCAGACGCTGTATCCGATCGTGGTTGCTAGGAGTCGATCTGTTGCTAAAATAGAGAAAGAGGGGCAAAGAAGACACTTGAGAACTGTAATCTGTGAATTGCAGTTGCTAAGGGAAAATGGCAGCTTGCTGTGAAATGACACTCCTTCAGAAGGAGCGAAAGAATTTTAAAACAATCTGTGAGCATTTAAAATATGTTTTCTGTTTTCTTATTATGATTAAAGTTTATTTCAATTATTTAAGGCAAATACCCAGGGAAGTGAGAAGCATTTTAGCAGATCTTTTAAAAGCCTAGCATTTTCCAAACTACTTGGTATACTTGAATAACCATTATCCAAGATGGTGCTTTACACCAAAGGACCTTTACACCAACACATCCCAGATTCAAGAAGCAAAGAGTAGTCAGATCTGTTTCCTCACCAACATGCACATCTGTGCTCACAAACTCCTACAGGCATCTTTATAAATTTAAAAGTATAGTATGCCCAAGGCAAATGAAGATCAGTCACAGGAATAAATCAAAGTCCAAGCCTAAAGCACTTATAGTCTATACCAAGTCATTTTAGGACTTAATCAAATGTTTCTTCGTATTGTAATATGACTGCGATTAAGCTTAGTTTCTTTATCTATAAAAACAGGCATCCTATCTACCTTACAGTTTCCAATGAGATAAACACAGGAAAACAATGAAAAAATATTTTTGGAAAAGTCTATAGGAGCATCCAACTATTCCTCTAGTGGAAGAAGAGGGTAACCTATAGACATCCTTTATTCTCCCCTGGTATCTATACACTGTCAAGACAACTAGAAGGGCCTCAGCATATAAGAGGACCTGACTGTGCAGTACTTATAGGAGAAGAGACAAGAGTAGCATCGGGTGGGCAGGACAGACATGCATACTTTGCCATCTACATCATTGAAAAAAAAAATCACCAATAGCAATAAGATAAAAGATTCACCATAATATTATTATCTCCCTGGAATCAGGAAGACTCCTCTTCCCAAGTTCAAATCTGGCCTCAGACACATAGCAGCTGTGTGATCCTGGGCAAGTCAGTTAACTCTGTTTGCCTCAGTTTCCTTGTCTATAAAATGAGCTCAAGAAGGAGATGGCAAACCACTCTAGCATCTGCTGAGAAAATCGCGAATAGGGTCAAAGAAAGTCAGACATGACGGCAATGACTAAACACATATCTTCCCAGTGAGGTGGGATGCACTTTGTGAACTGGAACCGTGCCTTAGAATTCTTATATAACTAAGTTGTCAAGTCAACAAGCAGCTGTTAAATTCCTACTATGCGCTAGGTAGAGATGAATTCAATTTCACTGAAAACGGGTTTGTCCCACTTGTTCAAAGTTATCCTCACATAGGCGGCAGACCCTAGCTAATTTAGTTATCCAATAGCAACACAGGATGAGAAGAAACCTTGCCATAGGCCAGGGCAGAACTGGCTACAGCATCCACCTATACAGATGTGTACCTTATTGGATCCTGGACATAAGAGAATTTAGATAGAAAAATATTCATGTTTAGGACACTATCCCCTGATGAACAACAACATTAAAAAAATAACTCTATTCTTTCATTATTTCATCTACCAGGCCTCCTTCAGATTCTAATTTTAAACAATTTTATTAGGAACTCTTGGATACTATATCAATATATTCAACTTTATTATTTTCCCAAGTCCGTAAGAGCCTGTCATCCCTTTGCTCAGTTTCTGACAAATCTTTTAAACTGATCAGCCCAAGAGCATTAATGGTTAATGGACCTGTAAAATGTTTTTGACAATACAGAGCTTTGGAGCAAGATTTGGTTATGGCTTTACTACTGGAGTAACTTCCTTCTACTTTTCTGTAAGGCAGAATAATGCTATTTCCCTTTGTTATTTAAAATCATACACAGCATCTTGAACTATTCTTTCTAAAACATAAATTTGTTGTAATGGCTACCCCAGGTAATACCTAATCTACAGAACCCTTTGTCCCCTCTTTATGGGAAACGGTAATGAAATATGCACAAGAATGGCTAATTTCCTAAAACAAAGAGATAGGAAAGTGAATGTTCATTAATCTCACTGCTGTCTTTCCAGCTGTGCCCTTTTTTTTTTGTTTTGTTTCTGGCATACTTCATAGGTTTTAATGTGAGCATTGTAGGAAGCCTGACAAACAAATATTTTACATCAAGTGTAACCAGAAGCATTTTTTCTTCATTTTTAGCATATTATTGTAGATTTCTTTAACTCTGTGATCCTTGTCTTCCCAAAGCCCAAACCACTTATAAAAACTCCCAACACATTAGAGAAATCCAGGCTCACAAAGAGATGAGCCAAACGCTCCTAATTTAGGTACTAAATGAAGTTCTTTCCCTGAAAATCCTCATGTTACCCCAAGGGTAGGACGAACCCTGGAAGTGACCCATTCCTTAGTTCTCAAATCATTGCTGTACGGCTCTCTTCCCCAATGCACAGAAAGTCCTGCTATTTAACAAGCTGAAAACTAACTCTTTCAATTGCCCAGGCAAACTCCATCAACTTTCCTGAGGCTAGTGAAACCATTTTCAAGCCAGAATTGGAAACAGAAGCTGACTCGGTTTCAGGGATTAAAGAGGACTCCCAAGGCCTGGATACTAGACAGGCATATCAGCTGCCTATGGGTGAAATTAATAATTAGCATTTATAAAACACTTTTAGGTCTGTAATGCACTTTAAAAATATATATTATTGTATTCTCATGATATCCCAGGTAGATAGGTGCTAATATTATTCCCACTTTACAGGTGAGGCAGACAGCAGTTAAGTGACTTGCTCGGGAGCACATAGCTTTGAAGTCGCTGAGGTAAGATTTGAACTTGGGTCTTCTGACTCCAGCTCCAGTGCTCTCTCTACTTGGGCATTTAGCTGGCTAGAAGGGATAAAAATATTACAAAGGTTTCATTCTCTCTCATTATCCCGGTCCACTTTTGGTGAAGTCATTCCACGGCCTCCACGGTCAAGAAAGCCGAAAGGATTACTGTTATTATTCGTTAGCAAATGTGACTACTGTTTGTCTAACTCAACTGGGTCACATCTATGTGGATTGCCAAAGTCAGGATGCTCATTAGTGTTTATAAGAGACAACCTAATGATATCACCTAAGGCATTAAACCAGTAAGACTGGAGAGAATCAATGTGCTTTTCTGCCACAGAAAAAGTTTTCTATTGGGTGAAACCATGGAGAGAATAACAAAGATCTCCTATGTGGCGTCTTTCAGAAGAAACGACAGAGCCAGGTACCCTGAAGTTCTCAATCTCATTAGCCCCAGTGCATCAGGAGCCTGGGTTCTAGCCCAGCCATTCACCAACTAACCATGATGCTGGGAGCGATAGAATGAAGACAGCCATGGTTTAGAGGACCAATATTCAAACCCCAGGCTTGCCATTTAAGTATGTGTCTTTGAACAAGTCACTTAACCCAAGTCTCCTCATACATAAAATGATGACTAAGTGACCTACAGGTTCTCTTATGGATATATATGAGGTAGCTGGAAGTTGGTAGTATGGTAGATAGCACTGGGTTAAGAGACAGGAAGACCTCAGTTCAAATCCATTCCTTACTAGCTCTTAATCTCTATTTACCTCAGTTTCCTCAACTATAAAATGGGGATAATAACAATACTTTCCTCTCATGATTGTTGCAAGGATCAAATGAGATAATTGTAAAAAATACTTAATTCATTTTCTGCCACACAGTAGGCATTGTATAAATGCTTAATCCCTTATTCCTCTTCCAGTTGTAAGTCTATGAAACACATAGATGTCTCTAGGACACCGCTCCCTTCTATGTAAAATGAAAGGGTTGGACTAAAAAATTTATAAGCTCCCCCCTTGCCCCAGATGTCATATTACATGAGTCTATGAAAAGCAGAATGCTACGTTCAGTACAATTTAGGATTGGGGTTTATATTGACGCTGGTGGGAAAGGATGTCATGGACCTGTGCTATAGAAATTGTGAGCAGATAATGAATCAGAACAGTTGCAAGTAACTGTGGCTAGAAATCACCCTTTCCACCTGTAATTAACATGGAGATTACAACCTCTCCATTCAGATCCAGAATACAACACAGACCTCATGCCTTGGTCCCTTTCAGGCTGAATTGTTGGGAAGCACTTTATAGAAAGTCCCCCTTTAAGACCAGCTGGAAACCTCAAATCATGCAGAATACAGCCACCAGCCTATTTACAGGTGTGAGCCTCAGGGAGCTTTCTGCACCTGCGATAGATGTATGCACTAATCTGACCATTTCCTTCTGGAGTGCAATGTAATGTGTTGACTTTAAACCTTAAAAGCTGTGCTGTTTGGGGACTTTGGCTACTCCTAATATTGCTTCTCCCTGTAATGAAGCTGGCTCAGGGCTTTCCTACAAAGGATTCTAAGGATCACATTTCTGGGAAATGTAAAGAGGCTATCTTCTGTATAAGCTAGTATCTTTGAAAGCACCTGTTTATCCTGATGAGCCAAGTACAGTGGCCTGCAGGGCTCCATGTCTGACCTTGTTTTTGAGCCTGGCCATGCCTTGACAGATAAAAGTTACAATGTGACTAATGAATTTCTATGGATTTAAAAATATTTTGAAATTTGCATTTTTAATTATGTAAATGGAATCTCGAGGTCCCAAAGCATGGGACATAGCTTAAAGAATCAAAAATCAATCAGGAAATATAGCCATATGTATTTCAGTAAGAAGGTCTAATTCTGGGGGACACTATACTATTTGGTCTAAAACTTTGCCATTTGATTTTCCCCTGTCATCAAATAAACAAACAAAACTGACAAGACTATATTATTAAAGAGAGAACAGAGCAAGGTATTGGTTGAAGGGAGGAGGGTCTAATAGAGAAGGGTAGAAGAAAAGTTAATTCTGCTACCCTTACTTAGAATGCTTTCCCTTTCTTCTTCATTGCTATCGAAATCTCACCCATATGGCAGGGTTCAATTCATGTTTATCTCTGTTTATGAGTTATCTCTGTCATGTTTTCCCCAATTACTGCAGCCCATTTTGATCTCCACATTCTGTGAACTTAAAGAATACTGATAGTGTGAACCACACAATGTATCATTTAATTATAAGCTCTCTTATCTGATTTTTTATTTTTACATCTCTCTCTGTCTGTCTCTCTCTCTCTCTCTGTCTCTGTCTCTGTCTGTCTCTCTCTGTCTCTGTCTGTCTGTCTGTCTCTCTCTCTCTCTCTCTCTCTCTTTCTCTCTCTGTCTCTCTCTCTCTGTCTCTGTCTCTCTCTGTCTCTGT
>NW_027185777.1:25454059-25486657 GCF_028583685.1 Petaurus breviceps papuanus
TCTGTCTCTCTCTCCTTCTTGGGGACAAGGATTATATGATTTTAAAAATGTCCCTTGCCAGTACCTAGTATAGTGCTAGACAGAAGATGTGTAGTAAAAACTTCAATAATCTAATTCAACACACATTTACCAAGTACCTTCAACAGATAATCCACTCTTCTAGGCACTGTAGAAACCACGAGGGAAAAACACATAGATGTACATCTGTAAAACGGAGAAGTTGGAGTAGGAAATCTTGAAGGTTTCTTCCATGTTCATATCCTATGACCCTGTTCTCAAGGAGCTTACATTCTAATATGAAGGAAATAACTCTATGCAAATACCCATGCTGGAAGGGAGAGCATAAGCAAAAGGGAAAGGCCACAGCAGATTGGGAAATCTGAGGAGGGAGAGCTCATCTACAGCTAGGTGAGAGAGGACTTGTGTACATAGGAAGGAGGACTCCTCAGTAGAAAACGATGGAGTGAGAGCCTATAGAGAACATTCCACACAGAACAGAAGTCATAAGCAAAAACATGGAGGCAGTATTGGGTCAGCAGACATAACAGGGATAGAGCAGTACAGATGGGATAAGATAAGTACAAACCTTATTTGAAGGAGAGGAGATGATAAAGCTGAAGAAAAGTTTATTGGTAGGACAGTGAGACTGAAGCTTATTTGTCAATTGAGGAAAAGGAATCATTATAGAGGGAGGGATTGAAGGAACATGTAGAATGATTAACCCAGATAGAGATTAGGGCCATCTTATCTTCTGGGTCTGGAGGAATGGTGGAAAGGCTAGGTGAGGACATTTAGAGGTCTAGAGTAGCCAAGGAGAGCTGAATGAGTTTATATGGAATGGTCTCAATTTCTCCATAAGGAAGGAACCTCAGGTCACCACAGAGAATGAAGGGAGAGAAGATGGATATAGGATCTTGCAGAATTAAAAGAAGGTTTGAAACTGACATTGTTAAGAATGGAATATGGTTCAACAAGTGATTAATAAAAAACTTGTCATATGATTAACCCATTTAGCATCAAATCACAAATTCTTTATAGAAGTTTTCAGCTGTCCAAGATTAGAAGCAGAGGACAAATGAGAGGAGTTGCCCCGAGTGGATGTTCAAGGAATGGCCCAAGGTCATTGGGATTCAAAGGTGGAGAATAGGATATTACCAAAAAAATTGATAGACTGGAAGAATAGAGAAAGAAATCAAAGAAAAGAGTCGCAATGAAAGCAAAAAAAAAAATTATGAAAAAAAGAAGTAGGTGAATTTTAAGGACAAGAGATATGTGATTAAAACTTGAGTTCAGGATCTTGGATATAGAACAGATTCAAGTGATGGTGAACCCTAGGTTATCCCCCTCCCCCGCAAGAAGAATAACTTTTACATTAATGTAGAATTTAGAGGATTACAAAGTATTTTCCTCACATAACCTTTGAAAGGTAGGGGGCTTGGCTTTTTGTTTTCATTTTTTGGAAAATATCCATGAATTAATCTGTATTGGGAGATGCTGGTGAGGATTTTTTTTTTTTAAGCAATTGGGGTTAAGTAACTTGCCCAAGGTTACACCACCAGTTATTTTTGTGTGGGTGTTAAGTATCTGAGGCCGAAACCAATCCCGGTTCTCCCGACTCCAGGGCCAGCACACTTGTTCACTAAGAGGAATTTTTCATATCAATGCAAGTCAGGCCTTCTTGGCAACATGGAATCTTAGAGAGTTACCAGGGGTCACAGAGAAATTGTGATCTGCCTAGCATCTTATAGTTAGTATGTGTAGGAAACTGGACTTGAATTGAGGTCTTCCATGTTGTAAGGCCATCCCTTTATCCATTATGGCATACTGTTTCATACTTATACATATATAGGTAGTATAAATATTATTATTTTCATTTTAGAGAGGAAGCAAGTGAGCTGAGGGTTTAAGGGACTTACCAATAATCAATAAACCTTGATGTTGAAGCTACAGTAAGTGATGGATCTAGAACAGAAACCAGAGTGTCTTCAAGTCCAGTGTACTTGGTGCCTCCCATGAAGGGTGGCTGAATTGGAACATAAATTCAAGGCTAAGTGCCTTGAGAAATATAAAATACTATATAGAGTGTAAGGTGGCATTCTTAGTCTTGGCCATCTGCCTGTACAAGAAAATAACATTGAATTTGGACCATTCCTTGGAAAATTGCTAATAAGACCCTTATCCATGGGGGCACAACTAGAATTTCAATTTCAAGACAGGCCATTCAATAGTACTGAACTCTGATAATGACTCATGCCTACATTCTCTTTCAGGCTGGGAATCCTGGGGTCCACGTTAAAAAAAAAAAAAAAGCCACATCTAACTTCTGATTTAAGTATGATTTACATTTCCTAAAGTCTAGACTTTTATCCCTCAAGCTACATGAATATGAATTTGCAAAAGATAGGTACTTACTAAAAATAAGGTCTCCAAAAAAATTGGTCTCAATCACCAGAAACTGTACTTCCAGACACTTTTGCTTTCCCTGAGTATTGCTCAGTTCTGTGCAATTTACTTTTTAGGGGGGCAAAAATGACACTTCAAATATTGGTGAATTTCATCTCCACATTTGGCATCACATTACTGCGTGTGCAAAAGGGTTGATAAAACATCATTCTTTTCTCATGCAACAGCCAAAAAATCCATTTCCAAAGCAATTCAAGGATCTTGAAAATAATGAGATTCACACTCTCCGGTGAATTCAGCTGTTGATGCATCTCTAGTTCCCCCAGGTTTCTTTGGCACACACAACAAGGGGACAAAGCACCGCAATCCAGCTCACTGGAAAATCCTTCAGGTGGATGGAATTTTTTTTTCTGTCCACCTGCCGGTACTTCAAAGCCCTTCCCAGCTTGAGCCTTTTACGTGCAGCACTGCTGTTTCATTCTGCATTGCTTCCTGGTAGCTTTCACAGTGCCCCTTTTAAGGAGATGGTGTTCTTCCTGCCCTCTGCACTCAGAAATACTGGTTTCCTGGACTCCCAATTTTGTCAAGGCCTGTTTAAATTCTTTGGGAAACCGATGCAATCTACACAGTAGGATGCTAGTGTTTTAGTTCAACCATTACAAGGAAATGTATTTCTTTATTGACTTCCAAGGGAGTTATGCAGACAGAAGGGCTAAGGACTCCTGTCTATTATGTAAAATACCCACCCACCAGCACTAGTGCTTTTTCTTTTTAAAGCTTTCCAGTAGAAGCAAATGAGAGCACTTTCCCCTTTCCTTCCCCAATTACTAATTGTTCTTGGATAAACATCAAAGGAAAGGCTTTTAGTCCCTTTCCTTTGTACAAATGGTAAATCTGAAAATCAGCTACCCCACGAATGTCACTTAAAACAGACACCAGGGGCAGCATGAGCTAGAAATGCTCCCGAAAGCAAGGCGCATATAGGGCAGACCTGTCACGTAGCTTTAGTAACAAGCAGCCAGCAATGACCATCAGCATCTCAGATCATTAAGCAATGTCTCACTGTGATGTCATGCACTGATGTTCAGAGCTGCCATCCTTCCAAAACAGACAGATTGTCAGTGTGATAAAGTAGTTACAAACAAGCTCTTGAACGGCCATGACTGAAGGGTTGGAGGGGGAAAATGTCATTAGGCTGGAGAAGAATGGGCAGGGACCCTAATAATAATGCCAGGAAACGACGACAGATGCCCTTCTTTCCAACTGGACAATGATTTCATCAAACATTCCCGATCTTGGGATCGCTAAACAGTTCTAACCTACAGATGTCAAAACAGAGTTCTTAATTGCTGTAAATTAGTGAGCAAACACAGACTCCTCATTAAACTCATTAAATCCCTTACAGTGGAAGGCACTTCAAATCAGGAGTATTCTTCTGAAACTCATAGGTACAGGGAGGTATACTAGTGAACGCCTAACTCTTGAAGACGTGTTCATTCTCACAAGAGATGTTTTAAGCAACCAAGTATCTTTCTGGCCAAGTTTGCAGTTACACTTTCCTCAGAAGGTACAAAAAAAATCCACATCTGCTCTTAGGTACCGAAGGCAAGGGGTTTGATGGAATCTTGTACTTTCTTCCAAAGTGCTCGCTCCAAGCAAATAAGCTTGACTACTATCCCTTGGACAGGTGAAGAAACATAAATCGCCAAGTTCAAAAGAAAAAGAAGAGAATAGCAGAAAACAATGTAGAAAAGTGAACTCCAAACCACGAAATGGGGCAAAAGCATTAGCCAAAGTGGTCTAAGAAGGATGGATCTTCCTCATTCTTCCTGTTGCTCTTTCCCTCAAGTTGCAAGATTTATGAGGAATGAATGGGGAAGAGGTGGGAGGGTTAAACCAAGAAATGTATCAATTACCAAACTACAAATAAAAATAACTTCTCTACCCAAGCTTCATTAAGTTTTATCATCCAGTATCTTGGGGTTTTACACTCAAACCACAGGTCATAAATTCACAGTAAATCCCCCATATGTTCACCAAACACCTGAATTCAATTTCTCTTCTTGTTGTGGAGTTGGAATGTGCTGCTCAAATTAATTATGCATGCAAAGTTAGTTCCTAACAAGGACAGCCTCTTCTTTACTGAAGGGGAGACATAGCATTTGAAATTCATGCCACAGATCTTTTTCAACCTTAGCCCACTTCTGTGTGTATAAAAATATAAAACCCCTCAATTTGTCCATTGAAAATATGAAGATAGGAAGTATTTTGCTTTAATTCCTATAGTCTCACCCCCCACCATTAAATGCAAAGATCAAGTCTGACAAAAAGGGGGAGAAGGGAGCCCTCAGAAAGAGGTGTTGTTAAATATGATATTGGGATGAATCTCACATTTAGCTTGTATTCTTTAAAAAAAAAAAACTTAAGCGAGGAGCTGTATCTATGTATATGTGTGAAATTAGCTATTTAGTAAATTTTGTCATTTTCAGTTTATTTTCACAGTTTCCCTCATCATCTATAACTTGAAAAGAATTATGAGAAACTTATGCAAATCCCAAAGGCGCTTACTTTCTCCAGCTGATAAAATTCATTTCCAGATTCTGACACCCATGATTTGTTGTCCATTTCACACCAATTTCAGTGCAATAAATCATAACAAATTAAAAACATACAGCTATATTCTCTGGGTTAAAAAGGTGGTTACTGAAGCTGTTAATACAAGCGCCTTCCTTGAGTGTGATCACCCCAGCCCTCCAAAGGCTTTGGAAGATGGGGAGGTCACTTCGTGACATTAGATACCTCAAACTCTCAAGACCAGATTTCACTCTTAGTCCCTCTGTGGTCATTCTGTAACAGGGCCATCATTTTATAACCAGCAAACTCTCCGGAATGCACCCCCAGCCCCTTTTATTGCTGCCATCACTCTTCCTTATTAGCCTGTCACTGATCTCATGCAAGAGCAAGAGACATTAAGCTTTACTTTTCAGGGGAATTCCTCCAGCTACAAAGGAAAAACAAATATTTTAGGACCCACCAATAAACATGTGAAAACAGATAGTGCGCGGCTAGTGTTAAAGGAAGCTCTTCCTGGCTGTTGTTAGATTTCACAAAAATAATATCAGCCAGTTTCTAACTAAATGTGATGACTATGTCTAAAACAAATACATTCTCAATGATTCAGTCTATTTTGAACTCAAAAGTAAACATTATCTGGTAGAGATTTAGGGGGAGGGCCAAAATTTTGTCATTTTTTTGAAATACAGTGCTAAGACCATTTAAAATAACAAAATCTTTAAGTTATGTATGTGTGTGCATATCATTGTGTGTGCATGCAAGCATGGCATTAATATGTTTAAAAATAATTAAATCCCAGAGTTTGGGAAACAGGACACATTACTTTTGCTCATGTAACAACACAGAAACATGACCGAACAATGTGTCGTGCAAAGCATCAAGAAGTCTTCCAGGCCACTAAATGGGCAATGCTGGTGAGTGTCTAAAAATAGAAGATATTTGTAAGGAAAAAATGAGTTTTAATTGTACATTTAGCTTCAAACAGCTACCTTTAGTTTTCAAGATGGGATTTTACTGCTTTCAAGCAAGACACCCTCTGTGGCATTTTTCTTTGCAAATTGTTCACTGAGGGGATGGTTTTGGGATTTGTGCCAAAAGTACATTTGCTTTTCACAGGTAACATGAGTTTCTGAATGTGTCTAATAAATGGTGAGAAAAAATAAGGCATTCAAGAGGGTTATGGAGTTGAAGAAAGTATTTATGGCTTATATTATTCATTCCCTAAAAACCACTGGGGACTTAAAGGTTAACCAGTTATGGTGCACAGTTAAAAAAAAATCCATGCTTTAAACTAAAATATATACCTATGTGGCTGGGTAGAAAGTAAATGAAATTCAATATCAGAGAAAATTTCAAAGAAATGAAACAGGCAGAAGGGAGCAAATCACTACCAAAGTATGGAAACACTGAAATAAAAAAGCAATGGAGATGAAATTGTAAGACCTAATGGGTTTAAAGAGTTGGTGCCAAAATAAAAAAGAATTAACATGTTCTTTGTCATGCTAGGGAGAATTTTTTTTATTACCCTAGCATAGAAAGTAATTATGGCACAATTATTTTAATTCTTTAATCATGGGACTATTACACAGATTTCAAGGCTAACATCTTTGTTTTTGCATTCTTTCTGTCTTTAATGACAGTTTAATTGCAAAATACTATATGAAAACTCAACATGTTGAGTTTTTTCAAAAAACGAAATACTCCCATGCAATGCTGTGTGCAATGATCATGTCTGTCTATCACCTCTTGATTAAAACTTCCATTACCTACTTTATTCAATTCAAAATAGTATCAATGCAATTGGGAAAATACGTTGTTTGTCTGTTTCATGAACGCCTTCTTTTGGGTCCAACTCTGAAAATATGTTTCAGTACTAGAATACTATCATTAAAAGTGTATTCACTAATTAGTTCTTTTTTTTCCTCAAAAGTTACAAACAAGGATGCAGCCACATGAAGAGATTGCTTGTGTCAGTATTTCCTAATGTTTTCTTAACATCATAATTGATTATTACACTTAATGATTATTGGAATCCTTCTTTCTTTTGCTCACAATTTGGCCATGCCCCCACTTTTATCAGGATAGAGAGGTAAAAATAAAATGAGTTAGAACATCAACCCATATTGTTAGCAGTTACTGGTTGTTGGTTTAGCTAAAATTGCTGGTAGATTTCAGTTCTCTGTATTATTCCTGGCCCATCTTCTGCCCTTACCTCCACTGCTCAGGTTCCTCATCAGCAAAATGGGATTGGAGGGAATTATTGAACTTTAAGGTCCTTTAAGGTCCATTTACTTCTGAATCCATGATCTTAGGAAAATAAATCAATATTCATTCAAGATTAAGTTAAAATGTTAATTTTTTTTCAAAAAAATGAGTATTTACTTTATACTTTCCAAAGCTCCTAACCTGAGTAAGCCTCCTGACATAATTTTAGTCAATGGCTTACAAACTTTTTGTTTTGTTTTGTTTTAAACAGAGTCCTTTTTTGGGATTGACCCCAGGCATTTTTCTTTGCCATCTGTCTACATTTACCTATATTTTTCTGATTTTCATTACAGTTTCATTGATTTTCTAATGGTTAGGAAGGATCATTGGTGGTGGTTGGATTTCATTTTAAGGTTCACCCTACCAATTATGGTATTGTTAAACCTTTTTCTTTTTTCTTTTCTATCAAATAGTTACCATGTCCCATTGCTATCTCCAGCTTATCCCATCAATCCTCTTTCTTCCTACATCACATTTCTCTAGTCCTAAATTTTACAGTAAGAACTTTTTTTTTTTATGAGCAATTGAGGTTAAGTAACTCGCTCAAGGTTACACGGCCAGTTATTTCTGGGTGTAGTGCTAAGTGTCGGAACCTGGATTCGATCCCCAGGTCATCCTGACCCTGGAGCCAGTGCTCTTACTCGAGGAGCCACCTGGCCGCCCCTCAGTAAGAACTTCTTTGAGACAAGCTGTCCCAGATTATTACAGTGCTGTTGTTGTTGTTATTCTGCAAGCTGATGCCATGCAGTAGCTCTATGTAACACATATGAGTGGAACTACATGTATTACCAAACAGACGGAATTAGAAGTAAAAGGGATTGCAGTACAGTAAACTTCTAATTAA
Organism: Petaurus breviceps papuanus; assembly: GCF_028583685.1. Taxonomy (NCBI): domain Eukaryota; kingdom Metazoa; phylum Chordata; class Mammalia; order Diprotodontia; family Petauridae; genus Petaurus; species Petaurus breviceps. The sequence continues at coordinate 25,462,146 of NW_027185777.1, forward strand.
TCAGAATATTTGGCAAATGGGTTATTGATAGAATGTAAGCTCTTTGAAAGCAGGGATAATTTTATGTTTTGTCCTCGTAGCCCTAGTATCAGAGGTGGTAATAAAGTCTTGTTGATGAATGGGTTGACTAGATTGTAATATTTAATTTCTATATCTTTTTCTTTCAAATTTGAGTTTAACATTTTTTTCCTAAGGTCCACTTCCCTGACTGACTAAATAGAGTACACTGAATACCCTTTAAGCTTTCTTCAGTGATTTAAAGTCTTAGGGTGTAAATCTTATGATCTTACTTTGAGCATTAGTTATCATCATGGAGTATTACTGAGAGTTTTCCAAAAATCCTAGCATAGTTTAAACTTTAATATATCTTGTTTGTTCTGATAGTGTGAGAGATTAATATTAATCAGAAGTAATTTCAGAATATCCCCAAAAGTTGCTTTTAAAAAAAAATTATCCCTTATTTATTTGATGTCATTTATGATTATCCCTCAAAAGTATAGTGAGAAAATGACTACACAAATAAATAATTAAATAAATCTGGTTAATTAATTGTGGACTGGTTGTTTCCTACCTAAGGTATTATTACATTATGTTTGGCAAACATGATTTTAAAATTGTGTTGTAGCAAACAAAACTAGAAGGGAAACAGTTAAATGGGAAAAACAATCGCTGCAGAAAATTCCTCTGATAAAGATTTCATTTCCAAGCTATATGAGGAATTGATTCAAATTTGTAAGAATAAAAGTCACTTGGGTGGAGCCAAGATGGCAGAACGGAAGCGGTAACTTTTCTAAGCTCTTCCGTGAATCTTGTCACTAAACTTTTAAAAGTGAATCTGAATGGATTTTGGAGTGTCAGAATTCACTGGGAGACAGAGCATGGCAGAATCCATCCCAGGAAAGCACCCACGTGGGTCAGGGCAGGGGAAGCACGGAACAAACGGGGGCTGCAGCAGCTCGGACTAGAAAGCAGACTACAGCAGAGAGAGAAGGAGCCCCAGCCAGCAGACTCACCCACCCCAAGGGTGATTTGTGGCGATCTCACCAGCCTCTCACCACAGGAAGGGACACCACAGCAGAGACAGCAGATTCTCCTGGGGCTATCAGCCCCCCAGCCTGGAAGTTTAAAAATCACCTGCCTGATTTTCCAGGCGCCAGGATGGTAAAGTAAACTCTGGCTGCTCGATTGCCCCTCCCTGACCAAGAAAACCCAGGGATAAATGTCCCACCCAGAGTAAAAATCCTGAAATAGCAGAAATAGCCTCAGGTAACTGAGGCAGTAAGGAGTATGAAGAGAAGAGCGGGAGGGGTCCCAACAAGCTCCACCTCACCTGATCAGCAAAAGCCTGACTGAGCTGTAGCCCAGGGGAATAGAGGCAGAAATATGAAATGGCCAGACCACCCCTCCCCCACATATTACTTTGTGAGCCTCAGTGTAACTCAGGGGAAACACTGAGAATCCTGGCCTTGGCCTCAATCTAGACACCCAGAGGCTACAGCACACAAAACCAACAACCAGGTACCTAGCTCCCTGCCTGAGAAGCTTGGGTCAGAGCTATACTCCAGGAGCAGAAATATACTTTAAAGGACAGGAAATAGGCAATTACAATGAGCTGGAAGCAACTTGCAAAGGTAAGAGCAAAGACAATAGAATCCTATTATTCTGAATGAGAAGAATCACTTTCAGGAAATACCATGGACTCTGTGTCCACACCTGAAACCACAGATGGAAATATGAACTGATCTCAAGCCCCAAAATAATAAAAGTCACTCCCTAATTGATAAATGGTCAAGGAATATGAATAGGAAAATTCTAAAGGGAAAAATCCAAACTATCAATAACCATATGAAAAGTTCTCCAAATCATTATTATAGAAATGAAAAATTAAATCAACACTGAAAACCTGAAACCCATCTGATTGTTAAAGATGACCAAAACCAGAAAATGACAAAAGTTGGAGGGGCTTTGGGGAAAAAATAGTAATGTAATGTAATAAATTAATTAATTAATGTAATATTGATAGAGCTATGGATTGATCTCGTCATTCTGAAAAGAAATTTGGAACTAAGCTCAAAAAGTCACACAACTGAGTATACTCTTTGGCCACTACTAGATACACTCCAAAGAGATCAAAGAAGGAGGAAAAGTACACATATGTACAAAGATATTTATAGGAATAATTTTTGTAGAGAAAGAATTGAAAGGTAAGGGGGTGCCCATCAACTAGAGAATGGATGAAATCACACACACATGTACAGAGAGAGAGAAGCAGAGAGTCATGGAATATCACTGAACTCTAAGAAATTAAGAAAGTGACAGTTTCAGAGAAACCTGGAAAGACTTGTATGAACTGATGTAAAGGGAAGGGAGCAGGGACAGGAGAATAATTTACACAATAACAACATTGTAGATACAACTTTGAAAGACTGAAGAACTCTTATCAATGCAGTGACAAAACAACCATTCCAGAAAACTGATAAAACATGTTACTCATCTTCTGACAGAGAGGTGCCACACTCAAGTTGCAAAACAAGATGTATATTTTTGTATACCATTATTGAGTGGGGATTTGTTTGGTTTAACCTTATCTATTATTTACTAAGGTTTAGTTTTTCTTTAAAAAAAATAACAAAAAGTCCTATTGTAGTCAACTAAAATAGGGTAAAGGGGAAAGCTAACTAGTCTACTCCTAAATGAGTGTCATATCTGTAAAACAAATTCTTTTTTTCTCTAGTTCTAGTTTTTATTTAACATTTTCAGAGATCTGTAACTTTTTTTCAAGCAAATGTTGAAATCCTAAATATGAAGTGTTTAAAATATGGAAAGGAACCACTTGACCTTTTTTTAGTCTATGTGACGAAAGCCTTCTTCCTTCCACCCCCAAGATGCTTTTCAAAGGCCTTAACTTGGCACTTGACTAACTCAGAAATGACTTTCCTTTGAAAATCTCAATTTGGCACATTTAGAGTCTTTAATAAGTATTTGTGCTTCTGCCATGTACAAAGAACTTTGGTGTTGCAATAAATTTCAAAGGGCTGGAAAACAACTTTCTGCACCCGACTAGACTGGATGGCCAGCCAAGGTATTACTGAGAAGTTAGAAGTGAGGGTAAAGAAATAGGAACTCAGGTGCACATTTCAAGCAGAGCATTAATGCCTGAAGACTCACCATGGTGGGGGCTGTGCCAGCATCTACGTGATGACAGATGAGAAAGGGAAGGAGCAAAGCATCTGTTAAAGCTCAGCATGGTTCTTTACAAACAGATTGTAACACTACATTTACTGTATCTTATACCTCGAACTGACACCCAAGTACCCAGAGTGGAGGGATGCAATGCCAAAACCAAATGGAACTAATTATGCATTAGGTGGCAAGAGAGGCCCAGAATATCTGAGTGTTTTAATACATATTTCTACAATATTTTAACCTAGTCATTAAGCAAAAAAGTCAGTAGTTTTAATTGTTTTATAGTAATACTACTAGAGTTTCTTTTTGCAAAAAAGAAATGCATTAAAAATCACATATGAAAACATTAGACTTGTAGGCATCCCTTGGGTCGACTCTTAGACATGCTGACCCTGTTCTGTGTTGACACTATAATGTCACAGACCTGTACCACTATCATTTCATCTTGCCTTATCTCATATTGTAATTTCTCCTAAGACTGGCACAGATATTGTTTCATTTTGATATCATAATAGTGTCTCTGTGGATTCTGCCTGACATTTTGTTTTGACATTATGTGACAATAGACCTCCATTGACATTTCATTTTGTCACTGTAACATTACTTCTATAGGTTTGCACTGCAATAATGTGCTGCATTATTTTGTTTTGACATCAAAATGTCATCTCTGTGGACTTGGCACTGCCACTGTCTTGAGAACTTTATAAGGAGGCATGAGGTCCACAAAACCACTTTCAGTAATTCGGCACCAATTTGGCAACAATGGAATAACTTGGGCATGGCCATGAGGTATACCCATGTATATGTCTGACACAGACATTTGAAAATAGTTTTCTTCAAGTCACAGGGCTTTAGTGCTATGGAGTAAGCTAAAGTGCTTAAGCCTTGATCTGCCAAGAACATGTCAGTTGATTAGTGCCTTTCCACTTCAAAAACATGAGATAAGGAATCCTCAACTCCTTGACACCAAATGGAGACTGGCCATTTCTTCTACTGACCCTGTCTGGATTTCAGGAATGTGAGGCTGGATTAAAACCCACTCCAGTCATTTTAAAACAGTATCTATAAAATACATACACGCACACACAGAAAAGATGAAGCGGCAGTAGTTTTGGTTTTTTTTTGGCTGTATATCGCAGAACAAAAAGCAAGTTTCTAGAGAGGTCTTACAGAGAAGGTCCAAGAATCTATAAAGGGGGTAGAGTTCAACAGAACCAAAAAAGATTTTCTTTTTCCTAGTTCTCTTCCCTCCTCTCTTTATGAATTTTTTCATCATCCCATCCTCAAACTCTTCTGGCAAGATTTGGCATCAGTGAGGCCAATCAGCTTGGGAAGCACAGCTCTCTGAGACTTTTTTCCTTTGAAGAAAATGCTCTCACCTTCTTGTGTCTCCATGTTTCAAGGCCTAGATCTAGTCCTACCTGTTCCATGCACATTTCTCAAACATGTCAGACCACATTGAACTTCTCTGAGCACTTCATCTTTGACAGTCATTTAATCTCGGACCACCACTTAAATGTTATGTGTTTATATTAGCATTATATTCTCAATTAAATTATAGGATAGGGATAGTGACTAACTAGAACTGTGATTTCATTAGTATAAGGAATTCCCAGGTGAGGACACTCCTACCAACAATGCAGGTTGGCAACTAGTTTGCAATTTATAGTCTTACAAGCCTACCTAGAGGACTGAGAGGTGATATGATTTACCCAGAGTCACACAGCCTGCATGCATTGGATTTTGGACTTGAACCCAGGTTTTCTTGGCTTTGATGCCAAATTCTTATATTCCCACAATATCACCCTGCCATTCTCTTACAATTAAATTGTAAGTTTGGCAAAGGCCTGGCCAATGCCTTATATTTCTTTCATAACCCTTTCCACACCTAGCACAATGCTGAGCACATACTAGACCCTCAATATAGGTTGTATAAATTACAAAGGAAACCTAGAATCAATACTTGAAGACAACACTATGTCTTAAGAACTCATATCACTACCAAACCATTGGTTGTGAGATCCATGCCTAGTGACAACTGAGAGACAAAGGAGAAAGTTTAGTTTGGAAAATAAGGTTGCTCAGGAAACAGATAAGAAGTTTTAAGATCTTTTGAGTGATGTGAATCTGATTCAAATACAGGCCAACATGTCAGTCCAGCAAATTAGATTCATCTTCTTTCTGTTAAGCCCATGTGACTGAAAGCTCATTTCAGCTAATGCCTTGGAGGCCTGTCTTGTGAATCAGCCTGCTGTCTCCAGGCTTGGCAGTGTTGAGTAGGGAAGATGGTACAAAATGACTTCTTATATCATATATCCACTCTAGTGACAAAGATGAACCTCCGGTTAGGGCCATCAAGCCTTCCTTCTTGAGCACTAAGATTAACTTGTTAGGGAAAACTCTAAAGTGAATTAAATGTTTATTTAAGTTAACTGAATGTGACAGCCAAGAGAAGTTGTTTCCTGATGATTCCTAGCTTCATCGTACCCTTCCTTCGAAGGACTGATTGCTTAATGTCACATTATAAAGCCATATCCAGGTTTTTATTTGAAGGCCTCAATAGATGACTGAAGACCCATCTAACTGACAGCAGAGGAGAGAAAGAACAGAGTTCTGTTATGTCCCCATGTCCTATCACAGCCATAAAATGCAAACAGACTAGTTGTCAGCAGAAGAATAATAACATTTCATTATTTACGTGGCACTTTATATACTTTGTACATGTCAAGGTTGTCTACACAAATGAGATTAATATAAGTAAGGTATTTTATAAAGCAAGCTATGGTCATTGTGTTGTATTTTCTTCAATTATATTAGAGAACAATTAAGCTTCATAAACTTTACTCTCAGTCCATTTTCTCCCTGATAACTTTTTCAGAGTACTTTGCAAGTTGGTAAAAGTAAATCCAAACCCTGAAACACAGTTTTCATTAAACAAGGAAAGTAGAAAGGCTAAAGATGGAAGGAAAAACTGGGTGTTCCTGCTAATGCTGTGCCTCCTGAGTAGCCACATCTACTTAAGACCCAGTAAAGAGTACCAACACCTCTGAAGGCACCCCATTCCTCTTTGGAGACCTCAGAAACCAATGATTACCCTCATTTAGTAGATGAGGAAACAGGTTCAAGGCCATGCAGTAGAACTAGAAAACACCTTGCTCCCTGCCCAGTGTTCTTTTTTATTACACCAAGTTTCTAGTTCTTGAATAATCCCCATTCTTGCATAGAAATGTAAGTAAATATTCTAATCAGTTCTGCCTGTGATTTGGAAGGGATGACATACAGCAATCACTTAGAAAAGTTTCTTAATGTCAAATAAACCGCACACTATTGTTTCGAGATGGAACATTGCCACTTCAAGTCAAATGTTTTTCGTACTTTATTATACCAAATAAATTACCACGTATGATCTAGAATAAGTAGAAAATGAGCAAAAAAGTAAACCTTTGGCTATTTTAATATAGATCCTAATAAAAGGGCAAATTTATGTCCTCCCTTTGGTAAATGAATTCTTTTATTAGTACCCAGTTTAATTCAAACTCAGAGACTTTAGAGAAGATGAATTAAATATTAATCTAAGTCCAGAGCATTTTAAGCATCTCTCCCATTAACCTAAATGTACCTCCCGACAAACCACCAAAGTAAACCCTTTTCCCCCTTCCAAATGAATTAGGTTTTAATCTTTTCCCTTATGGTGGAACTCATACCAAATGATGACACACTATTTACAGTATCTGCATCAAAAGGGCAGAGTTTCTTTTCCTATTTCAATTAAAGCTACTGCACAATTATGCTTTCAAGAAACAATTAACAGATGAAAAAAAAAAGTGTTTCCTCATGCAGGCCCCTTGTCCAGTTGTGCAGCGACTCTGGTTCCCCACCACTAGTGGTAGGGAAGCAATTATTTAGTGTTAAGGTTCACTTGCTCGGGTTTAAATTTTGGTTGGAGTTGACACTAAAAAGAAACATCAATTTATTAGGAGATAAAACTTGTTCTCCAGTAATGGCTCAGCTGCATACATAAATTTATTGCAGTTTAATGTTCTCACGCATAAAGCAATTAGGGAGGGCTGCTTTCTGACACACTGTCTTGCCAAAGAAATGGGTGATGTGGGATCTGTATATACACCACGAGGTTTACTGGGCACTGATCACCTTCTTTTGGATGCATGGGTATCATTTAAGTAAATACTGTAAACTTTACAGTAATGAGGAACTCCCTTATCCCTTTCCCTACCCAGGAGACACAGCTCAGCTTTTGTGGGCAGCCAGTGAATTACTTCTTGGTATCTAGAGCTGCTGTCTGCCCTTATTTGTGGTTTACTGTCTGGCCACAAGGGTGATGTACATGAAAATTAGTATTGGCTTTGGATTATCAGACCATAAATTTAGAGCTTGAGGGCCCCCTTGAGGTAATTTAGCCCAATCTGATGATTTTACAGAAAGGGAAACTGATAAACAGAGGAGTTAAGAGACTGGCCAGGCATATAGACTGCTTCATCTTTGTCTTTGCAACCCCATAATTTAGCATAGGGCTTTGCATACAGTAGGTATTTAATAAATAGTGGCTTATTGCTTGAATGATCACTAAAGGTCACATAGGTGTCAAATAGCAGGGCAGGGATTCAAACCCAGACCCCCAGGACCCCAAATCCTACACTCTCTTCACTGCTTTTCATGCCTTCATATCATTTGGACATACAGTTAAATTAGTCACAAAATGATGAATTGCTCAGAGGGCTTTTTTAGTCCCCTTGGGGTAGATCAGCTTTGTGGAAAAAAAGCACAGCTAACCATGGACGTCTCCTCTGCAATCTCAAAGAAACCACTGTCCCCAAACTTCCACTTAGTAATATCACATAAGATTATGAATGCAAAGTGCTTTGCAACCTTTAAAGTCTTCTAAAGTCAGAGTGGCTGAGCTGCTAGACTGCAACTGGGAAGGAATGGATTTGAATCATGCCCCCAACCTTTACTACCTAGGTGACTTTGGGCAAGTCAATTTCTCTAAGCCTCAGTTTCCTCATCTGTAAAACAGGACTGAGATTACTTATAGTATCTGTCTCATGGGGCTGACCTAAGGTTTAACTGAGCTCATGTGAAAAGTATCTCTTCCAAACCTGAAAATGCTATGTAAAAGTCAGCTATCATTACTTTTTTAAGTCTTTCTTTTTTGTGACTATGAATCATCAGTGATCAACAATTTTTTGTAGCTATGAATCATCAGTGATCAACAATCAGAGTAATTCCAAGACTTGAAGAACAGGGAAGGTCATCACATAAATAACTTTTTAAATTCTACAGTCTTTAAAAATATATATATATATATATTTACTTATTCATTAGTTTTAGAAACTAAATCTCCTTTTCTTACCCAGGCTTTTGAAAGGGCAGTAGCTATTCCCATGCATAGTCTGATCCCATGGTTGATGAGCACAGAAGCCCTGATTCACTCCATTTCTGATCCAAGCCACATCAGAAGGGGAGAGGGAGGAAGAGAGAGAGGGAGGGAGGCAGGGAAAGAGGGAGGGACAGAGGGAGGAAGAGAGAGAGGGGGAGAGAGGAAGAGAGAGAGAGAAAGAGAAGAGAGGGAGGGAGGGATGGAGGGAGAGAACACAGATAGACAGACAGGCAGAGATAGGTGATAGTCAAACAAAATAAATCAACACATCAGCCACGTCTGAGAATGCACATCTGCCAAGAAGTGGGAGGCATGTTTCATCATTCATAATGGAAACATTATGCTTTGGAGCAAACTTCAGAGTTGTGAGGTCTTTTAGAATTTTTTTCTCCTTCACATTATTGTTATTTTTGTTGTTATTACTACTATTACTATTTCTACTACTACTGCTACTACTATCACCACTAATTATTTTCATTTTCAAAAGAGAAGAAAGAATTATAAGGCTAGTGAAGTGTGGGTATTGGTTCATTTAAGAATTTCTTTTTTACTTGTAGTTCCAGCACTGAAAAAAGCACTTAATACATACCTATTGATTCATATGCAAATTCTTCTTGAGGCTGAATTACATGTGGCTGAAAACTTTGGGGAGAGAACTGGGGGAAATTTTAAGTTCACCTGTTCACAGACATAGAGTTGGCAATGATCTTACAGGCCATCCTACATCCTGCCCAAGTGGTGCACATGTATATAATTTCAGGCAAGCAAATGGCCTTCATATACCACTAATGTTCTAACTAGGCCAGAGCAATAGATGCAATCTCTCTGGGCTACAAATTTCTCTTTCCCCCAGGACTTGGAGGTGCTATCTACCATAGACTATAGACTGAGTCAGAGATCTGATAGGAAGTGAAGAAGGGACAGAAAAACCTGACAAGGGGCACTTGCAAGTTTCTAACAGGTGTTATATTCTCCAACTATCACTACCTCTATTCTGCATTTGGGGATGCATTAATAAATCAGCCAACAAGGATTCACTAAAAGTCTACTTTATGCTAGCCCCTGGGGATGCAAAGACCATAATGAAATGGTCCCTGCTTATAAAAAACATATGTTCTGTTGGTAGAGACAATATGTACATACAGGGTGTCCCAAAAGTCTTAGGGCACATTTTATGCTATGGACATTTAAAGCTATTTTAAGCTGCTGAAGCTTTAAAAGAGCACTAAAACTTCTGGGACATGTTGTATGTAAGTCTATACAGAACAAATAAGTCAAGGTAGTTTAGGGACAGTGGGCTCTGGAAGATGGAGAGAAGGGAAAAGGTTTTATGTACAAGGCAACATTTAAGCTGAGTGTTAAACTAAGAGATTTTTAAGGTGGAGTCAAATAACATGTGACTATGTCCTATGTACCACCAAGTTTCTCAGGGAGATGAAGATGGAATGCCCCAGTGGTAGACAAAGGGGTTCTAAGTGGAGGAGGATGTTTAGTAGTATTGGTCTGACTGATATCCTCCTGACCTGACCCATTTTTTAATACTTGGAGCCATGCTGGTTTTCCTTGGAATGCCATACAGATAGGACTCTTTGGAAGCTAAGTTCTAGATCCTACATGGTAACTATCTTACAGCTTCACTCCATTCCTGATCCTAGTGGGTTTTACAAGTTACGTATGTCTGTGGTTCCCTACAAAGTGCACAAAAGCAAATGTAAATGCACACAGGGTATTGCTAAGCCCATGACGTTTCTATGTCAGCTCATTCTCTGCCTGTGATCTCTTATAGATGCTAAAGACTTCTGTGGAGGCAAAAGCTCAAGTCTCAGAGTTGAAATAAAACTTTTAGGCTTTTAAGGAAACTGAGAGAGCCTGCTTTACGCATTGCATTGAGAATGAAAGGCTGTGAACATCCCTAGTTCTGCCAAGAAAACCTACTATCTCTTTCTTAGGTTGAATACCAATTATATCAACTAAGTGATTATATTTCTAGATTTAGCTCATCCACTGCTAGACCCAAGGGACTGGGGAACTGCCCCCACTTGCTCTCCTAAAGGGGCCCCCTCTATGCTAGACCCATGCACATAAAAGTGGGACTAGGCTCTCTTTTCTCACACTTATCAACTTGTTAACCCCCCCCACCCCACCCCGGACCTCTGGGAACACATCGGATAAAGATTAGGTTTTTGGTTTGGGCCTATGTCTCCCGAAAGTGAGGAGTAAAAAGGTATTTGAACAATATGAATGGGACAGGTATTTTGATAGAGAAATTCTATACATAGAAGACCCAAGACATTGATACAATGACTTAAAAACAGTATTAGCTAATCTAATATAATGACTGTTAACCTCTCCAGGGAGACTGATACTTAAACTTCCTCAGAACATGGAGCAGCTTGTGGGGCTGCTGATTATTAAATTTTACAATTCATCTTGGTTCTGCACTGTTCAAATGACTCCTGGTCCATGTTTGCTGGTAAAATGCGCTAGGTTTGAGCCAATGCTTTTTCGGGAGGAGACCATCCTCTGATGTGGAAATTTCCCTTGACATTGACCAACTCCACTCATAGGACCTAAGACTTCTAGACCTTGCAACTTTCATGATCGCCTCTATAGCTGGACCTACTTTAAGGTAGGTCATGTACTCAGGAAAGGAAACATGATGTAGAAAAGGCAGTCAGGGGTCCACTATGTTATATGTAGGAGCTTTAGGGGGGGCACAGAGCCACTCTTTGAGCCCTGTACCCCCACCTTGAGGAGTCTAGAAAAAGATCACAATTCTTGCCATACAGGAGAGTAGAAATAGAGTCTAACTTCTTTTAATTGACATAGCACCCCAAACCCCAGCCACTCCAAACAGAAGAAGGACCAAGGAACCCTTTGGGGTTTGCAATATCATTAAAAAAAAAATCTTGTACTGTCAGCTCTGGGTGCTGCTATGGCCGGAAGCAGCCAGAGCATCTGTCATCTCTGATGCATCTAAATGCTGAGTCATAAATGTGCTGCACGGGAAGTAGGCAGGGAGTATATGTGTTTGCCTGTATGGCACAAATTACATAATATTTACCAAGCACTTTCAACACAGCCCTCTGAGGCTGTGGAGCTAAATATTCCTGTCACCATTTTAGAGATAAGGAAACTGACAAACGTTACATGACTCATGGGTACATGGTTAGTCAGCATAGGAAACAATGATGCTGATTTTTTCATTCAATTCGATTCTACAAAAAAGTATTAAACATCTACAACGTATAAGACATTGTGGATACAAAGACTAAAAGAAATCTCTGCCTTCAAGAAGCTCAAATTCTGCTGGAATTCAAAACACACACACAAGCATGTGCACACACTCATTTCTACACACACACACACATATGAATGCATAGATGTGATTATGTAAAGTTCAAAGAACTGTGCTAAAATACAACAGGGGGGTTGGAAGATGGGAAATTAGGGGCTTTTGATAAGTTGGTAGAATGAGTTGCTAGGTCTTAATCCAGAACTACTTCATGACCTTAAAAATTTTTTTTAGAACTGCATCCAGCTAGGTGGTACAGTGCATAGAACACCAGCTTTGGAGTCAAGATGACATGAGTTCAAATCCTGCCTCAGACACTTGACACTTGTACAACCCTGGGCAAGTCACTTAATCACTATTGCCTTGCAAAAACCAAGAAACAAAAAACCAAACCAAACCAAACAGACAAATAAAAAAAACCCACCCTGAATCTAATAAAGGAAAAGAATAACAAAAGGGAAAGAAGAAGAAAAAGAGTCATTAACAGGAAATTTCTGTGGAAAAGCCAGCAGAGATGGATGAAATGAATAAATTAAAAAGGTCTTCATACAGTGAATAGATATCATAGAATAAAATAAAAAGAATCACCAGAAAATAGGAACAATACTAACATATGAATTAGCCCAAAGAAAATTTTAAAAAACCTACTGCATGAGCTTCCAAAGTGTGTTGAAAGCTCAATAACAGAATTAAAGAAGATTTAAGAAGGAAATTAGTGTTCTTAAAGAAAATTTCAAAAAAGAAAAACAAGAAAATGAACAACTAGAAAAAATAATGGAAAACATTAACGAAGCAGTAGAAACTCTGAAACAGACAATAGCAGAAAGAGAAAAAAAAGATTAAACAACAGATGTCAGGGCATAATCAGGGACAGCAGCAAATTGGGATCACACTTGACACCTGAATACACAAAACAAAGCAAGTAACCTTGAAGAGAGAGGTGGACCGGATGCTGAGAATCACTAATAGCTCAGATAAGCATAGAAAATAGATATAAGAGAATAAATACAATAACTATAATGATATAAATGACAATATCATTAAATGGCAACTGAACTCAGATTAAAAGTAATGACTACTACTGGTTCCAGAGAAGAGATGGTGAAACAAAATTAATGTCTTCCAGTAGAGAAATGAGTAACTATGGTGCCAAATGTTGCCTAGACAATCAGACTCCTTTTATAAATATATTTTATTAACCATTTGTGGTATCTGTGTGTATGTGTGTGTGAGAGAGACAGACAGACATGCAGATAGACAGACAGACAATGGAGGGCTATTAGAAAATGTCTTTTATATGAAAAACACATCTTCAGGAAAATTGTTAAAAGAAAAAGTGGTCATCCTACAAGAAAGTCTAGAATAGTTTAGAATCACAGTAAGAACATAAAGAAAGGTCAGGCATCTCTACAGTTGGAAGTACGATCATTGAAAGAAGAATTCAAGAAGACAAATATGGGAAGTGATAATGGAGAAGAGATGATGGAAAATCAAGACAAAGGAGAAGACTCTATGATGGGCTCAGGATGAATGAAATTAGGAGAGGTGAAAGCACCAACATAAAACTCAAAATTTTTAAATGGCAAAAATAGAAGCCCTCTAATCCCTACAAACCAAACAAGCAGAGCTTATTGGAAGAGTCTGAACATTATTGATCTTGCATTTAAAAAAATTAGAAGGACAAAACAGACTATTTTGATTATATAAAAAGGAAAAGCCTTCATATAAATACATTGGAGCTAGACAAAGAGGAAAAAGATACAAACTGGAAAAATATTTTGCACAAAATATCTGAGTTCTTTTGTTTGTAAAATGAAGGGGTTGTTACCTCAGGTCCTGTCTAGTTCTGGATCTATGATTCTATGATCTCTTATAAAATTCTGACATCCAAAACCCTATGGGATAGAGAACTATTCGTTCAATAGATGAGTGGTTTAAGGATATGAAAAGCTTTAGAAATAAATGCAAGATGTAAACAATCATCTGTGCAATTCACCAAGAATGAAAGAAGTATACATTTTTGAAACTCTAAGATATTAACTCACTCACTAAACTGACAAAGATGGCAAAATGCAGTGCTATCAGGAGTTTAATAAAATGATACTTTTACTACATGTGGAACAATAAAATAATCCAACCATTTAAAAAAATTGGAATTATGGAAGGAAATGAAATAAAGTTCTAGAGACTTATTCATAACATTTGAAACAAAAATCTTGAGGGGGTTATAGACAATACACCTATCTGTCCATAAATCTTCAGGGCAGTGCCTCTTGTTATAACAAGAGTTGTTGGAAACAAATATAAAGTTGGAAACCTAATATAAGCCCAGTGATTTAAGAATGACTGAATAGATTGTGGATATATGCATGTAATGGACTATTGCTACATTATGAGGAATGATAAATATGAAGAATCAAGGGAGGTGTGCAAAGAAATATACAAAGCAAAGCAGTGTGAAGAAAGTTAAGCAAAAGAATAACTTCAATAATGTAATTGAAGGCAACACTAAAAAACAACAAATACAATGGACAATGTTGATATCAGGCTTTTAAAGTAAAAATATACATCCTTTCTGTTAAAAATCAAAACATTGCTGGAAGCAGAAAGTGAATCGGTTTATTGGTGGCACTAACTAATTGAGTATTATAGTGATGTTGTATTGAACTTCTGTTGAGGAATATATTTGGTGGGAAGGATTTTTTTTTCCAGTGTTTGGGGGAAATTGTCTATTGTGTCCAAATAACATATAACAATTTTTAAAAGATAGGGAGTAAGTTTTAGGTGTCAGTGGACAGCCATGCAGGAGTCATTTCTGAGGAACGTGGCAAGTGAAAGACCATTGCTTTATCAAAGGGAACAAAAACTTGGACAACGCATTAGAGAGTCTGATCAAAAGGGTCAAGTCTTCATTGGATGGGGCCAGTTAGCCCTCTTAGATTTTTCTTATTTCTTCTTCTTCTGGCCTAAAATTTGTTATATATGTGTTACCTCATTTAACCATCCTTGTAATACTGTGAGGTATAGAGGCTATTATTATCCCCATTTTATAGATGTGGAGAGTCTGAGCCTGAGAGACAACAGGTACATGAGTCTGCATTTGAACTCAGGTCTTATAGATTTTGTCTATTTTAGGGCAAGATTTTTTTTGTGTTCTGCAAACTCATGTCTTCTATACATTGTGTCTTGTTTTTCATTTTGTACCTTACTTTTTGAAAAATCTGTTTTTTTTTTTAATCTCACATAAACTGAGGGACTTCTTTGACATCTGGTGGACTTGACATATGCTGGAAACCAAAAACTGATGGCTGTAGGAAGAGAGATACAAAAATGGGCCCTCTATCTCATTTGCCCTGGGGCTCAGGCTTAATAGAGAGTAAGTAAAACTTCAAGGAGGGAAATCCAGGTTTCAGCAGGGAATGCTCTCCTATTCCAGCCTGGGATATCAATTTACAAAGGAAAGTGGCAAATGCATTATAAGAATATTTATATCAAAAATTATTCACCAAGTGGAAAGCTTCAGTTATTTAAAAATATACTAATGTAGAGGAAATGATTTCCTGAATAAGCAAGAAATCACTGTACTTTAGAAGGAAATGGATTTCTGACCTCATTGCTGTGGATCTTCCCTGTATCAAGAACTCTGAGTGCAATGAAAAAAGTTCTTAATTTGGAATTAAGGAATCAACTTCAACAAGAGACTTCTCTTCTCTTCCCTCAGTTTCCTCATCTGTAAAGTGAGAGAATTGGACTAGATAATTTCTAAATCTGATATTATTGAGACCTTCTGGAAATTAGAAAGCTCATCATCTCTGATCTCTTAGAAACTACAATTAAAATTAATATTAGCTCTTATGTAATCTGTGCAGGGGAAATACAAAGAAAGGACAGCCTTCCCTTGCAGGTGCTGGGTATATGAAAAGATTATGCTAAAATAGTGGTTAATTTAAGCATTCTCAAATCAAATACAACAAAGCAAGTAACTGCTCAGTTAACACTTCATTTTATAGATGGTGTACATCCACTGAACAAGATTCAGAAAAACTGACTTTAATAGGTGAAATCTTTTGTAATTGTTTTTTTTTTTTGGGGGGGGGTGTCCAAAGCAATTACTTTTCAATAGGAAAAGCAAGCAAGAGAACAATGGTCCCTCCACCCAGACTCCTAGGGAGTGTGTAAGCTCTGACCTTTTATCACATAAAGTTATTGGCCAGCTGGATAAAGGGACAGTATAGTGATTAACTCACTATGACCTTCATCTTAAAATGGTGGGAAAGGCCTTTCAGGGGTTCATTCTGGTGCCTGTCCCCATCTGGAGAAGCACAGAAGGAGCAAAACTAACTTGATTATCTCACATCTTGATGGCATTTTCCTTTGTGATGTATTTTAGTGCAGTAGGAAGGAACATAGAAAACATGTTTGCTTTCACATGTTAGGGAGAAACAAAGGTGCAAAAGGGTGAGAGCTCAGCTGAATCAGAGATCAGAGCTCAATATAGAGAGCATGATAAATGGGAAAGGAAGTAATTTTCTTATAGAGTACTACAAAGTTATCCAAAGACTCCAAAGCAATATAGCTCCACTATAAAAACCAAAAGATGCTCAAAGCAATAAAAACTTGAGTAGAAGAACAAATTCAACAAAAAGAATCACCTCCTTTGTATTGTTATTAGACTTAAAAAAAGTCGAGTAAATATAATAGTATCATGTGTAAGAACTTGGTTGATGTGTAAGCAATGAAAGTGGACACAAATGGCTTGTTAGAAGAGCGGTAGGCAGTTGCCATTAAAAATGTAGGAAGGGAGAGGTAAGAGCAAAATGTTACCATTGTAATAAAGTCTGGAAGATTAATGGAAAAGCTTCCTGGTTAACCAGATTGTGCACTAGTTCACCTAATGTTAAACAGTAATGGAGCTAACTCTATGATTGAGAACCACTGCATTTTTATGCCTGGAGAAGGGGGGTACAAATATCGTATACACAATGCCAGGATTGGGCTGTGGTCTGAGAATTCCAAGAATAACTCCTATCATAAATCTAGAACTCAAGTACACTAGGTCACTCAACACCACAAGGGTGAGAAAACACTTCTAATCTCATTTTCCCTGTGTTGATGTGCCCACTTATATGTATCCACCATTAAGGTTTTACTTATTTATAGGGAGAAAGCTGGGGTACAGCCAGGAGGCATAATGAATAGAACACTGGGCTTGGAACCAGGTAGATATCATCTTGAGTCCAAACCCAGCCTCAAACACTTACTAGCTGTGTGACCATGGGCAAGTCATTTAACCAACAGGGTTAAGTGCCTCTTAACCAACAGGGTTAAATGCCTCCATTCCTCATCTGTATGATAAAGCAGAGAAGGAAATGATAAACAACAGTATCTTTGCCAAGAAAAACCTAAAATAGGTCACAGATAGAAAGACATGACTGAAACAACTCAACAACAACAGAGAGAAAGGGAAACTGAGGGATTGAAAGAGGCTTTTAAAATATTCTTGCTAGACAATAAGAAGACACATGATATTTTCATACAGCAGAGTCTCAAATATAAACGGAGAGCTGTGTAAATGGACCTAGAAATTGATATGCTTTCTTCCCTGAGAAGAGTTTAAACAAATCCCAGAGGATACCTTTTACAAAGATATTTACTGGGAGAACAAAAGACAACTTTTTACTGTATGAAAACAATTTAATTTACCATGACTTAAAACTTTGAGTTGGAAGTGATGTTAGTTTAAAAAAATTGAAACCACTACATTTGGTGTCTATTCTAGTTGGAGGCTTAAAAAATGAGTAGTTTCAAATTCAGTCTTAAAAATGCTATATATTTTATACATTTTATAAAAATCACTAGCATTTACTAAAGCAGACTGAATTAACTCACAGAAATCACAGAATCACAGTTGGAAGAGATCCTGACAGATCATCTGGTCAATCCCTTGTTTTCAGTCAAATGAATGTGTAAATGATGTAGAACAGATGACTACTTTCTTCTCAAAGAGACTACACAATCTTCCTTTGGAAACCCATTCTCATGTCTTATAAAGTTCTTCTTAGTAGGAAACTGGGGGGTGGGGGAATTATAGCAAGTTTCTCTGATAAAGGCCTCAGTTCTCAAATATATAGAGAAATGAGTTAAATTTATAAGAATACAAGTCATTTCCCAATTGAAAAATGATCAAAGGACATGAACAAGCAGTTTTCAAGAGAAGAAATCAAATTATGTATAGTCATATGAAAACAAACGCTCTAAATCACTATTGATTAGAGAAATGCAAATCAAAACAACTCTCACACATCATCTCACACCTATGAGACTGGCCAATATTGGTAGAAAAGGAAAATGGCAAATGTTGGAAGGGATGTAGAAAATATGGGACACTAATACACTATTGCTGGAGTTGTGTACTGATCTAATAATTTTGGAGAGCAATTTGGAACTATGACCAAAGAACTAGAACATTGTGCATACTCTTTGACCCAGTAATGCCACTACCAGATCTGTATCCCAAAGAGAACAAAGACAATGGAAAAGGTCCCATATCTACAAAAATATTTATAGCAACTCACAGGAGAATAGCTAAATAAGTTGTGGTATATGATTGTGTTGGAATACTGTGCACTATAAGAAATGAGGAGAGAATGGTTTCAAAAAAACCTGGGAAGACTTATATGAACTGATGAAAAGTGAAGTGAAAAGAGACAAGAGATCATTATACACTGTAACGGCAATACTGGAACTGTGAAAGGCTTAGTTATTCTCAGGAATACAAGGATACAAGACAATTGCAAAGAACTTCTGATGAAAAATGCTATCCATCTCCAGAGAAAGAACTGAATAAAGTTTGAAGCATTTTAAAAAACTTTCTTTCTTATTATTATTGGTCTGTGTGTTTCTTTCACAACATGACTAATATGGAAATATGTTCTGCATGACTACACAAGCATAATCTGTATCAGAATGCTTGCCTTTTCAAGGAGTAGAGAGGGCAGGGAGGGAGGGATGGATTTTGGAACTCAGAAATGATAAAAAAATGAATGTTAAAAATTGTTTTTACATGTGATTGAGGTAAATAAAATAAAAACATCCTTTAAAAAAGTTCTTTATGTTCAACCAAAATTTCTCGTGTGCTAATTTAAGCTCATTTCTCCTTGTTTGGTCTTCTACCATAGGAGAGATTATTCCTTTCACACGCTTTGTGAAAGTCTGCTTGTTACCTTCTCAAACCTTAATCAATACTGCAATATTCTCATAAAGATTTTTAAAAGAGTAGGTATGTGTGTTCATAGTCATTGAAGGTTTCTCAGTCATCTTTTTTGGGTAATAAGTTCCATGATTTATTCCAAGTCTTTGGTAGCTTCCCCATTGGTCCAGCAGTATATATATCCTGAACAGACACTGCAAGTGGACAATGCTCTGGATCCTAAATTGAATAGACTAGATTGCCTTAGGGAAACTGTGTAATGCCTTTAAAGACTCCTTCCAGAAGTAAAGGCCAGTCTCTTTAATATCAGTACTCTCATGGTGATGCTATATTGGCTGAAAAACACAAAATTCTATCATATCTGAAAAATTAAAGTTTTTGATTTACCCATTGGGCAGTGGAGAGGTAGACTCACAATGGCTAAACTACTTTTTCAATGAAGAACTGATATAATGGAAAGACCACTGGAATGAGAGTCATATGACTGGTTTAAAACCTGGTTACCTCAAGCAAGTCCCTTAACCTTTCTGGGTCTTAGTTTCCTTATCTGTAAAATGAAGGGGTTGAAGTAAATGACCTCTAAGGTCTCTTCCTGCTCTAATCAATGATCCTACAAATTGAATAAAAGGAGACAAAAATGGTGTGATGATAGAGATGCATGTCTGAAAAAAGGGAGAAAACCAGCTATGTGGAAAGAGCAAAGGGTAATTGGTGGACAGCGTGTACTCTACTGGCGTACTGGGATTTGGACAATTTCAAGAGAATTAGAGGATTCAAGAGAATCAAATGACATAGTAATTGTAACATCCCAGGATGTTAGGCAGCCCATGTTTCGAGGAATACAGGACAATAAGGACAAGACACAGGAAAGTGTGAAGGAGTTTCAGTCTGTACCACTGGAAAAAAGTAAGGAGGCTAAATTGATCTACTGTAGCAAGTATACTCTAAAAACCTTTCATGCATGTGAAGACCCTCATTAAGTAGCTGTTTAACCTCCACCTCTTCTGGATAAACAAAGTCCAATTCTTTTCTCTTTGACCCTTTAAATATTATTTTTATTACTCTTCTCTGAATCCTCTGGATTTCATAGGACCACTGTCCCTAGCCAAACTGTATTTTAAGGATGAGAAATGGAGTACAAAGTGGTTATCCTTTTAAAGAGGGATTATCAAATTTTATGTCGGCATTACCTTCCAACTCAAGTGTGTCAAAATGCTCTTGCCTAGGGATTAAGAAAAGTAGAAATATTTAAAGTTAGAAGATGAATAATACTTAAAACCTAGATGGTAGCTAGTACTGGAAGCAAGGTATGCTGATAGAGGAAAGAAAATGAGAGAGCCTGAATCTCAATCCCAGTTTTCCTCTTTATTTGTGTACTGGTGTGACTGAAAAAACGACTGAACCTTTATGTCTGTCATTTTCTTCATCTCCAAAGTGGATTAGAGCCTGTCACAGGTTCATTTCCAACTCAAATGTTGGGGTAGGTAGTACCAGATCTGGAGCAAGGAAGACCTGGGTTAAAAGGTAGCCTCAGACACTTACTCTGTGACACTTACTAGCTATGTGACCTTGAAAAAGTCATTTAACCTCTTTTACTTAAGTTTCCTCAATTGTTAAAATGGGGATAATATTACCTCCCAGGGTTGTTGTGAGAATCAAAATGACATAGTAATTGTAAAGTGCTTGGCACAGTCCCTAGCATATAGTAAGCACTATAGAAATGCTAGACAAAAATGAATGAATGAATGAATGAATGTTATGACCAGAAAAATGAGGGATACAGAATGAGTAGATGACATGGTCTCTGCCCACAATGAGCTTGCAACCTAGCTTTAGAAAGCAAACATATATGAACAAGAGGGTCATCAAGAACAAAAGAGTCTATAATTGCACTAAAATACAAAGAATAGAAGGACTTGACACAGTGTCATCACCTTAGGACCAGTTCCCCACCACTACCTTAGGATCTCACATGCTCACTATCTAGGACCCATTAGAGCTCCTCTTCTATCTAAGTTTGGGAAAAAAGACCTGAGTTATGACAGGAATGGTAATAAGAATCATAAAAATTTAAAAAATAACACCCCAAAACCCCCAACCAAGAGTCTCATTAAGCTTCATAATGAAAATCTAGCCTTCTCTATTCTTAGAAAATCCAACATCCTTAGGGAACTTGGCTCACTGCATTTTAACGTTATATATAGCTACATAGAGTAGAAAATGGAACTAGGGCTGTCTTGTTCAGAGTTCATATAAATAAAGCGGAAATTAGGGTTCTTTAGTTATCACTTGTAAAATACCAGCCTTTGGAAAACAGAAGCCCCATTAAGAAAAGGACATGGAAAACAAAATGAAATTTAAGTAGACAGAAAGTCTGGTGTTTTCAAAAACATATCCACTACTGATGACTTTTTTTTCCTTAAGAGGTATTGATGAATGTTAATTCTTTCCTTGTGTCTCATGATAAAATTTCATTTTGACCCTGACAGATGGAATAGAGAAACCCTAGAATTCCTACTTGTATTGAGAAAAGCTATGATAGTCTAAACAACTGTAAGGCAAAGTATGGATTAGCCTGAGGCTACCTCATTCTTCCTGAAAAGGACCCAATTTTCAAATTAAACAAACAACACCCCTTCCAGCCACAAACAAACAAACAAACAATTCCTGTTTCAGGTCTAAAGCACATTGTAAATCAAAGCAAAAAAAGAAAATCCTCCAGAGCTAGTGGCCAAATGTTCTTCTCCCTCTCTATTTGGAAATCAAGTCAGGATGCCTGCTGTAAGCACCAGCACTGAAAAGATTCTCCCTGAAACTAAAAACACTTTGGGGGTTCCTCTTGTCAGAGCTCCAGTTCAGGAGCTGCACAGCCTTCCTCACCCTCAACTCTCTGGAATCATGGTTGGAATTAGACTACACATATTTCCAGCTTATTTTTTCATCTTTTTTAATAAGGCGGGGGGGGGGGGGAAGAAAAAAATGTGTTAGTTAAAATATGAATAAATATAAAACATTAAAAAGTGCTTTTCTAACAAAAAGCGCAGGGAGGTTATAGTTTACAATTAAAACAGTAATGAAAAGCAAAACACTGACTTGGAGTCAAGAAACCAAGACCCTGGTCTTGAACTCTCTGGGCAAGTCACTTAACTCTGTTTACCTCAGTTTCCTCATCTGTAAATTGAGCTAGACATGGAAATGGCAAACCACTCTAGTATCTTTGCCAAGAAAATCCCAAATGGGGGTATGAAGAGTCAGACACAACTGAACAACAAGACCAAGATCTCTAACTCTTTCCCTTACTAGCCATGGTCAAATCACTAAACCTCTTTCCATACATCACCTCCTTATCTCTAAAATGAGGCAAATGGGCAGCTGGTTGGGACAGTGGATAGAGCACTGGGTTTAGAATCAGGAAGACTCATCTTTCTGAATTCAAATTGGATCCCAGACACTTACTAGTTGTGTGACCCTGGACAAGTCGCTTAACCTAATTTGCCTCAGTTTCCTCATTTATAAAATGAGATGGAGAAGGAAATGGCAAACCACTCCAGTATCTTTGCTAAGAAAACCCCAAATGGGGTGACAGACAGGCAGACACAACTGAAAAGTCTGAGCAACGACAGCAACATGGTTTAAATAGAAAAATGCTTTGTAACCTCAAAGCACTATATAAATAATCCCTTAAGTGGCAGAAGCCCCAGCTAAGTAGTAGTACCCTTGTGCCTGAAAAGTGCTCCCTCCCCATCTCTCCCTCATAAAATCAGTCTTTCTTCAAGGCTCAGTTCAGTTACTACCTTCTCTGTGAAGCCCTCTCTCTGCTCCCTCCAAAATTACTGCTGTCTCCCTTTTCAGTTTTTCCATTAGCACAAAATTCCTGAGTTTGGCTCAGGGTAAAAATAATAAATGCATCTTTTAAGGATCCTGTGTCTCATGGAAGAATTCTTTGTTGGGTAGCATTTGAATGTGTTTCTATCAAAGAAATGTCATAGAAAACCAGATGTTTTGGACAGAATTTTTTTTAACATGTCATTTTTATTTTGATTGTATTTACTCCCCTGTACCTCCCAGTCTGTTTTTTTTTTTAAGACAAGTTTGTCTTTTTGTACCATAAGTTACTAACTGAAATATCCATGAGACCCTTATGCTCCTAAATCATTTTATAGAAGGGCCTGCCCTCTGACCCCAACCACTCTCTTGGGGCTCCTTTAGTGCTGTGTTGAAACATAGGTTTTGGCTAGCAAGGGTCATGTCATTGTACTAATGAATCAATTTTTTTTTAATTAAAAAGTCCAAATGTTGTGAAAACATATCTTGTAAGCTTTCTTCTCCTATCTTTGATATTAGCTTTGGAAACAGTTTTGTGATGTGTGGCTTAAATATTTGATGAAGAAAGCTTCTCTCGCAGATATGTTAATAATTTAAAATATGATGTATCACATACTGAGTTTTAGAAATAGTTATTTAGTAGAATTTTTATACTTGATACAAAACCCTATTAAATGACTCCCATGACATATATTTTGAGTTAAAATGGGATCTTTCCTCATGAATTATGATGGTATAAAGCATGTCATAATGAACTCTAATTTTAAAAAGAGCTTCTGGTCCAAATGCAGCCCCCATAACAGGTTGCATGTTGATTGGATTTGGATTTTTTTTTTCCCTTCTAAATCCCCAAAGCTAGCAATACATTCAATGTGCAGTACTCACTCTTAACTCTTCCAATCTAGTCAAGTCCTCTGGATTATATAGAGCAGAAATACTCTGATGACAAATTCTAAAACCTGGGTATTGTGTCCATGTGTTTGGTTTGGTCAAATGTTTCCTCAGACATTGAGGGGGCAAGAAAATCTCCAGGGAAGACATGACAGCTCTGTAAGTAACCAAGGGAATGATAAGCTTTGTTCTGATTCATCCTGACATGCATTCCCCTCCACTGGGTTCATTGGCTTCATAGCAGTAACTGAAAAGAACGTCTATAATCAACAGCTGTGTCCTGATGTTTTGCCAATCTGTGCATATAAAACATGATATTTGATAATATCATTCAAGTGCAGTTTGCATTTGTCTTTTAAACACAGAAACTTCCCATTTCTATGGTTTTATCCAAGTATTTGTCAACTGTTTGGGTGCACTTGTACCATACAAAATCCTTTCATGGTGATTATTGATGCTATTGTTATCCTAATTATTGGTAATAATAGCAATCTATTCTCCATATTGTATCAAACCACAAAAATTAATGGAATGGAATATATTTTCAAATTACCTGGGAGTTTCAAACAGTGCTGAGGATGGTTTGCCTACTTAAAAATACAGAGATCTTAAATGGTATACTCCTATATTGCTATCTATCTATATCTATCTCTATCTATCTATCTATCTATCTATCTATCTATCTATCTATCTATCTATCTATCTAT
>NW_027185777.1:25486667-25524898 GCF_028583685.1 Petaurus breviceps papuanus
TATCTATCTATCTATCTATCTATCTATCTATCTATCTATCTATCTATATTGCTAATCTATATACTTCCAACTTCTAACTCACAGATTCCTTCTCTATTCCCTGAAACTTCAAGGTTTTTGTCCTAGTTGCCTTAGAAATTTGTTTTTTCCCCTTATTCATTTTACTTACTTTACAAATACTTACAAATTGCCAAAATTGTTTCTTCTTATAGCCTTGCCATATCACTTTAGGACTAGTTGAGGTTGGACATTTCATATGTAGTACCTAGGATTTTGGAACTCCATTTTTTTTGTTGACCTGGCATAATCTAGATCATTTAAAGCTTTGTTTTTGCTTATACCCATTCTATGGATGAGACTCTGAGAGATATAGAGGCTATCCTTAACACTTCTGAAGGATACTATATTGTAAATATGGTAGGTACAGAAACATTCTAAATTAGAAAGAAATTTCAAGGTCTTAACAAAAGACATTAGTGTCAACAATACAAGCACCTTCTCACTTAACTTAATTCGGGACTGAAGCTGCAAGTATAAAAATAGATTACTGGTTACTAAAGGTTATTTTTCTGATGTAATCAAAAGAATTAAGATGACAATGAAAAGGGGTGATTGGGGAGAGAGCTCTGCTGTGCATGTATGGCATGCATGTGCATGTAAGGGTTTCCTAGAAATTATTTTTTTAATGTGGGACAAACCAGTGAACATCCAGAACTGGGGTTTTAGTCTTATAAGCACCAGTGTTTAGAATTTGTCCCTTTCTTTCCATTCCTGTGGCTGCCATCTTAGTTCCAGCCCTCATTACCCATTGCCTCTACTGTTACAACAGCCTTCTAACTGGTCTCTCCACGTTTAGATTCTCTCCCTGCTCCAATTCTTTCTTTATATTGCTGCCAAATTAAACTTTCTGAAGCCTAGATCTGATCATATCATAACCATGCTCAAAAAATATCTTAATGGTCCTCAAACTATAATTCACCACATCCCTTATGTATCTATCTAGTGTATTTCTTACAGCCTTGTTGGGAGAATCAAGTCAGATTGTGTATTTAAAGGGCTGTGCAGGCTTTAAAGCACCATATATATATGCAAGCTATTATGATTATTATTATCAAACACCTGGATCTTGGGTCCAAAGGAAACTGAATTACCATTTTTTAATACACCCTATATCTTTCTATCCCTGTACATTTGCTTATTGTCATTTCTCTTCTGAGAATGAACTTCCTGTCTCTGCCTGTCCAAATAGAACAATGAAACCAACCTTTCCAACCAAGCTTGGAAAGGGTTATGTCTATGCCAAGGGAGGAAGTATCCATATTGATGTAATCATTCTCATTACTTAAAGGTTGAATCTAATATAATAGAAACAGTTTCTTATATCTCCTATCAAAGCCCTGAAGATTAAGTTTTATACCTTGACATGAATCTATGATCCCAGGATAATTACATGAGAAGGCAAAATAGGGCAAAATTGTTTTAAAATGAAGCTCAGCCATTCAACAAGCCTTTATCAAGTACTTATTATGTGCCAGGCACTGGGGTACCAAGAAAAACAAAAACATGGTCTATGCCCCCAAGCAGCTCACATTCGAATAGGGCAGTGAACATATGAAAAATGGCACTTAAGGATATTTGCAGTATAATTGGAAGGGGATCTTAGAAGGAAGGTCCTAGCAACAGGAGGGGATCAGGAAAGGCCTCCTGCAGAAGGTGGGATTTGAGACAAGCCAGGAGGTAGAGATGAAGAGCAAATATTTTCCAGGCAAGGGAAATAGCCAGTGAAGAGGCACAAAGTGGGATATAGAGGGTCCTGGGTAGGGAAAAGCAAGAAGGCCAAAGTTGCCATAGTGTGAAATCAGAGTAAGTGGAGGGGAGGAAAGTATAAGAAGACTGAAAAAAGTAGGAAGATTAAATCTTAAACAGAAGATTTTATGTTTGGAACTGACAATAATAGGAAGCTACTAGACTTCACTTAGGAAGCTCAGTGATTTGGAGTGGGGGGAGACTTGAGAGCTGGAGAAAGAAAGGGACATCTACAATAAAGCTTGAGGACAGATGGTGCATGAATGTGGGTCAGGAGTCAAGAGATGACACTGAGGTTGTGAGCCTGGATGACTGGGAGGAGGGTAGTGTCCTTAATGGTAATAAAGATATTTGGAAGAGACTTGAGTTGTTTTGTTTTGTTTGCTGCAGGTGGGGGAGAAGATTATGAGTTTTGGGGGGGACAAGTCTAATTTTGCTTCTTTTCAATGTCCACCTGATTCTGCTGCCTCGAACCAAACAGAATAAATCTATTCCTTCTGTCTCATGTACTTGATGATAGCTTTTATGTTCTCCCAATATTTTCTCTTCTTCAATAAAAACATCCCCAGTAATTTCAGCTAATTTTCATATTCGTTGGACACAAGGACCTATATGATTCTGGTTTCCCTCCTCTAGACACTTTCCAGTTATCAATCTCCTTCCAACATTGTGGTACCCAGAATTCAACAGATGTGGTCTGATCAGGGAAAAGAACAGTAGTACTATAATGATTTTATTCATGAAAGCTACACCTCTTTTAATGTTTACAGAGATCTCTCTTTAAAATGACCTTGTAAAGGCAGCTTGGTGATATGCTCGACAGAGTGCTGGACTTGGAGTAAGGAAGCTCTTCCTTAGACATTTGTGTGGCTCTGGGCAAGTTGCTTAATCTTTGCTATTTACTTACTATGACCTTGGGCAAATTCTTGACTTCTCTAGGCCTCAGTTTCTTCATCTGTAAAATGAGGGAATTCCCTTTCAGATCTGAATATATGATTCTAGTAGCCAACAACTTCTCCTTTCAATACCTAGTAGTTCTAATCTCAGATTATTTTAATTGCATGAAAGGCATCTCAGTGGAATGGAGTGAGTACTTCAGTCCTAAGACTGGGCATTATGAATACATACATACATTCTTGTGTGATTTTTTAGGCAAATCACTGGAATTCTTTAAGTAATAGCATACTCACTTAAAAGTGATGTGATAAAGCACTCTTAACCTGAAAGTGTCCTGAAAGTCTTTTGGCAGTATGGTGAACTTTATGGACTCTTTAGAATGATGTTTGTTTTTCAAATTCATGATTCAATGAAATGCTAAATTTCTGTTAGACAGTTAAAATAAAGATGCATTTTTTTTATATCCAAGCTCAGGGACCACCTGAAATCTATCCACAGACACCTGGAGAACCAGAGATCTCAGGTTAAGATATGATCTCTCTCCAAGATACCCCCCATAATCCATGATCTGACACTATTAAGGGATTGAAAAAGAAACTATTTGTTGAAAAGGGTAAGTTCTGGCAGATAAGGGGGCATTGAACATATTTAAAAAAAGACAAGGTGGGACTTGAGATGGATAGTTAGTAAACAGGGCTGGGAGAGATGAATAGGAACTAGGGGTAGATAAAGGAAGTGAGATGGTATGAAGCCCAATGGTGATGATCTTGAAGGCAGCTAATGAGAAGCTTGGGCCCATTCTGTAGTGTGATGGAAAGTCTCCATAAGCCCCTAAGGAAGAAAACACATGATCAAAATGATGGGTGGAGAGGACAATTTTGACAGTTACACTGATACAGCCATCTGTCTTCCATCTCCATTGGGGACAAGAGAAAAGAAAATGGGCATAAGAGATTGAGGTTAGATAGAGCAGGAATACATTTCTGATAATGAAGCTTTTCAAAAAATTACTGGAGGGAAAGACATGATAAATATGAGTTAGAAGTTCATGAAAATAAAGATGTAATTTTAATTCATTTTCAGGACTTTGCTGCCATGCTTCATCAGCCTTCTACTCCCATGGTCTTCTTCTCCCATTGGTGAGTTCTTACCTGAACCTCCATTTTGAGGAGGTGGCCAGACAAGACAGGTTTCACTCTTTATTTTCTGTTCCCATTAATGTGCATCTCCACCACTAGAATATAAACTTCTTGAGGGTGAGAATCATCTTTTTTTTTTCTGCTTGTATTTGCATCCCTAGAACTTAGACTGACATACATGCTTAATAAATGCTTTCTAAATTGACTGGGGCAGGGGGAGGTTACTGAAGGAAATAGTCATATTTTGTCATTTATATTAGAGTAAATGTTCAAGTGTCTGCTCAAGCCTAATCCAAGAAATGGGCATAGAGACTTTCTAAGGTGTCTCTCAGCTCCCAGACTTTAGGAAGAGGACTGTGCTTATACAAAGTATATGGAGATATTAGGGAATGTGTAGTCTGATGTGAAAACTCTATTTCTGAATTTATTAAGATTTTTTTCCAATAACTGACATGTATGTATTACTTTAAAGTGTACAAACTGCTTTTTGTTAAATCATTGAACATCAGACAGCTCTGGGAATTAGATAATTAGCAGCTTTCTTGTGGTCACATGGCTATTAATAATACTAGCTAACACTTAGATGTTAGTACTTGCTATTTGCCAGGCACTGTGAAAAGAACTTCAAGATTATTTTCTCATTTGTTCTGCATAATGACCTTGGGAGGTAGGTGCTTTTATCATCCCCACTTTACAGCTCAGGAAACAGGCAAACTGAGGCTAAATGCCTTGCCCAGAGCCACCTGGCTAATACACATCTGAGGCCACATTTGAACTCAGGTCTTTCTGACTCCAGGCCCAGCACCCTTCCTGTTGCACCACTCAACTGCCTCATGAAGTGTCAGAAGTGGGATCTGAAAGCAGGCTTTTGTGAGCCAAGCCCAGCATTCTATCCACTATGCCAAACTGACCCTCTAGTAGTAATACTACAATAAAGGATCATAGCCTTAGAGCTGGTAGGGCCACCTGCCAAAAACTTCTCGTTTTAAAAACAAAACCAACAACAAAAAACTACTGATACCTGTTTACTTCACCTTCATTTCTGAACCAATTTAAAATTTCCAACTTCCCTCCCCAGTGGGCTCTATTTTCTTTATGATTATTTTTAAATTTAGCAAAACTAACCAACACTTCTTCAAAATTCAACTGGATATTTGTGCTGTGTTCTATTCCCATAGTGCCCTACCTCTACAAAGTGGACGTAAGCACACTTCCCCAGGAGTCCAGCTTGGCCATTGTTAAGTAAACAGCATTCAGGGTTTTTTTGTTGGTGGTGATTCTATTAACATTACTGTAGTAACTGTGTAAGTTTTCTTCCTGCTTCTGCTAACTTTATTCTATATCAGTTCACATGATAAATGCTTTGCAAATTTCTCTGAAAACTTTCAAGTGTGTCATTTCTCACTGCATAGTAATACCATACCAAGCAGTTGCATGTACAACACGGTCTAGCTGTTCTTTATTCCTTGGGTATCTACTATATTTCTAGTTCTTCAGTACCAACCAAAAAAAAAATTTCTGAAAATATTCTGGTGTATAGGAGATCTTTCTGTCTTCAGCCTCCTTCTACATTATATCTCCTTCATACATCTCCTTTTCACCCCTCACAGAGACACCATGATAGATCAGACCTTTATCACCTCTCACTTGGACGATGACAATGGCCTCCTTTCTGGGATCATGGCCTTGTGACAGCCCACTCCAATGCATTCTTCACTAAGTCACCAGAATGGTTACCCCCAAAGTGTAGGTATGACCACGTCGCCCCCTGCTCAAACTCCAGAGGTTCTTTATTGCCTGTAGGATCAAATACAGACACCAATGTTTGGTGTGCTTAACTCTTCAAAATGTGGGTCTTGGATACGTTTGGAGTTTCCTTACATATCACTCCCCTCCACTAAATCTATGATCTACCCACCTAGCATTCTTGCTTTTTTGAACAGATGAAGTTGCATTTTCTTTATTCGTGACTTTCCCCAGGACTTCTCCCATTCCTGAATTGTACTTTTTCCTTACCTTCCACTTGGGATTCTTGGTTTCTTTTAACACTTGTCTCAATTGCCACTTTCTACACTACTCCTTTCCCAATCCCCAAAACTTCTAGTGCCCCCCTGTCCTAAAGTACCTTGTATTTATTTCATCTTGAGGGCAGCAATTGTTTCACTTCTGTCTTTCTTTCCCCAGTGTTTACTACTCTGCTTGGCTCCTAACATAGGTGGTTAATAAATGCTTATTGATTTAAATCATTGATTGATGTGGGATCTATGTCTAGCAATGGGATCTTTGAGTCAAAGACTGTGGATATGTTCATCATGTTTAATATAGGTTCAAATTGCTTTCTAGAACGGTTGGACGCATTCACAGTTCCACCAACAGTATATTTCTGTGTCTGTCTTCTTGTAACCCCTCCAATATCACCTGTTTTGATCTTTTGTCAATTTGTTAGCTGAAACTCAGAATTGTTTTGATATTTTTTCTTATTATTAGTGATTTTGAATAATCTCTTACAGTGGTAGGCAATTCTTTTTTTGAAAATTATCTAACCTACTGATCCATTGAAGAATAGCTTTTTTTAATATGTTTGTGTTAATTCCTAATACTTCTTGGGTATTAGAAACTTAACAGGAATTTTTGATGCAATTCTGCCCCCCAATCAATAGCTTCCCCTTATTATTATTATTATTTGCTTTTTGGAGGGCAGTTGGGGTTAAGCGATTTGCCCAAGGTCACACGGCTAATTTTTGTGCTAAGTGTCTGAGGCTGGATTTGAACTCGGGTCCTCCTGACTCCAGGACACCCCCTTATTTTTTTTTTTAACAGATGTGGAAATAGAATTTCAAAGAAGCAAAGTGATTTATCTATTTATCCATAAAATCTCCCTTGTGAACAATAACATACATTTTTGAGATGACTAGCCTAGGACTGAAGGATAGTACTGCACAATTATACAACAAAGGTTCCTTTCCTCACTTGAGTAAAGTTAGTTTCTAAGAAAAACCACACTAACACAAAACTAAATGAGTTAACCAGTTGACTACTTAAGTCATACAAGTTTATAAGTTGATTTTTTTTTAAGAACACTCATTAGTTTTAGTCATACTGTTATGGCCTTGGCTAACCATGACCTGAAGACCACAAGAAGAGAAGAAGAATGGCCAAAATCATAATCTGTGTTTCATTTTTGCCAAGGAATTATTAAGACTAATTGTAATTTTGTTTAAGTGAAACATTTAGTCTTACTTAGAGTAGTTTATTACAAGTGCATATATTTCTTGGCTCTCTAGTATAATATAATACTCAAGACTTGTGGGAAGTCAAGTCCAACTTTCATTTACCAAAAATCACTGGCAGCTATAATCAAGGAAAGAGTCCTTATTTAAACAAAGCAGTTGAATTTGGAAATAGAAGTGTAAACAGAAACAAAATAAACTTGCTTATTTTTCTTCCCCAAAGTAAACACTGGATAGCATTCATTTTAGTCACTGTGTGTGTGTATGTATACACACACGCATATATATGTATACTATTCATGAATATTTATCCATCAAAAAAAGTCAAAAGAAATCAAAGCTGTCATACTGAAAATATGATTCTATAAACTGGAACTAGAGTAACTGGTTTTTCCATGGGAAAAAAAAATAACAAGAAAATTTAACAATTCTAAGTCAGTATAAATTTACATACTTCTATTTAAGGCAACCAATACTGGCCTTCAGTTTTTTTTTTTCTTACTCTAAAAATTCCCTTTCTGCCTCATGGGAAAATTTATCCTTCTATTCCTTTGTTTACACCATTAAACATACCCTCTTTCATTTAGCACTGACTCTATGGAGGCCATTACTGTAGCAAGCTTCACTAGCACCATTTGGGAGTATAAGGAGGGGAATGGGAAGTGTATTTGTAAAAAAAAATATATATATATATATATATTTTGCCAGTGTTATTTTCCATGTCTATTCTGTACATGAGCTTACCACACTACCTAGGATCCTATTGCATCATCCCATCCCATTCTGTCACTGAGGTCTGCCTTTCTAAGAGGCTCCGTGTGGGTGTCTACCTACTTTAGAACTCACAATCACCTTACTAATCCAGAATATTTAACCCAGGTACCACCTTTCAAGGGTTAAGTTCCTTGATTTTTGACAAAACATGAACTCTCCTCGCTATATAACCACCGCCCTCCAAACCTCCCTTTCCTCAGTCCCCATGAAGGAATTACTAAAAAGACTGATAAGATTTTTTTAGACAGGTAAGAGTTGTTAAAACAGAACCTACTGAGGGGTTAAGTGTAAATGAATCAGAAACATGTGGCTTAAATTTCCCACAGAATTGAATACACATGGACTGGAATACAAATGGCAAAAGGGTGTTTTTTTCAAAAAATGGCTTGCGTTTTGAAGGAGAAAAAAACCTGCTGGCGAACTAGTTTAGGTATTCAATGAACTACTGCATGATCCCCAACCAAAAATCTCCCCCACTTTAGCCTGTCAGATGATAATGTCTGATGCTCAGAAAGAGCTACAAAAGATAATAATTAACCACCATCTCTATATTGCAGATAACATATAGCAAATGAATGCCCTACCATGATTCCAGAGTACTGACAATGAACAATGTTATCCACCTCCAGACCAAGAGGTGGTGTACTCAATATGTAGAATGAGACATATATTTTTTTTGGACATGGTCAATGTAGGGGGATTCATTTTGCTTGACTATATACTTTTATTATGAAGATTTTCTTTTTTATTTTTCAATGACAGTTTGGGTGTAGAAAGGAGAGAAAATAAATATCTGTTAAACGAAAGGGAAATCTATAGCAAATAGGGTATACGACAACCTGACTGTGCATGACAGAATGACTAAGCATTCTGGTGCCATATGAGGTCACTACTGTCAAATCCATTATTGAGAGTATATGAGAGTTTTAGGCACCTCTTAGGCTTATAAGGTTCCTTTTTGTTTGGCTACAAAATAAGATTCAAGCAAAATTACATAAATGAGAATTAAAATCTCCTGCTTAGAAGATATAGTTAATTGCCGTGAAATTTACATAACAATATCCACTGATTAGAAGAAATATATTCATTATTACACATGAACAATGAGAAAACAAATAAGAAAGAGTAAATATTCATGACAACTCTAGGGGTTATATTAATCCCTAATACCACTAGCTATCTCCCCCTGAGATCTGAGCTCCTCACTGAACACTTTAATTTCAGGTCACTCAAAAGTGATCTTTAGTTTTCTAAATTCTTGGCACACAATGTAGCATCTTACTGGGCAATCAATCCCCAACCACTTCCTGACATCTCTCTTGTCATTCTTCAGCTCTTTACATATTTATGCTTCCTATCCCCAATTGGACTAAAATCTCTACGAGGAAGGGTAAGGAAGAATGCCTTATACTTTTCTGTAACGGTCCTAAAATGTAGCACTGTGTTGGGCACACAGGAATTATCCACAAAATATCACTACATTTATTATTTATACAGAACAAGTTACATATCCCCATGTAACCATATGGGGGGGGGGGAAAAACAACCCTTGGGTGCAGACTTAATTGTAGGCTTGCAAATAGGAATCTTTGTAGAGAGCAGAAATATATGCAAGGCCAGGTGTTTAAAATAAAAAAAATCCATACTTCTTTTATTGTACAGCTTGGACTTTCTAATGGAAGGTAGGGTTAGAAATATTTTGGGGGGCCAGGGGAAGGAATAGGAAAATATTCAGTGCCTATCACCCCACAAACATGAGTGAAATAGCTCCAACTCCCTTCTTATTTCCAAAAATTTCAATGGGCTATATTCTCATACAAGAAACTTTATGGAAATCTTATGAACATAAGGGATGCTAATGTTTTACTCCTGGGTAAACTAAAGCTTATAACTAGGGCTTCCTTGTACATATCATACCACACATACAACATAGCCCTAATGCTGCCACTGGACTGGCACGTTGCTGCCCACTTGGCCAGGTGAAAATTTGGTGTATCAGTTTTCCATCTCTCACTCTATCATCTTTTTCAACTTAAAAGCTGATACTGCTAAGAGAATTATGTTCTTTGGGTACTGGTGCATCTGAAAAGAATGATAGGTCAGGAAATATAGTTCGTTCTATAGAGGAGCTGATTCTCGTGTTGAGATGAAGCGTTCTTGAGCATATAAGCTAGTCTACAGTTAGCTAGTTCCTGGCACACAGTAAGTGTTTAATAAATGCTGTTGACTTTTACAGAAAGAACAGTAAGAAAGCCCACTTTCTAGGGGAAGGGAGAAATTTTACCTAACCCATTGTTTGACCCAAGGAGCTCCTTTGGGAGCTTCTGCTTCCATGGGAATGAAGGAGGTATATTCCAGCAATCAAGGTAGAAAAGTGTACAAAATGTCCTCCATTAAGCAAAAGTAACTGAGTCAACAGGAAGGAGCTATGAACGTGCTTACTGATGTGGTCACATCATATAAAAAGATGGATGCCTAATGCCCTAATTCTGGATGCATTTTCTTATAGAAACTAGTATTAAGTACAGTGAAAATAGGAATATTATTATTTGTTCAGAAGATCAAAGGATTGGGATCATAACTACTGAGATAGAAGTGATCTTGAAGGGCATCTAATCCAACTCCCTCATTTTACAGGTGAGGAAATTGAGGCCTGGGGAAGTTAAATGACTTGCCCAAGGTCACATGGTAAATAATCAGAGGCAGGATTGATTTGAATCCAGGTCCCCTGACACCAAAGCCTCTGTGTTTTGGATTAAGCAAGCTTTTGTGAACTGAAGTAGAAATATAGCCACTACTTGTAACACAGTTCTTTTGTGGAAAAATGTTTTTAAGTACCAAAATGTTGGTTTACAGATTAACTTTTGGAATATAAACGAGTTGTGAGAGGCATCATGAAAACCTGGGTTCAAGTATTGTCTCTGACATACTAGCTATGTGTTCACAGGCAAATCACTTAAACTTAGTGCCCCAAGCAACTCTTTAAGATGGTAAAATGCAGGTAAGCTGTCTTTCTGCACTTGTGAAGGGAATTTCCATACTTAGAATAACACTGTATGTGTTTTCCTTCAAGTTTTCCTACCTAGTTGAGGAGAAAAGATGTAATATATACAAAATTATATAAAAGAGATACTAAAATGTAATATACAAAATCAATCAGTCAATAATAATTTATTAAGCATTGATTATGAGCCAGGCACTGGACTAAGTGCTGGGGATACACAAAGAGACAAAAAACAGTCCCTGCCCTCAAGTCTAAGAAAGTCATCTAATGAGGAAGAAAACATGGAAGCTAATATATACAAAGCAAGCTATATACAAGACATCATGGAGAAGAGGACTTTAAGAAACAACTAATAATATAATAAGAATAATCAAGATAAATGATAGTTAAAAAGCTAGAAAGGTAGGTTAGGGTTGTATTGTAGAGTGCACACCAATGGCTATGAATGTCAACTATGCTAAGAAATTTGGACTTCACCTTGCAGCTAATGCTGATACAAATAGAACTGGTAAGGGACTTCAGAAATTAATTTGTCCATCGTCTTCATTTTATAGATAAAAGACCTTAGACCCTTAGAGGGAGAGGTCAGTAATATAGATAGAATGATAGCAGAAGGGGAATTTGAAAGCAAATCTCCCTGCTCTAGATTCAGCACTTTCTACCGCGCTGCCTCTTCCTAACAGGAAGCTGTCTTGTTAGTTATTGCAGGAAAAGGAGGCATTTGTTAAACTAGTTTGGAGTATCCTATTTGTAATCCAAATTCATTTCAAAAAATTAATTTAAAATTCATTATATTTTAAAAACAATCCTAATGCTTAATTTGACGCTTTGAGCTCCTTGCGTATATGATGGCAAAGTATTATTGCTATCATTATTATTATTATTAATTATACCAATCTTGCTGCATCCCATTATATGATGAGAACTAATTAAATCTGAACATGCACTATTACGAGACCTGATTGCACATCAGCAAAACAGACGTGCTCAGCTCTTCCCAGTCGTGCAGTCTTAACACATAGAAAGCACCCATTAGCTCCAGCCCGAGTTTAGCATTGCCAAGGCTTACCAGACGTCCTGCAGCTATTCTGCTTGACAAGTTTACAGTAACAGATTCACTTCCATTTTGGAACCTCGCGGAGGATTCTGGTGTGCATTTTGCACACCTGGCAGTCAGGATCACGGCCATCAAAAAGCACAGCTTGCGCTTTCTGCTCTATTTTGTGTGAACCTGGAGAACCATGCCAGCCATAAAGGAAATTAAAAGTAAACTTCAATATGCTTCCATATGCCACAGCTTGGACCCTTGAGACACAATCATGAACTCACACATTTAAATGATCTACATGAATTTTTGTATCAGTAAGTGTAGTAAACAGTCTCATCATCACAACAATATAAAGTAATATATATTTTCACCTGGGGAAAAACACTCCTCCGGCAAACAATGGGATACTTCATTAGATATTCAAGTATCAAACAATTTACAATAAACGAACCTTTTGAATTTTAAAAAGTCTAATAAAGCCATTAGTTTCCCTGTGCCGGAAGGAAAATATATAGCTTGCACAGAGGAAGAGGGGTTTCAAAACAATCAATTTTTATGAGATGATTGAGAATTTTAAAGCAAAGTTATATTTGTAGCATAAGTATAAAATCCCGACAAGGTTGATTCTTTCTCCTTCCTTCAAATAGCCCAACAGAAAACAGGTGCTTGAGTTCTTACAACACATCTGTCACACTCCTATCATTCTCTTCTTCCTACTGGATTTAAACAATCATCTAAATAAATGGTGACCTTGGTCATTGGGCAATGACAAGTGACTTCCCTGAAATGATTTATTTCTTCACTTCCTTCCTTCTCAGATTGTATACATGTAAGCAAAGAGCTATGCATATGTGTTTATATTGTGAATGACTGTAGACTAATTCACATTTTAATAAATGATTTATACTAATATATCTTTGGATATGTGAACTCATGGATTGGTGAGTTTTCCCACCAATGATGCAGATCACAAGTCACAAATCCTTAAAAAACAAAATCCCTTAAGGGCCAGCATACTACATATTTGGTTCTATGACAGATAATTTCCTTTGAGCCTTCATTTAATGGAAGCTTTCATCTAGAAATTAAAGTTTCCAGCTTGATATGATTTAAAACAAGTATTATTACAAACAAGGTAACTCAGAAATAGTGAATAATGAATGACGCTGTCAGATGAGGGTTGGCTTAAGTGGCTCCTGGCTTGATTTGTTAGAGCCGAGAAGATAAACACAAAGTTGATCACCACTTGGCTTTAACTCCTCAGAGCAAGCAAAAGCAAAAACAAAAACCCAACACTAAGCCCTTAGATAAAGTTGTAGTCTTGGACTTCTGAACAGAGTATCTGCAAGAATAAGGTTCACTAGAAAAGAAAAGTTGGCAATCCTATCATTAGAAGAAATGGAAGGATGGTGTAAAACCAAGAAGACAGAAGAACTCTGAATATTAAGTTTATTTTTTTTAAGTGATGAATTATAGGCTTGTTAACAGAAAATCCACCTGTTTGTCTGGAAACAGCCACAATTAGCATTTAAAATTGCTGACGGTGGAAGTGGTGTAATTTGTTTATTGTTGTCACTTTGGGGAAAGGTTCTGTTACGCATTTCCAACCAAAATAATAGGCACAGTGGTGCTGTGCTCTGTCTCCAGGGCAGCTCCAGCCACCTGTACCACTTTCTAGTACCCCCCCACCCCACCTGTTCCCTGCCTTGCCAATCAGCTCAGTAGTCTTATCAGTGGTCTCAGAGGACACCTAGGAGACAAACTTCCAGGAAGGGACAAAGCTTTGGCAAATAATCAGTGGAAAGGGTTAAAAAATGACAACTTCAAGAAGGTAAGTGGGAACAAAAGAATGAGTGAGGCTGACTTTGGGATGAAAGCTAAGTTTTCTTTGGATACTATATCACTAAATAACTTTTCAAACAGAATTACAAGCCTGCTAGGATCATAGTTCTATAGCTTAAAGGAACCTTGGAGCAATCTAGTCCTATCCCATCATTTCATAGTTGGGTGGTTAAATGACGTACTTGCCCAAGGTCATATATATATCAAATATCTGAGGCTGAATTTGAATCCAGGTCTTCTGACTCCCAAAACAAAGTTGTGACTGTAGTTGACAAGAAGTGATGAGTAAGTTTGCACAATAAGGATTCTTTTCCTTTTTCTAAACCATTGTACAAAGCCATTTTTACCTGATATGTTCTTCACTTTGTTCTCTCAGATTCCTTCAAGACTCACTACACTAAGGGTTTACTGTCCATTGTAATTGTACCAGGTCTGTTCCATAATTACATTACCTGTATTTCAGTTTGGGTTGACTGATTCTTACTGCTATTAAGGGTGAATGTCTCACTCTTAGGAGGTAAATACAGGTTGGAATACATATACTGAAGAAGGTGGGAAAGTAGAAAAACATTAGCAATTTTTTTTAAATGAATTTTTTTAAATCCCCCAAAATGGCACAAAG
The DNA here is from genome assembly GCF_028583685.1 of Petaurus breviceps papuanus. Taxonomy (NCBI): domain Eukaryota; kingdom Metazoa; phylum Chordata; class Mammalia; order Diprotodontia; family Petauridae; genus Petaurus; species Petaurus breviceps. The sequence goes on from NW_027185777.1 coordinate 25,501,030, forward strand.
GACCAGTGCAGGAGTTTGCAAAAGGAAGCTTCATTTGAAGAAAAATTCAATTCAATAAACATTTATTAAGCGCTTACTATGTGACAAGCATTGTGCTAAGTATTGGGGATACAAAATGAGGCAAAAGAGAGTCTCTGTTCACAAGGAATTTACAAGCTAATGGAGGAGACAACCTGCTATGTCTCCTATCCGTGTCTCTCACTCTCTCTTTCAGGTTTCTTCCCTCATTACCCACCTAGTTCACACACTATTCTTCTCGTTGATGTAAACCCTTCTTTAGGTACAGAGATTTACTCATGTCTTCCAGAGGAATAAAATATAGGGCAATTCCAACAAGTCCTATTAAACTAACGTGACCTGTATTCATCATCCCGGTTTCAAAATGTTTGGGAAAGAACCATTTTAATTTAGATAAAATGATCTCTCTTTGAAGGGCCAATAGCATTCATCCCTCTCCGTTTTAAATTCCCCTCACTCCCTGGGTTGGCAGCTGTAATGTTCTACCCTTTCCCAATATCCATTTACAGTTAGCAAACCTTAGCCCACTGGGCAATTAAACAGAACTCAAGGATTGCTCTTCTGCTACCTCATTCATGAGCATGGCATGATCACGCAGCTCCCTTGAAACTGCAGGGAATCTGTGCTAGCCTAGTGAACATCAGAGTGACTTTAATGATTGGCAGTGGAAACCCTCAGTCACATTCCGCCTTTCTATTTAACACCCTGACACCTGAAAAGAGAGAGAGAAGGAGGGAGGGAGGGAGGGAGGGAGGGAGAAAAGAAAAGACCGAAAGAGAAGGCTAGGGAGCTCTAATTTTTCTTGAGCACTCAGAACTTAATCCACTACAAAAAGCATTTTTTCTTTCCCCAACAGACATTTGTGTTCCATTTCCATTCAAATTTTTCAGAATGACTCAGGCCTTATAAAACGTTTCTATACAAGTTAATAAAAACTCAAATGGATAGACATAACAATTGAAAAAATTTTCATAGAGATTCCAAATGCCCATAAATCCTAGCCCCCTTATTTTTCTACTGACTTTATACTGAAAGATGGTACAGCAATTAATTTGTTTATGTATGACAAGTGATCTAGTTAGAACAATGCATTTATTGGCTACAAATCACTGTAAATCATGTATTTATAGTGGCAGAGAGATGAAAGATGCATAGCTAATAAGCTGGGCCTTCTCTAATAAAAGTGAACTAAGATATTAATAAACCTTACCATACCATAATTAGCCAGAGCTAAGTTGCTTCGTTTATTCATAAATCCACATTTAACAATGTGGATCCAAAGAATTCAGTAGCATGGGGGTGGGTGTGTGTGTGGGAGGGGCGAGAGTTAAATCAGCTATTTTCAGTGAAGGAGCTAAAAACCACAAGTCAACAAATAGCTCAGTCACATTTGTGAAATGGGTATCCCAAGGAGGAAAGAGAAAGGCTTTTAAGAAATAGACTAGACTTTCATGGTGGGAAAACTACAAGGGGTTACTGGCAGGGAAAAAAAAGGGCGGGGGTCATGTGTGTACTTGTGGGAGAATGATGGCAGTCATATAAGGAAATGCTCCTGGGGACCTGCAGTTCAGCCAACCAGAAGTAATTAGCAATTAAAAAAGGGAAAAAATATCCTAGGAAACAAGACTTTAAGAAAGGGAAACCTTTGTAGTATGATATTCCTCATAACCTAGCTTTATCTTAAAAATCTGTCCTTTTCGGTATGGATCATGCCTTTGCCATGAAGATTCCCTTCTCTTCCTCCCAGGGTTTCCTCCATAGAGAGTAATGACTCAGGCCAGGTACACTTCATTCTTCTGATGTTCATGTGATTCTCCCAACAGCATTACCAAAGCCCAGCAAACTCTTTTCAGCTCCTTTTTGTATGTTGTCTTTACTCAAGAGAATGTAACTTCCTTGAGGGTAAGGATTGTGATTCTTTCTGCTGGTATTTGTATACCCAGCACTTAACACATCTAAGCTCTTATAAATAAAATGGTGCCTTTCCTTGCCTAAGGAAGAGTATAAATTGAAAAATAAAGTCTTTTACTCTAGTAGCCTAAGAGCTCATGAGTTTGAAGGACATGATTTTGAAGTCTAGAAAGTCAGGAAAAAGGTTCAGATGGAAATGAAAGAAAGGCTGGCACAGAACTACATGAAAACTTTGGAATACAGTTGTCCCTACTGAACCATGACTTTCCCCATAATGGTTTCAATATATCACAGGTTGACACAAGAAATTAAATGGGAATTTTTTGTGAGTTTTGCAGAAGTCATAGACAACACACAAAGACCAGTAGATAACACAGAAAAAGCGTAAGATATACATGTATATATGTGTGTGTATGTGTATATATACGCGTGTGTCTGTAGGTAATGTTGCATGGTATCAATTTTAATACCATAATAATTCAGACTTCTTCTGTGGTTCAATGGGAGGACCAAAACAATTTTACCCAAATTTTCCAGATCGCAAGAGTAGTGCCTGTCTAAGCCTCTCAATGTGGAAGAGATAACTGCAATGCTTTTTAAGAGTTTTTCTTTTTTTTTTTTGATCTGAAAAGCTGAGCACAATGTCTGGCACATAGCAAGGATCTCAAGAAATCTTTGATGATTGATTTATTGGTGATAATGGAAACTATAAGTAATTTTTTTTTCATTCTTAGGGCTCATGGAAAGAACTTTTTTTTTTGGATTGAAGGGGCAGGTACTAAAAACTGAAAAACTGAACTAAAAAGTGAACAACTTAGTGTGTCCAATAGTCTTTACTAAGATTTTCAAAACAAGGTTTGAAAATCTAAGGAATTAATAAACATAGCTGATAGTTTCTGAAAGTATATACCCAAAGAGATGGAATTCCTACCCCCAAATACTTTTCTTAAAGATACCACTTCAGCGGGGTGGCTAGGTAGCACAGTGAATAGAGCACTGGTCCCAGAGTCAGAAGGACCTGAGTTCAAATCCAGCCTCAGACACTTAACACAAAAACTAGCTGTGTGATCTTGGGCAAGTCACTTAACCCCAGTTGCCCTCCAAAAAGAAAAAAAAAAGATTCCACTTCAGTGATTTAAATTTATTCTTCTTTGAAAATGTTAAATTCTAATGACTTACAATCTCTCGGTGTTTTCTTTTAGTTTTGGTTGCACCAACATTCCTCCTACCTCCTACCAGAGATGTGGGTGGAGAAGGGGATGCAAGACAGAAAGCCAAGTTAGCAAGATCTCCCCCAACCCTATTAATAAAGAAATCATGAAAATGACTTTAGGCTAGTGAAAAAAAGAGCACCTTAGTCTATACATCCTGCCACCAAGAACAACCAGTTTTAGAGAGAACATTTCAGCATTGAACATTGACTTCAGTTTCCTCACTGAATGTCTGGGAAAAAGGAGGGGGAGGGTAGAAGAGACTGTGGAGTGAAAGTCTCTCTCTGAAAAACAGACAGGCGGTAGAAGCATCTCCATTTCCCAGAGGAAGTAGAAATTCACTTATATTTTTCAGTTGTAGAAAGCCTTGAACTATAAAAGCAGGAGTCCAAGAGTGGTTTCTATTATTTCAGCCACAGGATGGAAAACTCTAGTTTTCAGCATAGGAAGCAAAACTTTCTATAAATCAGCTCACAATATAAACATACTACTCAAATATTAATCAAGGTAATTGTACAAAAATATTCCAGAAACTCTCTGTAACAATCCAAGATAAACAAATGTTCCAGCTCTAAAAATGAAATGGAAGACTCACTTTTTTCATAACCTAATGGTTTTTCCCACACAACTCATATGAAATATCATCTACTCAGATGTATTTGTACTAAGTGGATTTATCTTTTCACTAGTTATCTAATACTAACCCAGTATACCTCAATACAGCACAAGTATCAAAGCTTCTCTCACATGAAGGTCTAGCATAAATAAATAACTAAAATTAAGCAACCTATGATTAAACTAAATCACATTGTTTTTACTCCTTTGGAGACTATTTCTCAAACTCTTCTTTTATATAAGAAAAAAGAGATCAGACACCAGCTTAAATGGCAGAAGGAAGGATTTCAATGAGACTTGAGTTAAAGTGTCCCAGATACAGAGAAATGCTTTAATCCTGGCTAGAGAATGACCAAGTTCTAAATGTTTGCCAACTGGGGTGCTAATTGACCATGTAATCTGTAGCAAGTTACATAGCTTTACTAGTCCTCAAGGCATCTCAGCTGGAAAACAAAAGGCTTGGATTAGAGGCAGTTCCATGATTCAAGTATTCTTTGTAACAGGGTAGAAGAGTATCCATTTTGAGTAGTTTAAAATGAGCATCAACTCAGTCCTGAAGAGGGAAGAAATGATGTTTTAAAGTCCCTTCTAGTCCTATTTCCATTTAGATATTAATTTTTCTCCTGAGAAAGCCCCAAGGAGAACTAAACATTTTGTCAATGACTCAATAAATATTAGTCAACAAAAAATGGCCCTCCACATCCCCCTACATTCTTTTCTGACTGGACTAAGAAGTAATGATGGAGCCTTATTTCTGTAGAGAGTAACTTAGAGATTAGAAGGGACTTCAGATTAACTGATCTAACTCTCCCCCCATTTTATAGATGTGGAAACTGAGGATCATACATGAAAGGACTTGCCCACTGTCACACGGGTAGTAAGTGACAAAGTCAGGAATTTAAACCATGTCTTCTGACTAAATTTAGCACTCTTAATTGTATGAAAAGGTTACTAATGATCAGTTTATAGAGCAGGGCTATTTTATTTTATTTTTTTAAATTTTCATGGACTCCATTTGGCACTCTGATGAAGCCTACACACCCATCCTTAGAATAACATTTTAAAATGCATAAGATAAAATACATAGGATTACAAAGGAAACCAAAAGAAAAGGAAAATAAAGGTGTCATTTTTTCCCCTCCATCCATGGTCATGGATCTGCTGGAACCTATCTACAGATTCCAGGTTATGAACCCTAGCTACAGAGAAATCAAATTGATATTGAAAAAGCTTCTCCCAGTGCCTAAGTAACCAACCTGGAAATGATGCATAACTTCACTATACTCTAGTTTTATAATCTTTATGATGTAAATACTCCTACCTGGCCATTTCTAACTCAGAGGAACATCATGAGGATAAATGAAATAGTAGAATGATGTGAAGTCCTCCACAGAACTTTTTAAGATAAGGACTAAGTAAATTGAAGGTGAGTCTAACACCCAGAGCCTCCATCAAGGGAAAGATCTAACATACAACAGTCCAAATTTATAAAACAAACAAGTCAGGGAGCTGAGTATATACCAGGATATTTGTAAGAATTTTTTAGGTTTGTTTAGTCTTTTTTCAGTTTGAATCTTTGTGACCCCTGTTGGGGTTTTCTTGACAAAGATACAGGAGTGGTTTGTCATTTCCTTCTCTAGCTCATTTTACAGATGAGGAAACTGAGGCAAACGGCATTAAGTGACTTTCCCAGGGTCACACAGCTCCTAAATATCTGAGACTGGATTTGAACTCAAGAAGAGTCTTCCTGAGTCCAGACCTGATACTCAATCCACTGACCATCTTGCTGCCCAAGTATTTGTTAACCAATCATTAACTTCTGGCCTGAGGAGCTCTGACCTGGACTTACCCAAATGCTAAAAGCCATGGGCCCCTATAGACTAATCAGAAGTAAAGACAAAACAGTATCATATAATTGAATGGGAAAATAGGATTTAGTGAACAAAAACTGTGATCTGCACACACTTCTTAAGGACTTAGCTATACTTTATACAATGCCTGCTCCCCAGAGTTCCATCCCCACAATGTCAACTTCTTGTTGAATATTAATGTATATCTCTCCAGGACCTCAAACTCAGTACATCTAAAACTGGATGTATCATCCCCTCACTCTTTCCCATAAGCAGCCCCCTCCCTCCCAATTGGCTGAATTATTTTTGAGGGTGCTACCATGCTTCCAGTCAATCAGGCTCAAAACCTCAGAACCTTCTATCTCCCTCTTTCTCCACAATCGATGCTCTCTCCTTCTTTATCTGCCCCTCTTGGCTTCCTTCACATCCTACCTCAAATCTTAGATCTCACCTTCTACAGGAACTTTTTTTCTAATTTCTTTTCATTCTAGTGCCTCTCCTCTGTTGATGACTTCTTATTTACCCCACATAAGTCTTGCTTTGACATAGTTGTTTGCATATTGTTTCTACCATTAGTCGGTGGGCTCCTTTATTTGCATTCCTCACCCTCACCCCAAGCAAAGTCTCTAACACAGATGAGGCACTTAATGTTTATTGACTGTTAGTTGTGGATTCTTATTGTCTCTATCGCCACAATCTCTCCCTCCCACTGAGCTCTCAAACACTTATCTTTCAATCACCACTTTTCCTTTGGACTATTAATACAGCATCTTAACAGGACTCCCTGTTTCCTCTTTACCCATCATCCTTCATACAGGTGCCAAAATAGTCTCAGCCCTCACCATGTCACTCCACTCTCAATATTCACAGTGGCTCCCTAGTGCTAGTAGGATCAAATGCAAGCTTCTAAGTCTAGCCCCATGCCTACAGTGTGACTCCAACCCACCTGTCTAGTCACACGTTATGACTCCCTTCCTATAATTTATATTCTAACCAAACTGTTCCTTGATCTCACCCACTGTCTCCATGGATTCCCAAGGGCTATTCTCTGAGTCTGAAATCAGATGATCTTCAATTTTAAAAAATCCTCTTCTTTCCAGGAACAGTTCAGGTGTTGCCTCCTACACAATAAGTTCCCTGATATACTCAGTTATATTCTTTCCCTTCCCAAAAGCATAATAGCATTTTGTCTGGATCTCTCTTTTGTCTGTATTGTATGATGGTAACTACCTTGACTCTTACTTATTCCAAACCATGTCCTATCTCCCTTAGTAGACAATAAGCTCTCTAGGGGCAGAAATTGGGGCTTTTATCTTCTTGACATCCTTAGCACCACCATATTCCTTGCTAGGCATGGTACTGGTGCCATTCTAAGAGCTTAATAAGTGTTTGCTAATTTAGATTAAATCACCAAGATCCAGCAGGATAGTAATATTTTAAAATTCAGATTTCTATCATAGCAATCTTATAACTTTTGCGTCCAAAGCACATGAAGTTTTCTCATCTTTAAAATCATGGGGTTAGGGTAGATAACTTCTGAGGCCCATTTCAGCTCTAAATCTATGATTCTAAGTGCTCTGGAAGGAAGCTGCTAGTGAACAGTAAAATGTTAGTCAACTAGAGTCTCTTAAATGCTTTCTTCAAAGTGCCAAAACAATGAAAAAAATCGCATCACCCTACATTGGGCTTGGTTTTTCCAGTAGGCTCGAACGATACAAACTTCAACTTTCCCACTCAGTTCATCAGTTGTCTGCATTTCTAGAATTCAGTTGATCTTAATAGCCATTTGCTCCCAATATCAACAGGTAGCAAGTTATCTTTGCCAACATGCTGACATAAGAATGCATAAATTTGTCATGAAATGCACATTGTGCTTTAAGGACTTTGTTATTCAGGAAGTTCCAGCAGGAAATATCTTGTTTGACCTCTATGCAAATGACCTCCCTAGTAGAAGCAGAAATCACAGCTGGCATGATGCATTGTTATATCCCCAAATAATAGCAAAATACACCTTTGAATTAAAAATGCTTTTAAAGGACAAAGCCTTGATTGGAAAGCATAGCCCTTTGGAGGGAGCAAATTATAGACAAAGAGAATGCAGACAGAGGCTCCACCCATCACATTAGGATCAACAAAATCTGTCAGATAAGAATTTGGTGAATTCATTCTCCTAAATATTGTTCTTCTTCTGAGTATACAATTGATAGAGAGCCAGATGTTTTCAATCTGTAAAGCTTTAGTACTAGTGCACACAGTAAAACCAGCTGGCAGCAGTCTGAAAGGAAGAGTGTGTCTTGCTGGGAGGAATCCCAGAAGTTTGCTTGTTTGATCTTTCACACATACCAAATAGATCTTCTATTTCTTCCGACTCATCCTCTGTATACACCAACTATTCCACCATATACCAGTTCTGCTAGAATAGTATTAAAGACATCTTGCTTTGTTCTATGGTAAGATAATTTAAAATTTTAAAAAAAATCTTACTTTTAAATGGCCCCACCTATAAATCATCCCTCTAACTGGAAAGATGCATAAAAAAGATTTAATCTTTAATCTCTTCTTTGACATAACTTGTGATGGATATATCTAGTTATATGGGCATTGAAATGTATTCCAGTAAAACCTCAATAATTAATACTACATAAACTCATATGAATTGTGTGGTGCTAGGTGGAAGTTTACATTTTTGCTATCTATAAAAGAAAGGTTTTGCTGAGCAACTTAGTTGTATAAACAATCTTTGGGGATTGTTTAGACTACATAAGCAGGCAAAACTTTTTTTCAGTACTCCTAAACACTTAAAAAGTATAACATTCATCCAAACATGAAAATACATATGTAAAATTAAAAATTATTCTTAAGACCTATCTAGTGACTTGCATATAGTAGAAGCTCCACTGGGAGTGCAGGGGGCAAGACTGACATAATTCTTAAGCAACACTATTGAACAATACTCGGTTAGTCTGCTTTAAAAAGAGGAAAACCAAACTGAAAGTAACAAAAATAAAAAAGGGAAAACACAGCAAATGAAGAAGAAATAAAAGAAATTATTAGGAACCATTTTGCCAAATCATATGGCAATAAACTATTAATTTAAACGAAATGGATGAATATTTGCAAAAACATGATGTACAGAGATGGCTAGGTGACACAATGAATAGAGCACCAGCCCTGCAGTCAGGAGGACCTGGGTTCAAATCTGGCCTCAGACACTTGACACTTACTAGCTGTGTGACTTTGGGCAAGTCACTTAACCCCAATCCCCCCCCACCTCCAAAAAGCAAAAAATAAAAAAAAACCATAATGTATGAAGATTAATAGAATAAGAAATAAACAATCTAAATAATCCAATCTCAGAAAAAGAAATTTAATAAGATATAAATTAGCTCCCAAATAATAAAACTACAAAACCAGATGTATTTACCAGTGAATTTTATTAAATATCTAAAGAACAATAAATACCAAGATCACACAAACTATCTGCAAAAGCAGAAGAATGGATCCTATGAAATTCCTTTTATGATATGAATATGATTTTGGCACCTAAATTATGGGGTATCGAGCCATAAAAATGTGCAAATAGAATATTAGCAAAGGAGCTATAGCAACACATCAAAGAAATTGTAAATTATGACATTGTAGGATACAGAACAGAATATATGTTGGTTCAATATTAGGAAAATTATAAATATTAAAAAACAACCAAAATCACATGATTATATCAATAAGTATGGAGAAAGATTTTGATGAATTGGTTTAATAATTGATGGCATATGAATACAATGGAATATTACTGAACCATAAGAAATGTCAAGAAACATAGTTTCAGAGAAAGCTGAGAAGTGTATGAATTGATAAAGAGTGAAATAAGCAGGACAATTTATACAATAACAACAGTAATATAAAGACAACAACTTTTAAGGAGTTTAGAACTCTGATTAATGTAATGAACAACAACTCCAGAAGACTTATGATGAAGTAAGCTACCTGTGGCAAAGCGGTCACAGACCTAAGGTGAAGAATAAGACATATATTTTTGGACAAAGCCAAGTTGCAGATTTCTTTTGCCTGACTATGCTGATTTGTAACAAGAATTGCTTTTCTTTTTCTTTTTTATAAGGAGTGATGGAGATCTTAGAGGAAATGAAGAGCAGGTGGTAGTCTTGCCAAAAAAAGAAAAAAAAATTAAGGATTAAAACATCTTAAAAATGCACAGAAGATACCAAAAGAAAGTTCAGAGGAAAATATAGACAAATAAGATAGCTTTAAAAGTAATATCTTGAATTTATTACTTTTTTTAAAAAGTAAGCTACATGTATGAAATTCATAGTTTTATATACAATCTTTTTTTTTCCTGTTCTACTTTGTATATGGAAATGTTCTTTTGGGGTTTCATTAAATTGAAAATAAGATAAAATGAATCCCCTTTCTTCTTAATCATGTAACTATTTGTGTTAGTATGAAAGTTTCATTCTTGAAAGTATTCCATCCATCCCAGACCAGTTTAGCATGGAGAATTTTAGGATAAGCTTATTTAATAGTTGATATAGAATCCTATTTATTCAACATTTTGAAATCAACTCAAATCTAGAGTGCTTGTCAGACTATGTTTAGCTTTACGTTACTTACCTATTACAGACTCTGAATTGGTAGGGTCATATTCTCCCAGAGATCTCTTCATTACTATTTTAGAAACCAGTACCCAACCATACAACTTTTGTTTGTGAGTGATCTATCTACTTATCTATCCATATCTACATATACATATCAACATTTACCATATCACAAATAAAAATTGATAAATTTAAAAATACTAATTTGTCAAAAAAATAAACCCATTTTGAATTGTCTTTTTATGTTAATTTACTTAATGTTAATAATTAATATTTTATGAAAAATAATATTTAACAAAACAAAAAAGTAGGAAGAGTGCCAATTTAAACTTTTTTTTTCAAATCTCTTTAACATTTGCACAATAGAAGGTAGTTGGAGTCTCATATCTCTTTTTGCATCCTATCTGCTGCAATATATTGCCTTGGTTAATGTAGATAATGAAAATCTGACTCATGGATATATAGTTAGAAAATGGAGGAGCCAGTTTCTCTGTCTCTCTCTTTCCTATGGTCTTTCAATCCTTTTGAAAGTCAATCACTAAAATACTGGATCTCAGTCAATTGGCTATGTCAGGTGAATGTCCTCAATAAGACACAGAAAATGGTGATGAGTGTGATAGAAGTAGACCACAGCTCTAGGCAGTGTAAAGTGTCCCAGATTTGGACTTTGTTTGAGTCCTGGCTCAAGCCCTTATAAGCATATGAACACTTCAGGTCTTTAATCTACCCTATGCTCCTAGATTGCAGCAAGTTCTCCATGACTTACACGTCTCCTTTGGCAAGTAGCCCTCTTGCAAGATTAGTGGTTGAAGGTCTCCGGTGACTCACAAGAGTATTTAGGGAATTAATTAATTTCTGCAAAGTGCTTATAGATCTACAGGCTTAGGGGCATTGTAGAAATGCAAATTATGGGTATTATTCTGTTTGCCAAAGAGGAAGATTGCCTAGACACTGCTTTAGAATACCCAAAGCTGCTTTCCTAGGTTTTCCTGTGGTAAACTACTCCAATTTACAACCCTTGCTGACCAATGCCTTCAACCATCCTGGGTGTCCTGGGCCCACAGATTTATTCATTCATCAGTTCTCCCTTTCAAGGCCTGTGAAATAGATCAGAGGCTAACAGATTAAAATAAAATCCCCATATCCAGGAAGGGCCCTCAAATCTTATTTTCACATGCTTTGGATGAGATAAGACAAGGTCCTGACTTCTTACAAAGTTCATTGTGACACTTTGTCGGGCTCCTGAGGCCCCAGCCAAATTCCACTTTGAGTAATTACATTCTGCTCACCTCCAGTACCCCTGCTGCTCCCCTTGGACTCAGTATTTATGACAACTTCCTGCCCTTGAATGTTTTGTAATGTTTCTCTGTGCTGGTAAAACCAACAATATGTTCCACCTGTTACATCCCTAATCCCCTTGGAATTGTGGGGGTAATCAGGCAACCAAAGAGTTTTAGTTTATTTTCTCTTAATGTAGAATTAATTTGATATTTAACTTTCATAATGATTTTCAAATGCTACCCTTTATTTGTCATATACCTTCACTTTTAAATAGGCATACAGGCCATTGCCAGGGGCACAGCAATATTTTCTTGGAAACTACAATCCCCAGAATTCTATGAGGCTTAACTCAGCCACCCTTCATGGCTATTGTACTTCCAGCCAGGGCCAGCAGAGACCCAGTCTCAAAACAAATAAACAAACAAAAAAACATTTAGGGAAAGGGAGATTTTTAATGTAGCCTAAAGTTGGCTTCTAGCCCTCAGTCACCTTTGGCATACTCATGCATCCCTGAGGTTTTAATCTTCATTTAATAAAGATAAGTGACTTGTTCCTGACCATACAGCATCAGTGGCAAAACTCATTGGAATCTGAACCACCCAATATTCTTCTGATCATTCCAATGTTTCATTCCACAGTGTTTCAATTTTTTTTTTCAGTTGATCAATCATGCAAAAATATTTACTTACTTAGAATTTTCTTTCTCTACAAGTTTCAGGTTTGGGGATTTTAAGCCCGCCTGAGTCAGAGGAAGAAGGATAAAGAGCCCAGCTCACTGTAACATTTTCCTACTGGTACAGAATTGCAGGTGCATGGGTAGGTCCCAGAGGGAATAGAAGGGAAACTGAGATAAGCAGGAAGGGACTAAAACAGCTGTTTTGAGAAAAAAAAAAAAGTAAATTGCTGACTAGCTCTCCCTTCCTTCTACCCTAGGCCATGACAAACAGCTGGTTGTTCCTTTAACTTCACACTTTGCCCTGGCAAGGATAAAGTTTGTTTTATTTAAAGAAGTTTTTGCTGAAAGCTATTTCAAAACAAAAAATAAAAAAAAGTAGTGATGGGAAGAATTTTGAGCATTCTTAAAATGTGCTTGTGATAAGAACTATACATGGAGGGAGAGAAACCTATAAAGGGAGTAGGTCAAGGACAAAACCAGTGCTTGGGATCAGGAACTTAAATTGTATCCAGTCAAATGACTCAAAAGTCAAAGTCCCAGGTGCTAATCTACCTCTGGAATTCCAATCTCATATTACCAGCTGTCATTGAAGGTTCCTTGGATGTCACATCGGCACCTCAAATTCAAATGTCTACAACGGAACTCAACATCCTCCTCCCTAAACCTGCTCAACCTCCAAACTTCCATATTTCAAGGGTTCCACCAACTTTCTAGTCATCCAGCTCTGATACTTCTGAGTCACATTCACATGCCACAACCGATTCAGCTGTTTCCCAATTGGTGACCACCTCAGTTTCCAATTCTTTGCCACCACAAAAAGGACTGCTATAAATATTTTGTACATTAGGGTTATTTTGCTTTTTCTTTTATAACTTAGGGGAATAGACTCAATATTGATTATCACTCAAATGAAAGGTTAGGTACAGCTTTGTCCTTTTATGTCCCCCTTAGGGACATAGTTCCAAATTGCTTTCTGGAATGGCTAGACCAACTCACAGCTCCACCCACAAAAGTATTAATGTACCTGTTTCTTGCACAGCTCTCTCATCCTTTTTTTTCTTCACAATGCTCCCATCTTAGTTCAGAAACTTATCGCCTCTCTTTCCTAGACAATTACAGTAGTATTCCAACAGCTCCTTCTTAGCCTTTACCTTCTCTAATCCATCCTCAACACAATTGCCAAAATAGTCAGACCTGAGGGACAGGGTTGACTATGATAGTCTCTAGATCAACAGTCTCCAGAGGTTCCATATTGCCGCCAAGATAAGATAGAAACTCCTTAGCTGGGCATTTAAAGCCCCCACAACTGAGTTCCAACGTACGTCATGGCTTCGTTTCATATTACTTGACTTCATGCTTCTGTACATGCTGGCCAGTGTTACTTGATATTCCATCTTCTGTTCCATGCTTTTATACAGGATATCTCTTCTACCTGGAATGGATTACTTGCAGCTATTTCTACCTTTCAGAAGTCTTTCTTCAAGGCTCAGCTCAGGATATTGTCTATCTGTCCAAGGATTCTCTATTAGGAGGCATGGTGATAGCTCACTTGGTCTGAAGTCAGGAATATCTGAGTTCAAATCTGACTTCAGATACAAGTCTATTAGCTTCTGTCTGCCTTAGTTTTCTCAACTGAAAATGGGAATAATAACAGCACCTCTTCACAGGATTGGTGTGAGGGTCAAATGAGAGTGTTTGCAAAGCACTTACCATAGTACCAGGCACATAATAGGTGCTTAATAAATGCTTTTACTCTTCTTACCTCTTCCCTTCCTCAAACTATCTCAACTAGCCACCATAAATGCGTCAGTCAAGGTAATATTGAAATTCAAATAAAGCTTATAAAATTCAAATTATTCCTTTCTGGATGGACTCTCACTCACTGCAAGTTCTCCTCTACTTAGTTAAGCCCAAAAGCTTTAACATAAATCCAGTAGGATTGACCACATGGGGTATACATTAAATATTAGGGCCTTAACTTCTTTCATCTTGAATGCCTTTTCCTCACAATTCTTTTCCCTTGGTCCAGAATCATCGATCATTCCCAGGTAATAACATTCACATGGGATGCTTAATATATGTGACCCAGCTTTAGTCCTTATAATAACTCTTCCAGTTTTTATACTTGTTATTATCTCCATTTCACAGAGAGGAAAAGTAAGACCCAGAAAACTAAAATAATGAGTCCAGAACTAAAATAAAGGTCAACATCGAGATTTGAACGTAGCTTTGACCTGAATCCCAGTATAATCTCTCTCCCCTATATCTAGTTGCCATTGACAAAGTAATAATAAAAGATTAGAGTGGGACCAGAGAGATGGACCATCTCCCCTTCTGTTCCACATAGGCTAGGAGACACTGACATCTTTCACAGAATACTTGACACTGAATACTATTTGGATGTTCATATCCATCTACTTTTGTGCATTTCAATGACTCATCAATCAGCCATTTACAACATTTCCTCTTCCAATGCATATATAGGAAAGTTTCTTTCAGAAGTATTGCCCCTTCTTTCCAGGGACCTTAATGGCTATGTTGAAGAGGAAGCTTAACTATAAGTAGAGACCAACTTTGGGGGAAAAAAATTGAGATTTCAAGGACTGCACAAAGGCCCCTGCCAAGATCCCTTATATACACTATATAATTACACTGTAGAGAAGACCCATAATGAGGCTTCTCAGTAGAGAACTCTAGGTGTGCTATGTAACTTTGTATGTATCATCAGGCAGAGTCTCATGCCAGGTGGTTTGAGATTAACAGTATTACACGGGGCGGGGGTGGGGGAGGGAAGGAGGTATCCTCAGTAAACTCTATGATGGAAATCCAATGGAAGCTCACTCTGAAACTATTATCTGATATATTGCAGGGTGTTACACTCAAAACTAAAAGTCCCAAATCCATTAAACCTTATCACCTCAATAGGCAAAATGAAAACAGAACCTGGCAAGCCCTGCTTCAGTTCAGAGAAGCATTCCTGGTCGTTAGTCCTTTCTTGAGTTTTTCTCCCTCTGACAATAATGGTAAACTCTAGTATCCATCTATCCATGCATTGTCAAAATATTGCTTAAAATTCTCAAAGGTTTTACCTCCTGCAGGAGAACTTGAGCACGGGGGAAGAACAAAGTCTGTCCAATGACATTAAGAGGATGACAGCTATCCCCCCAGATGTTTTACACCTCCGCTCCCCCCCCATGCTGGTGTCCCGTCAAATCAAGGGTGGCTTTCCACATAAGCAGACACAAAGACCAAAACATAATGTCACCACTCAGGTGGTGACAATAAAGCTATTTCCTAAGCAATGTTTTCCTTCTTTTAGGATGATGCTAATTATAGTCTACAGAGTGAACCTTAATGTATTGTTTTTAAGGCACTAAACTAAATCACTTTAAATAAAATCAGTCGATACGGAAGGAAGACAGTGTACTATTTCTCTACCATAGCAATGAAAAACTTCCTGTCGCCAGGGCCAGTATGGGACAGTAAGTCATATTGGGAAACATGCCTAGGGAAAGAGCATAGGGCTACAGATAATTAAAGTGCTTTAGACCACTAGCCAATTGATTTTCTCCTTGTAGAGGTAGCTCAATTGAAATGTTCAGAATAAATCATGTGTTAAAATTATCTTCTAAAGTAAGAGCTGAGAGCATATTGATTAATAATTATTTGCACTAACAGACTCAACTAAGGCAATACCATCAATTACCTCAAAAATCTGCTTAGATCAATCACAATGGAATCAGCTGAATTTTAAGATTCATTGTCTTTTGCTCAGTATTCTGAAAGAGATCAGGTCACCAGAGAGTCAGAATTCTTGTTTAGAGACTCCTAAACAAATTCCATTGCCTGGGTTAGAATGATTTCAGATTGTTTTTGAATATCATATTGACCCAGACCTTTTAACTATATAACAAGTTTCTCTGGCTTTGATTATGTTGGAGTTCTCCATAGTAAACAAATATTTTCCATATATTATGCATGGTAAATTACATATTCCAAGAAATATGCTACTGCTGGTAATAGAAAGACAAATAGGCAAAGTAATGAATTGGGAGATGATAAAGTAATAACATGTACATTTTAATATACATATATGTGCATCTATATGCACACACACGTGTGTGTATGTAAAGTGATCTGGGGTTTTAACTTTTACTCAATGAGTCAGCAGGGTGATATGGTAGTCAAAAAATTATTGCAATCTTATAGCTTCTGGGAAAATGGAAGTAGTCAGAGAAAATGTGGAATTTGGTCTTCAGTTCTGCAGACCACAGTTTAGGAAAGACATTGATAAACTTAAGATAAGACAGCCAGTCAACAAACAATTATTTTAATCACTTGTTAACTGCCAAGCATCGTGCTAGGGATGCAAAGAAAGGCAAATATAACCCTGCTCATAAGTAACTCATATTATACTGGGGAAGACATTGAAAATAACTAGGTTTCTGGAAGATATATACAGGTTAGATGGAAAGTAATCTGTGAAGGGAAGGAATTAGCAGCTGGGAAGACTGGGAAAGGTCAGCAAAAGGTGTAATTTGAGCTAAGTTGTGAAGAAATCCAGGTAAACTAAAAATATACAGAGGAAGGCAATTAGGATAGTGAAGAGCCTTGATTCTATAGCACATGAGGAAGTGGGGACCTTTCTCCATAGAAGAAAAAACTACGTGGGAGTTAGGGTGGAGTAGAGAACATAATAACTGTCCTCAAGTAACTGAAGACTTGTCATATAGAAAAGCGATTAGAATTGTTTGGTTTGACCCCAGAGAGAACAATTAGGAGCAATGGACAAATTGACAAAGGAGTAAATTAAGGATGCAACAGGGAAAAGCTCTACAATGAAAGCTTTCCAAGAATGGAATGCACTGTGTGAAGAGGGTCCCTATTCATCAGAGGTCTTCCACCTAAGGCCAGATGATCACCTGTCAGACATGTTGCAGAAAGGGTTTATTTCTGAATATGGATTGGACTAGAGACAGCTCCTGAGGCCCATCCCAACTCTGGAATCCTGGGATAAATACTTTCCATAATTACAATAACATACATTTAGAGGGCTCCTTAAAGTTCGCCAAGAACTGTTGATACATGATCTCATTTGGGCAACCTTGCCATAGGTATTATTATACCCATTTTAACTGGTGAGGAGTCTGAAGCACAGAGAGGTTCACTGATTAGTCCATGGTCACATAGCTAAAACAGTGATGTCATTTTGGTCCTCTTAGAGAAGGAAGGACAACCGGTTAGTGACTTTCAGGACTCTTGGTTTAGAAGTTGGGGAATAGTTTAAGGCAGGTTTTCATGACCTGTATAAGCTCAACACAGTGAAGTGTTGATAGTAGGTACTCAGGAGATATCCTTTGGCATAGTTTTCAGAGGTCCTCTGGTGGCCTCTCTCTCTCCCCCTCCTTCCTGAATTCCTCCATCCATTCAACTATCCCATCAGCACCTACAATCCTATCTCTTAGTCTGGTATGTTTTCTATGGGACACATCATTTTAATCACAAAACCCACCTGTGAGCATTTAAAGAAACCCCTTTCTCTCTCTGTGCCCTAGCTCCTTTAGGTTGTGGTGGTCTTTAGGCTAAGCAAATCTTCAGGCTCTGTCAATAACAGAGCTCATCAAAAAAAAAAGGAGATTCCTAAACCTCTTTCAGTAACCTCTCTCTTTACTCTTTGACAGAAAGTTCTTCCTCCCTTGGAGCTAATCTAAATTCTGTATGTTGCATGCTAAACAGATTTCTTTTTGCACAATCCTAGGCAGAGGTAGGAAAGAATCCCTTTGTATCCAAGATATAAGTGAAGTAGAAGAACCCCCCCCCGAAAACCATGCCCCCCCCCAAAAAAACCCCAAAGCCAAAAAGGAAACAGAGGGCTTGGTGTGGAGGTCTCAATTCAGCTACTCACACCAGAGACCTGAGAGGTCATTCATCCATTTCCCTGGGCCTCAATCATCTCTGTCATATAAGGTTATTTGCTAAATGACCACTAGGTTCGCTTCCATCTTCCATCCAAGCATAGACTTAGGTCTAAGCTTCAGTGATATAATTCTTAAGGCTGTGACCTGCTCAGTTTTTTCCTCTGTAAGCCTGTGTGTTTGGTCAGACAGTTTTCTCAGTGGGATACACTTAGGACGGCTACCTCTGTATTGCTAAACATTTTAGGCAATCAGTTCATGAAGTGAAGCAGCAGGCTCTATCTCCTAACTTCTACTTGTGATGGAAATTTGACCAGATGTGATGGGGTTAGTGTCATCACCACCACTGACAGCTTAACCACACAGAACCCCAAGTGGTAAAGGTAGATATACATATTCATTACTCTTCACTGATGACACTATTTCTTAGGTCAGAGGCTCTTTCAGAGTTTAACTGTGTCACAGGGAGGCTCCTTAAAATGATTTGGAAGCAAATGGAAACATCAGTGAAGACAGGTCTTCCTTGAAATATACAAAACACCTTTTGAATTGAACAAGTAATTCTTTCCAATGAAATATCTAATTTGAATTTAAACATTTCTTTACATGCTACCTTAATTAGATGCACATTTCTCTCTGGCATCTTAATTTTATGCATTTTATACTTTTAAACAGCTTGGTAGTGAGGATTGCTTATTTGCATTCATTTACATACAATTTGCAGGAAATGTTGAAAAACCTAGAAAGGGAGAGATTGTAAATTCATGAATTTTTCTCCTAAATCAAAATGTCATTTCTGTGAGGAAACAAACCATGCATTTTTCTTTGCTTACCTACAGTCTTTACAAGACCCCTTTTAATATCTGCATGTATAAAGAAAGTCCTTTATTGAATACTAGATTAGGATTTTCCCCTCACCAAGTTAACAATAATAATGCTAAATGAAAAAGATCCCTAAACTTCAAATCGCCTTCTTAATAGGAACATGAAATATTTTGAAGCAGATGATGTTCAGGAAAATGATTAGAACATTGCATCTCCTTATACAATAAAGGCATATTATCAATCTTGCCCTAAATATTCAAACAATTTTAAAACTATTCCTCTCTGTTTAGGGTCGTTTATTCTGTATTATTTTTACTGTATTTAATTGGATTTTCTCAATTTTTTGTTGTTGTTGTAGGCTGTATTTGTAGTCACAATAAACAGGGATGTCTCTTCCCAGTAGGCTAGCTTGATGTTAGAGGCCAGTTTTACTATTTATGTCAGAAAATTCAGCTGGTTATTTTTCAGAGATGGAAGTTGGTGATACAGCCCCATTTTTCATGGCCTTGCATTTCTCCTAATATCCCAAGTTGGGGGGAGGAGGCAACTCTTACTGTGACCTTGGTTTTGACTTCGGTCTGGAAATAGGTTTTCTTCATCAATAGTTTTTCCACACAGAATGCAGAGGGAGCTAAATGGTAGAAAATACTTTTTTTTTTTCTTAAATGCCTCCAACATTAAAATTTTATCTCCTGAATTTCACTAGGATATGGCAGGGTATTTTTCTCTCCTCTTTCCAAGTCCCCTCTCCAGACATACATAAATAGCAGAAGATTTTCTTTCCTTCCACACCCTGCTCTCCCAGTTTAAAATAATTTTAGGTTACAGCTTAGAACTCTACGGACTAATATTGTTTAATATAAGGAGGACTTTGGTGCCATTTAAAGTTTCTCATTCTTCTGGTTATAAAATAATACTGTCAAACAGAAGGAGTTCATATGTGGAGGGAAAATGGTTGAAAAGATAAATACTGATGTTGCATAGTAATCTGGTAATACAAAATTGCATGGACCCCATTATTTAGAGGAAGTCACTGACACAGAAGGCAGGGGGTAGCACAAAGGAGTAGAGCTAACAACTTATTGTGTGGTCCTAAGTTAGTCACATGATGTCTCTGTGTTTCAGACCCCATGATATAAAATCGAGAGCTCTCAGAAAAAGCAAAAACAGATGCTGCACTGGAGAGGATCTTTCTTAAGTAAACAAATTAGGAAATTTATACCTCATATGTGGTCTCTGGAAATAACTGTGAACAAAGTTTCTGAACCCAACTCAAGAAAACACTGAATCTTATGACCTGACCAAAAAAAAAGTGGCTTTTTCCCCCCTTTTTAATAGAATTTTCTCCATTCTCTCTTGGAATTTTGCCAGGTGATCACTGCAGGTCAAAATGAGATCTAATGAGAGAAATCATAACCCATATATCCCTCATAGTAATCACGAGTTTTCTGATAAAACTCAACAAGGTCAGGGGACCCCTTAACAGTCAAGAAATGTATATCTTATTTCAAAAGCTTTTTTTTTTTTTCAAATAGCAACATATTTCAAACGGGAGGATTTGAGATGGCAACCCTTCTTGCATTGTTAATGCCTTTATCACATGCTTGATGCCCTACCGGGTTTGCTTGTTTTTAATCTCTCTCAGTGGTTCTCAGGCCATGATGCAATGGAAACAAAACAAAACAAAACAAACCAGTAGCTATGCAAGGAGGTGGACCTGAGTTTAAGCTCTGATTCTGCCCTTTACCTATGTAGCCTTGGGCAAATCAACTATGACAGCACTTCTGAGCCTCCATTCTCTATCTATAAAATATTTATCTATAAAATAAGGGCCTTAGACTAGATGACTTCTAAGATCTTGGCCAGCCCTAAATCTATGATGGCCTATTATCTTCCAGGCACTGTGCTAAGTGCTTTCCAAATGTTATCTTATTTGACAAAATAGACTTAGAGACCTCTAGGGTGTTGGCCCTGGATACAGAAAGATGGGAGTTCAAATATGACCTGAGATACCTTTTAGTTGTGTGAGCCATTTAACCACTGCCTGCCTCAGTTTCCTTATTTGTAAAATTTGGGTATTAATGGCACCTATCTCCTAGGGTTCTTGTAAAAAAAATGAGATTATATTTGTAAAGCTTAAGTAAAAAATAAAAATCCTAGATCCTATTTTTATTATATTATTGTTGTTCTGTCATTTACACATACATATGGACTACAGAAAAGCTGAAGTGCAACTGCAGGAACTGTTACATTTACTCAGTGGTTTCCAACTTTTTAACCCCTTGAGCACTGCTGAGTTACTGTATGCGTGCAAAGCCTTGCCATTTACTTCTAACAAAATATGTAGTATGAACACAACCACCTGTTCAAGAAACATCCTAGCTCCCTTCAAAGCTCAGTTCATATGCCACCTCCTGTCAGAAAGGAGTCTGTCCCAAGCTCCACAGTTACTTTTGCCCTCCCCCCAGGAATGACTTTATACATATTTTAAAATTTATTTTTCTATTGAACATTTGCTTCCTCCAAACCTCCAAGCTCCTTGAGGACAAGAATTCTTTTTTTGTCTTTGAATCCCTAGCATCTGGCACATAAAAGGCATTTAAATTCTTATTGAGTGAATGAGTAAATGAATTGAAAAAGGGTGATGTGACATAGGAAAGACAGCACAGCATCATGGGTAGAGTGCTGGACTTCAAGCCAGGTGTCGGTACCTCTGACACACTAGGTATGCAAACATGAACATGTTAGTCACTTCATTTGAACCTCTGTTTCTTTATCTGTAAAGCAGGACCAAGGCAGTCTGGAGAATCAACTTCATAGGGAGGTTAAAAGGCTCGAAGGTGAAAAGGATGCTATGCCATTTATAAACGTCACAGTGACAAGGGTGATGATATGAGATCAAGGTTATGGAAATTTTTGTGCAAAAAAGGAATCTTTACATTCAAAAAGGTTGATAACATTGCTTTAACTAGAGATAGAGATTTACACAAAATTTATCTCTTCTTCCCTGAGCCAAATTATTCACATTTATTTAATTTAATTTATTCTCATAAATCAGTCTCCCTGTCTTTGCTCTTCTCTGAACTCCCTCATCTATTTCTTTCTGAAAATAAGTACCAAGACAAGGCCTTGTATTTCAGGTCCTGATAGGGTCATATGGGAAATAATGGTTATGTCCTAGCTTTGTGACATAATGCCTTCAGCTAAAGAGACCTAAATTATACTGGCCATTTAATGCCTTATCAAACTCAATATTCACTTAAAAAAATTAAACTATATTCTTATTTTCTGAGTCCTCCTGTAGTATCCACAGGCCTCCTTGTGCATTTGTCAAGCTTCCAAGGGACTGTTAAGATTTTCTTTTTATATAGGTCACTGCTTGAAATAAATAAGCAATCTACTGGGGATTAGAAAAAATTTGGCATGTAGATTTTCATTTAAGTGGCCATTTATTTCATTTCTGTCTTTGTATCCCCAAATGCTGGCACAATGCCTTACTCATAATAGGTGCTTAATAATTGCTTGTTGCATTGAATCAGATAGAATAACATTCCATGGTATGCCTTCTACCCTCTAGGGTTGTTGTTATAGCATTCAATGCGATCTTTGTTCTCTTACAGTATGAAATTTCTGGATGCATTTGTAACCTTGCCATCTATTAGACTTTATCACTTCTCTCTGTGGGTTCACAGTTAGTGTTCAGTCAATGGGAAAGTACGCACATCCAAGTGAAATTGAAATTAATTTGATTTCTGAAGCAGGCATGAAACACTGAACATAGTTCCAATGCAATCCTCACACCAATTCTCTCAATACATTCATCTGGCAACCTTGTCATTCTAGAAAAATATCAAAATTATTGAATAATGTGTTCTTTAGAAGCTTACAATGCTTCTTTTTCATGATCCAGTTAGGCTATGAGTGTTCACAGATGCTCCTAACATTTTTAAATGCTCATTTTGTGCAAGCTAGAGTTGGACCAAAACTCGCACTAAGTCTCCAGACTCTTTTTTTTCTTTCTTTCAGGAATTCCTATAACTCAGTTTTAAATCTTGACACTATGTGTTGCTTTTCTCTCAGGAAAAGTTCAAATCATCAAAACACTTCAACACTCCACACAGTTGGTGCTTCATTTGTCAGACCTTTAACAATGTAAACATCATTTGTTTTCATTTAATTTACTTGGAAATCAAAAGTTGGCTTTAATCATTCTGTCTTATTTGGGCCAGGTGTACAGTGAATAAGTGAACTGGAGAATTGAGACAGCAGATAGCTAACCCTTCTCCCCTAGACCTAGCATTAACCCATTAACTTTTTCAATATTCTATTTCACTCTGCCCAGTATGCACACATTGCCTTTTTTCCATAAACCTCTCTTTCAGTATCTAGAGAGTTCTCTCAGAACAAAAAGTGTGAAAATAGAGAATGCAAGTTGTAGGATCGTAACTCAAAGACTTAGAAGTGAAAGGGGACCTTGGAGGGTTTCTAGGGCAAGCCCCTCTTTTTACAGATGAGGAAACTTGGGGCCCAAAGTGATTAAATGATTTCCTCAAAGTCAACTAGGTAATTTTATGGGTGGAGATTTGAATCCAAGTCATAACCCAAGGAAGCAGAGCAATGAACTTTCCAGGACTTTTAATTCATATCAATCAACAATCAATCTTCTATTCATCCAGAAAGTGTGCTGACATTAAAGTGCTTTCCAAAGCTTTAAGCACCATCTATCTATCTATCTATCTATCTATCTATCTATCTATCTATCTATCTATCTATCTATCTATCTATCTATCTATCTATCTATCTATCTATCTATCCATCCATCCATCCATCCATCCATCCATCCATCTATCTATCTGATGGGGTACCTGGGGTCTAGATCAATTTGTGAAACCAACTTGTAAAACCAGTCTGAAATTGTAACTGCAATTTGTCCTTTCCCACCCTTGAGCTCTGC
>NW_027185777.1:25524998-25555342 GCF_028583685.1 Petaurus breviceps papuanus
GGGGGGGGGGGGGCCTGGCCCACACCCTCCTTCATCCTTGCCTTTTGTCTCCTTAACTACCTGGCCCAAATCTTATCTAAACTATCTATTCACATGCTCCTCTTGGTCAACTCTGACCTTTGTCTATGCACCGAGGCCCCTCCCTTCTGGTCAGCCCTGACAATGGCAGCCCTACCCTTTAAAGGTAAAAGCAAGTACCCCTCGCATTTGCAGGTCCCCTAAAGGACTCTTGCCTGCTTCTCATGGAAGCATAACAATAAACTTCTACAACTCTCACTCCAATTAAGCCTGGGACCTTTCTTTCCAGATATTGGAAATTCTTTCCAAACGATATTGCAGGTCTTAGATAAGATCAGAATTCTTGCTGAACCTATTGGGATCCCAACCCTCATCATATCCAGCCATCTGTTTGCATGTATACATGCATATGTGTATATACTTCATATATATATATATATGAATTGTTCAATATGACTGTTGTTGTTCTTGTCTCATTCTTATCTTTTTTGATGAAGTTCATTTAATTCATTTAATGAATTTTTACTGTGCTAAGTGCTAGGCTTAAAATAAGGGGCAAACAGTCCCTGTTCTCAAGGAGCTTACAACCCAACAAGGTTGGGGCATGTCACTATCCGAAAACTATTCTCTTATATTCAAAGTTGTATGGGCTATTAAAGAGGTAGATAACATTAATGCTATTTGTGTTATTGGATAAAAATATTAGAATATAAGCTCATGTTCTGCAGGCTCACTAAAAGCATGGTTGGTACAAACCCAGCAGAGCAGACATAATGATGAGAGTGCTGCACACTTCATTCTATTTCCATGACATTTTTATCTCCTTGGCCAGATCCCTATACTTCTAAAGTATTTTGCTCCCTGTAACTTGGAGATTTTATAAGGATAAGGGGTGGTAATGTCATCATCATCAAATGAGGTGTTTAAACAGAGAAATTTATGTTCAAAGATATTTGCCAGAATCAGTAAAGGTGTCCCATTTAAAGTCCAAAGGAAGGATCCTCTTTTGATGACAAGGTTCTCCAATGCTCCTCCTGTTCATAGATGACATTGCTAATTTCATAAAGCCCCAGGTGGTAGAGAGACCCCTTAGTGAAACTCACAGTCATCAAAGGGACTGGCCTAACCTAGAAAAATTGGAAAAATAACGGGAAATAGAAAAACAAAATGGGTAAGAAACATGTTACACTGTAGGCAGTAGATGGACTACCTACCCATCAAATTAGTCTACTGATATGTGTATTTCAAACTGGTGTTACAGATAGAAAATAAGCTGGGTCTGAAACTGAGTATGAAGAAGAGATTAGATGGGACAGAATGTGGGAAACTGCACAGGGACTTCAATGATCCCAGACTTCTCACTTCAGCAAAAGCCCATCTCTTTCCTCTTGCTCTTACCCTACTGATATTAAATGTCTGCAAATTATAGAAAAAAAAATAATCTCAGAAGATTTAAGATTACAAATAACCCAAAAGGCAGTGGAAAATCCCAACAGGCTAGGCAGAGCTTCTGTGGAGATATATGGGAAAATAATCAGACAGAACAAGAAGGCATTAAGAGTTTTGATCTGCACTGGTGTAGCGATTTCCTTATATGGATGAAAAAGAACATGCACATCAAAGAACCCAGAAAATAGTTGGGACCAATGATGTGGAGAGTAAGGAAGGTGGTCCAGGGAAATGGATATCTACATATATTTTGAATGCTATGATCACATGGACCCCTTTTCTATAAAAAGAAACAAACACACCAGGGATGTCTTCATGATACTGCAATATGTTTAAGGATGTGAAGCAATTACTGGCCAAGGATAGCAGGAGGCAGGGGAAAGAAGAACAAGATGCTATAAGAAGTCATCTCTGAAAAGAACAGTGTTTTGCCATTGACTGAGGAACTGACAAACCCTCAGGAGAAGAAAGAAATGAGATTTAGGAAATGAATTAATGACAGCAGCTGGGGTCTGTCTGCAGATGAGTCTTAGCCCTAGTTAAAGAGTTTCAACTTTCATCAGAGAAAGAGCATTTTTCTCTTCCATCGCATTATATAATTCATCCTGAACACCCGTGAGGCTAGGGAAGCTCATGGGTACCATCTCAATCCCTGAGCCAGAGAGTGGTCCAAGAGACAAAGGGGAACTGGGTGAGAGTAAGCAGCATGAGGTATGCAGCAGTTACAATCAGGAGGGAGCAGACAAAAGCAGCAGTTACTAGGCTACTGTCTCTTTGGATGCTGGGGACATTGCTGCATTCCCAAACAAAAGCTCACACACAGAAACCAATGCTACAATAGCAGATGATTTTTCAGATGGGCTGTGATGGTCACCACAGGCATCCTGATGAATATTGGTGGCTGTTCTTGGAGCAGATACCGGGATTCTAGAGGCATGGGACATGTATACCTGTAATAGCAAGCAAAGTAGAATTTTTTGCTATTTTTCTGTGTGTTGTTCAGTTTCCCAGTCTAAATTTTAAATCAATGAGACATGTGCAAGTGAGCTCTAATTAATCAGATACATTACTTGTGGGCTCTAGCCAATCAGATACATACATGTGGGCACTAGTCAATCAGATGTCGAGTAGAACTGTATATAAAGAGAGTCAGTGTTGAGAAAGTAGGCATTAAGGGAGCCAGCATTGAGAGAGTTGACAGTGTTCAGATAGAGCAGCAGCTTGAGTGGGCAGAGAGAGTAGACCTCTAAGAGCTGGGAGACCCCAATGTTTCACCAAGGCAATATTCACAGCACCAACTGTGACTATGAATATGACAGCGTAGTTATGAATTGCAAAATATAACAGATTCTCCATATGGAAAACTGAAGAAAAAATTTATTCAGACACCAGAAAGCCAAATCCCAGCACCAGAAAACTGAATCTATCATAGCGACAAAGAAATCTATACACAATAACACTACAGAGGGCAACACCATCCCAAAGCCTTCCCCCTATTCAGGCCTTCCCACAAACAAACACTCACAATCCTACCCGTGTTTCCCTGATAATAAGACCTATCCCGAAAATAAGCCCTCCCCTTACTGTGTAAGATTCCTCTAAAATAAGCCCTCCCCCCAAAATAAGCCCTATCGAGATTGCTACTGTAGTGAAGGTGATCCCCTGCGCTACACGCTACATTACGGTACCCTCTGTATGCACCGTACCCCCCCCACCCCACCCCCCGGGGAAATGCACGCCGCACTCCAAGCTACATCCAATCAGAGCTGCAGCAGTGAGCGCATCATCCTGTTCTTCCCCAGTGATTTGCTTGCTGGCGCCATTGAGAGCAGTGCCGCGGAGGAGAGCTGAGGCAGGACAACATAAAAACCCGGTATGTAAGCGGGAGTGAGGGGGCATGATGGAGGATAAAAAGGGCATGATGGAGGAAAAAAGAAGAACTCAGGGGGCATGATGGAGTGAAAAGAAGGACTGATGGTCATAATTTTATTATTCTGTCTGTTTTGACCCCCAGACATGAGTACAAAAAGGAAGAGCTATACTGTTGAGTATAAGAAAGCAATTGTAGAGGAGTCACATGGCAAGAATCTTGCAGTTTTCTGTAAAAACTTTTGGATCTTCGAATGGTTAGAAAATGGAGAGCAGATTATAATAACCTCAATCAACAGGTGGATGAGGGAAAAGGGAAAAAGCGCAGGTCTGGATCAGGTCAGCAGCCCTTATATCCTGACTTGGAGATCCTCATTGGTGAATGGATTGCTGACAGGAGAGCAAAAGCCTTGGTTGTGCGCAGGGCTGATATTCAAGCATTTGCCCTTTCAATGGCACCAGAGTTTGAAATGGTCTCAGAAGGATTCAAAGCATCACAACACTGGTTGGACGGTTTCCTTCAACGGTATGAACTGTCCCTAAGAAGATCAACAACACTGTTTAAGCTGGAAGATGCTGAAGTTATTAAACGTGCACTTGCATTCAAGTCCTTTATTGATAGGATCGACATTTCCAAGTACCAAACCTGCAATATGATTGCTATGGTATGGATGAAACTACAGTGTTTATGGGACAAGGATCTCAAACAACAATTCATCACAGGGGTACAACGTCAATCTACATTCCCACCACTGGCTATGAAAGTGCATGGGTCACCTATGTTTTGGCAATTCGTTTGGATGGAAAGAAAGCCACACCTCTAATCATCAGTAAGGGCAAGAAAGATAAGATTGAACGTGTATCTGGCATTTACGTTCTTGAAACCGAAAAAGCCTGGTGTATACAAGCCATTATAAGAAAGTGGGTTGATTTAATGCTGCCACTTGTTATGCGAGGAAACCAAAGAGGTCTGATAGTCTGGGATTCAGCCAGCACTCACTGCGCTAAAGAAATGAAGAACTTCCTTGCAGAGAGAAGAATAGATCAATTAATGATTCCTGCAGGAATGACTGCCTATCTCCAGACCCTTGATATTGCAATAAACAAGCCATTCAAGGACCATTTGTGCATGGAAGTCAATGACTACATTGAAAATAGAATGGAAAGAAATCAGCGGGGAAACTTTGTGAAGCCCTGTCTGCCAGAAGTCATGACTTGGGTGAAGAAGTCATGGGATAAAATTACTGACAGCTGTGTCGCCAAGGCACTACGAGCAGGTTACCTGGACAAGACATATTCATTTAAAGAGAGCTATATTGCTGGACATGACAGATTGGGTCCACTTCTTCTGAAGGAAATGGAGGCGCAAGACATCCAGGACGGAATTCAGGGTATGGACATTTATGACGATGTTGGTGAAGAAGATGACATGATCATTATTGAATAAAGATACATTTTTTTGTTCACATTTACCTGTTTATTAAAATTGCTGTCAATGTTCATTAAAATAAGCCCTCCCCTGAAAATAAGCCCTCTGGTGTTTTTCTGTCCAAAAAAAATAATAAGACAGTGTCTTATCAGGGAAACACGGCAGCTGTCTCTTTGCCTGCATCCTTTCTCCCCCTCCATTCTAACAGCTCTGATTCATTTCCTGCTCCACCCATTCAGTAAAATCCTCCCACCACAGGCTCCATGTAATTATATTTGGCCTATTAAGGGGCAGGGAAGATCTTCAAATTCCAATTATCATTATAGGACCAAACTCTGGTAGTTTTTTGTTTTGTTTTGTTTTGTTTTTGGGGGGGGTCCCCTCCCTCTACCCTGACCCAGCTTCTTGCCAGTGCACACACACACACACACACACACATACACACACACAAATAATTAACTGTATGTGTTCTACTCTTCAGGAATAATGATAGTCTTTACAGCTTTCAACTAAATATGAAGATAGATATGTCTGGTTAGATATGTAATAGATACATGTTATTTTCACTGTGAGGGTCCTTCCAACTGACTTAGCACAGTTCCTGCACATAGTAGGTACTTAAATAACTGCTTGTTGATTTCTTGGGGCAAAAAAAGAGAAAAAAAATAGACAGAGACAACTCTCATTATAGGGAAATTCAGAATATGAAAAAGAGGGGAGATACCACTAACAAGACAAGCTTCTACCATAGGAGCTTGTCTCTTTTAAAACTAAAATACAAAGTGGGTGTTGACTGATTGGGGTAAGGGGGACATGAACAAACATACTGTATCATATGAATACAAGAGAATGTTGCTGTACTATAAAAAATGCTTAATATAAGGATTCAGAGAAGCTAGTCTCTGAAAATCTAACATTTTAACATGGATATCATATACTTTTAAAAATAACATTTTGGGTATTAGCAGTCCCTGAATTCAACCTCAAATAAACATTTTTTGTTGTTTTGCTCATGTTACAAGTTATTGTAATGTTCAGCCAATAGGGATGCTTATTGTTTTTAAAAATGTACTGGTACTGTACTAGTTCATTCAGGGCTGACCTGAATGAATGAGCACAGTACCCATATGTTTTTTTTAGTAATAAGGGATGAACAGAATGAACTAGTATAGCCTGAAGTAAAGAAAACAAGGAAAATAATATATCTACAATAATCTAAACAAAAAACTATCCCAAAGATCAGCTTAACTCTAATTAGTTGTCATGATTAATCTTGGTCCTGTTAAAGATTAAAAAATAGTTTCCTAACACAATGCCTGGCAAAAAGTGGGTGGTTAATAAATGCTTCTTGATTGAATAACTGTTTTCATCATCTCAATAGAGAAGCAGGGAACTACAGGCATCAAAGTTCATATTTACTATCAGGCACAATTGTTATATTGGTTGGTTTATGTTTAAATGCCTTTTCCATGTGGCAACAGAGGGTTCAGGAGCTAAGGGAGAGGTATGTTGGCAAATGACTATGACGTAAAAATCTGACATTCATAAATCTTGGGTGGCGGACCTCAAGGGAATAGTCAAAATTAAAAATAAGAAAACAAAATCATGCATCAATTATCAAGTGATGAAAAACTGCCTCAAAATGTCTAGGATATATAAAAAATTTAGCTGTATTTATAAAAATAAGAGCATTCCCCAACTGAAAAATAGTCAAAGGATATGAACAGGGAGTTTTCAGAATGAGGAGTCAAAGCTATCAACAGTTACATAAAAAAATTATCTAAATCACTGTTTATTAGAGAAATGCAAAATAGAATAATTCTGACATCCACTTCATACCTATCAGACTGGCTAACAAGACAAAGAGAAAATAATTAATGGTGGAGGGGGTGTGGAAAAATAGGTACCGTAATACCTTGTTTGTGGAGTTGTGAACTGCTTTCAACCATTCTGCAGAACAGTGTGGAACTATGACCAAAGGGCTATAAAAACTGCAGACTCTTTGACCCAGCAATACTACTACTAGGTCTGTTTGCCAAAGAGAAGAAAAGGAAAAAAGACCCATATGGACAAAAATATTTATAGCAGCTCTTTTGGTGATGGCAAAGAATCAAAAATTGAGGGGATGTCCATTAATTGGGGAATAGCTGAACAAGTTGTGTTACATGATTGTGATGGAATACTACTGTACTATATATATATATATATATATATATATATATATGGTATACTACTATACTATATACAAGAAACGATGAACAGGATGGTTTAAAAAAAAACCTAGGGAGTCTTATATGAACTGATACAAAGTGAAATGAGCAGAACCAAGGAGAGCATAGTACACAGTAATGCCAATATTATAATGATGATCAACAACGAAAGACTTAGCTGCTCTGATCAAGACAATGATCCAAGACAATTCTAAAGGATCCATAATGAAAAATGCTAACTACCTCCAGAGGGGGAACTAATGAACTTTGAGTGTAGACTAAAGCACACTTTTTCACCTTCCTTATGCTTCTTGCTTTTTATTTCTTATAACATACATAAATATGTTTTACATGACTTCACATTATCATTGATATCATATTAATTTCTTTTTCAGTGGGTGGGGGATGAGTGAAAGAGGGAGAATTTGGAACTAAATTTTTTTTAAAGAATGCTAAAATACATTAATTTTTTTTAACAATTAGATTTTTAAAAAGAAAAAAGTGGCAGTCTTCTAACTAAACTATTATCAAAAATTCAGAAACACCTTGTGGTGACGTTACATCACTGAGTTAATTTCTGAGTATTAAGTCTATGTTATCACTCTCTATCTAATAGGGATATTGGGAAGATGTCATATATCACTTGTGTCAAATGTTTTGAATTCTTTGAAAGGTAATTCCCATATTAATTCTCTTTTTGACTTTTCTTTTTGTATACTCACAAGCTCACACACGCTACAAGACAAATGTCAGTTAATCTGTATCAGAGAAGAAAAGTAGAAAATTAATGAATCAGAGTTATGTCTAGACATCTACCATAAAAGAAAACCATTTGTTAGCTTAAATAAGATCTTGTGTCTTTATTACAAGTATCAATATGTCAAAATATTGACTGAGCTTGTAGTTTCTGCTAAGAAAAATGCAAGATATGTGGAAATTCAAACACATTATCATTTACTGGTAAACACATGCTTCTAATGACAGCAGAAGATCTTAATTAAAATAAATGATTAGATCTGACCATAAAAGTGTCAACTGCCAGCTAACTGATTAATTTGTTAATTGTTCTATCTTGATGTTGGTATTAGCTTATACATTGTCTTAAGCTCATATTCAACTTAATCTCATATTCAACTCATTGAGTAGAACCATTAAGTATGTGTTTGGCAAACTTATGATTTGTTTCACCTATGTCTAATTACAAGTCCATTAATTTTGGTAATCGTATTAAAGAGCTGCAATAAAACTTTCAATGACTCAAGGGAAAGGTTGTTTTAGAGAGCCAACTGTAATTAAGCAAAACTATTGTACCTGTACCATTACAGCAAATGTTAAGGGTAATTTGAGTCTGGGGACAAGGAGCTCCAAAAGGAAAAAAAGGAAAGAAAGAAAACAACGCCCTGTAAGTCTTTGCATCATAAACACAATTTCATCAACAGCTGCCTCAGGGCCCTGGTGAAATCAGTTATATGAGTGATGTATTTGACAATGGGAAACATTTTGCTTTTGTATTTCTGAACAGAGACATCTGATATAGAACATTCAGGTGAGAATCAGCAGGATCCAAGACTTTTTTTTTTTAACATCAGCTTGTTAAATTGTCCTGATTGGACTACCTTTAGTCACATGTATGAAAATCTTCACTTAATTTAAAAAAATATGCCAGCACTAAACTAATTCTTCTTAAACTGCTTGCTTAAAGGCAAGTTAGAATAAAGAAAAGCCTTAAGTACGTTACAAATTAGACAAAATAATTAAATTGAAATGAAATAATTTATTTATTTTCAGGAAACTTTTGCTCCCCAGGAAGCTTGCTTCTTTTATGTATATTTAAGGTGTAAAATCAAATGTATATCAGTCATATTGTATTTCAGGAACCCAAGCATTTGGACAAATAAGAAAAAGATAGAACAAACAGGGGTAGCTTGAGTTTTTGATCAGGAATAGTAGGGAGGAAGCCATTGAGTAAAGAGCAGAAAATTGGTAGGGAGTGAACAGAACCAAGCAGATTGAGGTGAAAGAGAGAGCATCTGAATAGCCAAAGACAGGGACGAGTTAAAGACAAGGAAGGACTCACCCTTGTTGAACTTATTTCTGCTGTCTCTTAGTCTTATAAAATCTGGGGCTTGACAATGACAGTAAATTTCAAACTCCTGATCTAAGACAGGGGCTCTTCCCAAACCTACCTTCATTTCTGCTTATACCAGCCAGAGTCATAGGTGACTGTGTACCATGAGGTTGAATTGAAGAAGGTCCCTCCTTTGAGCTGGGCATTTAAAAGGTACTGCCTCCCATCAAACCCCATCTGACCATGGGCAGGAAAAGACCATGGGAAGAGGGGCAGGCACTCAAGGACTGTGGGGAGAAGGGAGCTGGACAGGTTAAGTATGAGGAAGGAACCTATACAGAGAGATCAAAACAGGTAGTAAAGATAACTGATGGATGATAGGCAAGATGGGGGAAAAGCCACACGTGTGGAGTGAGCGGGGTCTAGAAACCAATATTATGAGAATCCAGAGCTTAACCAGGCTTCACTAGAGTGCAGAGATCTAGAGATGGACAGGCTTTATAGATCATCTAGGCTAAATCCCCCTCAAGTTGAAGACCTTGAGACCAAAAGGAATGGAGTGATTTGCACAACAAGCATGGATCTGAACCCAGGTCCTCTGACCTCAAAGCTTTATTATTCTTCCATAGGGACAACTGTGAGCTTTTGGAGGAAAAAGTCCGCTTCAATTTTGTCTTCCTATCTCCAACACTACAAGCCCAGGCTCTCACACATCAGGGGCTTGGAGGAGGGAAACTGCATGTGTGATGTCACTGGTATAGTGCAAACATACTGCCATTGGTGATGTCAGGGTAATGTAATTGGAAAAAATCAAACAAAATACATAAAAAGACAATAGAACACAGGCAATAATAATATGTGGTTTTCTAAGTCAATATACAGAGGCCAAGAACTCTTTATGCATGGTTTAGTGCCCCCCTGCCCAGTTTCTATTTGAGTTTGAACCAACTCCACCCCCCCTCCAGTTCAGAAGACAGTTTCCTGTACAGAAGACCCCTCTACCAATAAAGATCACCTATTCTGCAACTTTTAGTCTTAGAGATGTCTGGGAACACTGAGAGTTATGAGATTTGTCAAAGGTCACACAGAACTCAAAGATTAGGAGAAAAAAAAACCCTGAAAAATAAAAAGAAAAGGGGATCTGATGGCAGAAGTTCTGGCACTGTGACCATCTGCCCTTTCAATCCTGGCAACCATCTGCTTTCCTTACAATTAAGGCTGGTCCTGCTTCACACACAGATGGAACTTGTATTTAAGCAACCCATTAATCAACAAGCATTTATTAAGCATCTACTGTATACACATCATAGTGCTTGCTTGGTATCATGAGAGATATGGAAGAAATAGAAATAAAAGCTAATAATCTAGTTAGAGAAAATAAATAGCCTTCATTAATATGTCACTCCTAAGATAAACTCCTTTCCACCCCAACTTTGATGATCACATGATACAGACTTATTTTCTCCTCTTAAGGAGTTAGGATCTTGTCCTTTATTCCCCGCCCACTAAGTCAACTTGGGTATTCTCTCATATATAAATCTGCAAGCCTTACACATACTTGCCATGAGGAAAAGTGAAGCTGATCTATAGTCTAATGTAAAGTAATATAAAGATATAGCAGGCCATAGAAAAAAAGGGAAAATTCACACCTGGCAGATACTGGTAAATGCATTAACAATTATGTGTGGAAAAACCTGACACACTAAGACCAAGCGACTTCCCTGTATCAGATGGTGTGTCACAGGTCACAGCCGTCTGTGACATTGAAGATAGAATTTCAGTAATTCCATAGCCAAGGAAGTTACATAAATAAATAAGGTGCAGTCATTGAAGAGTTAAATGGAAATACCATTTCTCATGAAAAGGGGGGTGGGGGAATCTTTGACTTTTTTTCAAGTCTCAAGTTAGACAAACATGGTGGACCTTAAGAGACCTCCCAACTGCCAATATTTATCAAACAAGTCTCACTTTAACTCCTACCCTAAGAATAATAACCAAAATGTCTACAGATACAAAAGAAATATTATGACTTCTTTTACACTGCCAAAAATGAGAGCTTTTTTTTAAAAGCTAGAAAACTGCTGGTTTAAAAAATAATAAATGTTTGATTTCTGTTCATTTTCAAAAAATAAAAATGTTTACCTTGAGACAGGCAGCCAGCTAACTTTCCTTGAAAGAAAAAAGTAATGAGCTCTCTCTGGACAAAATATGCCTGGGCTTATCGTGCAAATATTGCACCTTCCCAATTCTTCAAAGCTTGTGTATTCTCTATGGTGTTAAAAATTGTAAGTATTACCGCTAATTAATGAGGGGCTTTCAGCTATAATTCAGCAGAACAGTATTTATCAAAGAAACATAAGCACGAACAAAAGGTTCTCTCTCTTTTTTCACTCTTCCTACAAGTCTTTTTTTTTTAATTCACTTTCTGTCATGGACACAAGTCAAATGAAGAATAATGAGCCTCTCTCTAAAGTGCAAATAATAGCATTCATTAAAGAAGAAGTATTTTAGCAAAGAAAAGTAATTGACAATAAGGATGACGTATAAGTGAAGATTGCCTGCAGGTGGCCCTAATGCAGGACTCGCAACCAAATTATAGGGGACTATTTATTCAGTTATTCAATATGAGAATAGCAATATTAGTGACTTCTTATCAAACATTACTGATAATATCCTTTTCACATTCCATCTTGAATATCCTTGCCAGCGCAAACAGGGCTTTCACAACAACCATGTGGGATAAATTCTATTTCCCATTATACCATGCTTTATGGAAGAGGCAATGCTAGAGCCTACTTCTTAGTCTTCTTACTTTGAATGAGGTGAAAGAAAGTGGTTGGAGAAAGCAGGAGAAAGAGATAGCAAAGGACAGCAGCTGGAATGCGTTATGAATGATGCAACAGTTCCCTGGCACTGCTGCGCCATGGCAACGGAGTGGTAAATAGCAGCTATGTGACCAAGTAATCAGTCCTTTATTGACACAGGGAGATTTTACCAATGCCCACATCAGAGCTCCATGCACAAACCCAGATTGGTCAATGTCCGTGGGAATCCTCCACTGTTTTGTTTCCATATGGTTCAGTATAAGCTCTGCCATATCTGTTTATGAGGCTACCATAAAAAAAAGGTCTGTCTTTTGCTTGTTTTAATAAAGCAAGCCAAAAGAATTCAATAAATATGGGAATTCAAGAACTCCATATAAGGCAAGCATCCTAAACATTGCTTTGGTATCTGAATACCTCAAGCTCTTCAAATCTATAGAAATAAGATTTGTCTACCACTCACTAATATTATTACAGTGCAAAGGATAACACACTATTATTTAGCTATAGCTGTTCATTTCAACCTAAATCCTTACATATGGGATTTTGACCAGGGGGGGAAATTCTTTTAGGAAAACAAATCAATTCTAATGCTGACATTTTGAATTGACTAGAGGTAAAAGTAAATAAATTCTGACTTTAGAATCTTTTTCTACATCAGTACCTTAGCAATACGTTATTTCTCCATATTGAATTTCTCAGGCCAAGAGATGAACAACATATGGATGAATCAGTTGTTTTAATGAGAAATAAGATTCATTATATAGGCAACTTTTCCCCCTTGAAAGTCAAGGAAAATATTTAGGTTTAGCAGGAATATTTGATGTGCTGTGAGGGAGGGGAAAGGAGGAATGTCAAGAATTACACACTACCTTATACAAAAACTATGTTGTTAAGTAAACTAGTTAAAAAAAGAGAGAAGTTGACAAGGAGAGTTAATCAGTACTAGTGCTGGGTGGGGTTGTACTGAGTGAAGAAATCATACTGGAAACAGTTGAAAAAGCTCTCTTGGTTCCTGTGTTACAGAGTTAACAATAACCACTAATATAATGGGAAAAAATATCAGTGCAGCATTGGGAACTTGGAATTCAGAAGGTTTCATAAATGGGAAAACCATTTCTAAAGTGCCTCAGTTCTCTTTATGGATGAAGTGGCATATATTCAAATTTCCACTTCATTCAGAACAGTATTATAGTGATAAGTTGGTATCTAGAATGAATGAAAAGTCAATGGAAGTACCAAGTTTGACTATTACCAAGATTCATCAACTTATTGACAATTACACTGACTGTACCTTCGATGAAAGAGACAGTTATAGGTTATTGTATTTCAGTTCACTGACATTCTATCTACTGGTGAACTGATTTACAAGAATGCACAGGTCTATAATAAGTTTTACTAAATATTCAAAATAATGAATCTTTTGTTATCCTGGCAAAATAGTCAGATTCAAGATAGGATCATTTATAAGGCAATGCCATCATGATCTAACATTTTCTATAGTTTAAAAAATATATAATTCTACAAAGTTAGGAAAACAGAACTAATTAGATACATAAAAGGGATATCATTTTTAGAAAATTTTCTTCTTAATTCTGAATTTATATTGTCACTAACTCTCCCTCCAAATTTACCCCAAAAGAAAGAGAAAAAAAAACAATCTAAAAGGAAAGAGACAGAGAGAGACAGAGACAGAGAGACAGAGAGAGAGAGAGAGAGAGAGAGAGAGAGAGAGAGAGAGTATGTGTGTAGGGGAGTGTAGGGTTCAACTTTTCTCCCCAAAAAACTTTTTCAATCATAATTGTGACTGCTTTGGTCAGTAAATGTAAGCATAGATCAGGGATTTTTTTCTTCCAGTGGAGATTGCCACACATATTGTGGCCACCTTTTGCAATATGGTATTCAATGAGGACCAGGAGGTAAGAAACAGATATTACTTATAGGATGCTGCTTTCTCAGTTGAAAACATGATGGCCTTTGGAGCATCTGGAACAGCTCAAGTCTTTTCAACTTTTCTGTATTCAACTGGAAAAGGAAATAAAAGCACCCAATGGTACCAAAGTGGAAATAATTCCTCATTCTCTCTTGACTGACACAATAGATATTAATTACCTTGAATTTGCTACCTGTGAAGATGCCTCTGATTTGAAAAGGGAATAAGCGCCAGTGCTGTGACCCAGATGGAAGGCATTTGCCACATCATTACCATCCTCTGTACAGACTGAACTCATTTCCCTGGAAATGATGTGACCTGGGATGATCTCACCTACCTGATTTCTAAGAATATGAGAATCCAGTTTACAATGGCCTTTCAGAGATACAGATAGCTTCTTCCTGGATTGTTTTTGAACAATTCTAGGAGAAGTGGGACTAGTGAACCTCTTTGTTATCTCTTCTATCAGGAGAAGGTGACAAGGGAATCGTTTACATCTGTTCTTTGATGGCTACGGTTAGCTACCCAAAATAGCATGACAAACTGAAAGGGAAAAAAGGGCCTGTTCCTTTAAGGCCAGTGTTTGGACAACTGGGAAACTCCTATACATTTGGAAAATACTCTGGATCTGGGGACTGAGCTCGCAGGGATAGCAGAGGCTAAGGATGGAGTAAAAGCAGACAGGGAGAAAAGGGCACTTAGGGAGATGAACTGTGCTTGGAAAATCACTGGAGTACAGCTGTCTTTCCATCTCCCTCAGTGCCTCATTTTCTTTAACCATTTCCTCCTGACTCCTTTACTTTCTATTCCCAACACTACTCATTTAGCAGCTATTGCCAAGAATCTTGGATCGCTGTACTTCCCATCTTTCCCAAGGTCAAAGCAACAGATGAGGCTACTTTTGATATACTCTATGAGATATTTTATAAAAGGGGATCGTGAGCTCAGTCAGGGATTCCCAACCCATTTCCACCCTATACACTTTAGTGATAACTCCTAAGTAATATGAAAAGAAAGAAAAAATCCTAGTTTTCTGTATAAATGTATTTAAGAAAAAAAGATTAATTTTTCATAAAGTAAAGAATAGGATATGCTTCTCTAAGCTATACCAAAAATTTTGTAACTTCAATGATTGGAAATCAAATTTTTAAAATCATATAAAAACATTCCCTGTTCTCATACCTCTTGGGAAAGGAGAGGGGGTAAATCTATCCCAGATCAAGAACCCTTGACCTAGTCTATCTTCCCTCATTTCAATAAGATTGGCCCTTCTGTCAGCCCTTTATGATCAACCATTCTTTCAGATCTTCCTTTTCTATATTTAAGCATGCAATGATACATCTCCATCACCTTCATTTGAATTATTATCAGAATATGTATCAAAGCAATTCAACAAACATTTTATTTAGCACTTCTTCTGGGCAAAGAAAGACTGTGGACAATACTTTATTTCTCCTTTTACTTCCCATGCTGACTTGCACAAAGTAGGTTTTAATAAATATATTTTAAATGAATGAATGATCTTGTAGAATGCCACCCACATTCATTGCTACACTCTGTACATCCTCCTCAACTCTTTTCTCTTTGGTCACTAATTCAGCTGTTCTGCCTGAAATTGTCATGCAACTGATTTTGTAAAAGTCAACAATAACCTCATTTACACAGCCCGAGCCTTATCCTTTTGTTTCATTGTTCTCAGTTATCCCTATGTCCACTAGCCACATTTCTACATTCTCTTCCCATTTCTTCTACTATGGTCCCTGCGTCTAATGGCAAGAGGCTATGATATCTCAAAACCCATATCAGCTTTGCCATATTTCTATGTTTTTGTTTGTAGCTCTATTTTTAATCAATCAATATTTATTGCGTGTCAATTTACAATGCACTAAGGGGGGATACAAAGACAGAAAGATCCAATCCCTCCTTAGGGAGTTTATAATCTAGTTGTAAAGAGATATATGCACTTAAAACGATAACTAAACATCGGAGGTAATAACATGGTAAGCTCTTTAAGAGAGGAGAGGAAGGAAATATACCCATCTGTAAAAGTAGTAAGGGT
Organism: Petaurus breviceps papuanus; assembly: GCF_028583685.1. Lineage (NCBI taxonomy): Eukaryota > Metazoa > Chordata > Mammalia > Diprotodontia > Petauridae > Petaurus > Petaurus breviceps. The sequence continues at coordinate 25,540,856 of NW_027185777.1, forward strand.
GGGGCTTGAAAAGAACCCTCACAGATGGGTGGAATTTTGATAGATGGAAGAGAGAAAAAACCAAAAGCAAAGATCTCCCAGCTGGGGAAAAGGCAGAAGCAAAAGTGGAGTGTCAGATATGCTCAAATCTGGCCGATATGGCCAATTCCTGGAGGAAAGCAGTGGGAGGCAACCAGCCACAGCATTTGTGCCGGATGCTGAGGCATGCTGGCCACACACTCCCTACATGGTATCTCTGACACCATTTCTTGCTTGCAAGTCATTGTGCAAACTACTTAAGGCCACGGTGCATTTCTCATTCTCTCATCTTTGGGAGATTGTGATGTTCCATGAGTTGAAACCAGATAGCATCAATAGAAGGGTATTAACATATGAGAAAAAAAAGACGTGGTATATGTGGGGGTGGGGTGGGGTTGGAGCAGCTTGAAATCCAACATTATGCAACTTTTCAAATGTAATCCAGTGGGTTCAATCCAGTGTTAGAGAACTTCAATTCAAATTCGAATTCTAACACTTGCTAAATCTGTGACTTTAAGTTGTCATTTACCTTTTTTTTTTATACTCAGTTTCTTCACCTGTAAAATTAGGGGGCTGGACTAGATGACCTCTAAGGTCATTCTAGTTCTAAATCTATGATCTCATGATCTTCCCCCTCCTCAATTATAGGCTCAATTGTCCACCTGCAGAGCCTATCCTAGATCAAATTACTTACTCAATGGGCCACTCACCTTCAATGACATTTTAAAAATATGGCTACTAATCTAAATATACTGCAATTAATGAAAACACCAAGCAACTCCCCTTTCCTCCTCCCGCCACCTTTCAAAAAGATCACTCAGAATCCTTAGGTCGAACTTGTTTATAAAATTGAAAAGGGGGCCATTGTTTTGTTCCAGACCAATTTCTATGAGAGATGAGATTTTATCCCTGTCTCTACTTGGTAAAATAGGACAATCTACTATCCTCTGGAGATTTCTCCAAAATACCAGGGCATTTTTTTTTTGTTATTGCTATTGTTACTAAAGATAATCCTTTCTAAAAAAAGAAATATATGGCTATTATCCATAAGCCCTTTTATAACCAAGTGTAAATGAGGTTTTTCTAACTTTTTAATTTAATGGACATATCTTGTATTTGCATCACTTACCCCCTAGATAGAATGAAAATGTTTAACTTCATTTATTTCATTATTCTTTAAATATTATTTTCTTTGTATGCTCTACTTATTTTATGATTATCTCCTAGTGTCTGCCTATGTCAGTGTTGTTCCCTTATAGTATGAACGCCAAGAAGTCGAAGACTATTTCTTTTTAAAGTTCATTCTCCAGATGATCCAGCAGAGAACTTGATATTTCTAGAGGCTGAATTCAATGAGGCTCCTTCACTTATGCTGCTCCAATGCTCACTGTAGTGTGTAGGTGAAGCTTAGTAAAGTGAAGGCTGTAATGATGACCAGCTGGGGATGTTGTAGAAAGGATACTTTATGTACCAACAAGTCTAAATAGTTTCTAAGATCTCATCAAATCTGAGATGCTGTTTTTTCTGTGTTCCTTAAGGTTATGCTAGTCAAGTTGAACAACCTTTGAAATGTTCCTGGACATTTTGGCACTCTGAATGTGATGTGAGAAAATGAGCACTTGATGACCAACTTTGGTTCCACAGGACAGAATTAAAGGTGGAGCACGTACACAAATATTTATAGCATTTTTTGTGGTCACAAAGAATTGGAAAATGAGGGGATGCCCATCAAAGAGGGAATGGCTGAACAAGTTGTGGTATATGAATGTAATGGAATACTATTGTTCCAATAAGAAATGATGAGCAGACAGATTTCAGAAAAACCTGGAAAGACTTACATGAACTGATGTTGAGTGAACTGAGCAGAAACAGAACATTGTACATAGAAGCAGTAATATTGTGCAATGACCAGCTTTGATAGACTTAGCTCTTTGCAGCAATGCAATGGTCTAAGAATTCCAAAAGAATCTTGATGTAAAATGTTATCTACATCCAGAGAAAGAACTATGGAGTCTGAATACAGATGAAAGCATGCTATTTTCTCATTTTTTGTTTTTGCTTTTTCTTTCCCTTTTGTTCTGATTCTTCTTTTACAACATGACTAATATAGAAATATGTTTAATATGATTGTACATGCATACCATCTTGGGTAGTGGGATAGGGAAGAAGGGGAAAAAATTGAGAACTGAAAATCTTCTAAAAGTAAATATTGAAAACTAAAAATAAATTTTAAAACATATTTAAGAGATGGAGGAATTTGTTGGCTTTTGCTTAATTATTTTTTCTTGCCATATGGGAGAGCTCTTGGTAGTTATGGGAGGAGGGTTTTTAGGTTATGGCTATAGAACAGAAAACAGAAAGTATCACAGAAATTCTTTAAGAGAAAAGACAGCAATAGATATTCATAAGACAATCTGGGTTGGAGTACTGGCTCTGCATCCCACTAAGCTGTCACTTAACTAACCTCTTTGTGTTTCAGTCTCATCTTCTGCAAAATAAGAGTCATGATATTTGTATGATAACCCTCCCAGTGTTTTGAGAATCTATAGAAAGTGGCTTATAATCATAAAATGCTATATGATCACATATAAATATTATCATCACTATCAATTCTTTTGAATTAGCTTATATTTTAAATGAGAAGTTAACTTTTCCTTAATTCATCATTCATTTTTTTTTAATTTTTAAGAAGGAAAAATCAACTTCCTATGTTAACCTAAGTACAAGTTAAAACTATCTCAATTTCATTTAGTAATATGATACTGATAAGAGCCCAGAGTATTATTTTAATTAAGAAACTGTTATTACATTGTTAATCCAGCCTGAATTAACAATGCAATAATAATTTCTTAATTAAAATAATACTCTGACTTTCTAGCAATACTAAATTTGGGTGATTTCCTAAGGCTCTAATTCAATTTGAATTAACAATGTAATAATAATTTCATAATTGAAAAAACTCTGGGCTGTTGCTGTATCATACTGCTAAGTGAAATTCAGATAAACATAATCTCTGTTTCTTCATCAAATTAAAAAAAATTTAAACAATTTCTCTGTCCAAAGAACTAGGATAAGAGATAAAGAAATGCAAATACAAATGAGCATTTGTATTTGGGATGCTGGAATAGGAACTGAAGAAATACAAAAACAATTAAGGTACAAGTGATACCTACCCTCTAGAAGCTTACAGTCAAGCTAGAAAATAACAAAAAAAAAAAAAAAAAAAGAGGGATGGACAAGGAAGGAGAAATAAGTTAATAAATTAAGAGGAAGGAGAAATCTGTCCATTCTGAGAATGACAGACCAGAAAATAAATCCAAAAACTTCTTTTCAGCACTTTGAAAAATTCTGGGAACAGTAAGAAACCTTAACTGTATATAGTGTTATTCGAAGGGGGGGGGGGAGAAGAAAGGGGAGGGGTGTCCAGACCCTATAAGAACCTTTTTGTCTGGATGATTTTAATATTAGTATTAATAATAATAATCCATTTAATTTATTAGGTCCCTCTGCCATTGGCATTCCAGGCACCGTGCATAAATCCAGCAATAAAACCAATTAAAATCTCATTAAAAGATAAAAACTAAAACTATGCCAATAAAATACTAAAATACATTTTAAGCACATTCATTTTGCATCACATTTGGAAGGTAGAAAATGAATAAGAATGTTGCAAATGTTGCAAAGCTTTATCAGGGATAATGCTAATTATGGGAGGTCAACCTGGAAAATATTATTAAATTATTAGGATATGGCAGGTTTTGTCAAATTTCTACTTCTGGTTCCTAGCAATACTCAGTTTGGGGAAGTTGCTCAAGTTTTACTTGAAAATCCATTTCTCATGGTAATAAAAGTAAGGCAGATATTCCTGAGATAAACATGTATTGAAAAGTCCATGAAATGTCACCATGGGCGAACTGAAATGCCAACTCTTCACATCTTTTCATCAGATTCACAATACTGATGTACTGTTCCGCAGCTTGAACTTTGGTCTAGGAATCATCTTTACCACAATGACGAGTTGCATTTTAAACATTAAGCTTAGACAAGAGCACCTTGGGTCTACAGACCTGAGGTGCTGACCCAGAAGGAACTTTCAAGGTAACAGCATCTGCAATGAATAATAACACTTTTGCTGGCCTCTTCCATGAAATACAAATACAGGCTCAATTCAGATCCATTTTGCAAATGACCAGAACAACTCAAACAAAAGGTAGACCTCTCTGATTAAATAAACATTTATTAAGCAATGATTAGGTTCAAGATAGATTTTAAATTTCTTTCAATTCAGCATGTTCTACTCAAATCAAAGGGTTAAAAAAAGAACATGGACAAATAGTGTTAAATGAAATGAGCAAATGTTTTGAATCTAGTAAGACCTAGGGGGAGAAGCTATTTCTCTTTCTATCCCTTGAAAAGAAGCCTATAGTATCACAATATTGAGATTATGGATAATATACCATTTCCCTATTAACCAGAAATCATGGATCTCAATGACAACTTGTTGAGTATGGCCAAAAGTGGCTCCCACAATGTTTCTGCCATTCTCCTACCTACTTCAATGTCTTTATATAGATATTCAAGGAACGTGCATGAAATTTAGCAAGGGGAAAGGAGGGGGAGAGATAGAATACTAACAATGGATATTTATGCTAGCGGAACAGCAACCTTCAGAGAATAACATTGGATGATCGCTTTGGGAAACTCATAAATGGAACACTGTCAAATTTATAAGCAACATTTTAGACAGCAAATATGTTGCTTGGGTTTTAGCAGACTTAAACACTGCAAGCAGCTTAACCTTATCTCCTAGTGCCACTGCCTTCCTTGGAGTAATTGATGCTTGGAGTCCCCAATTTCACATAAACCAGGCCACTGTGTTATTGTATACAACAATCTGACTGCTAGCAGAGACAGGAAACTGCACTGAACCCAGATCAATAGACATGTCAACAGTAAGCTGCTTAATCTAATTCTGCCTATCTCATCTTGGAACACAGTTTGCAATTTTACTGTTGGGTCCCTCTGGCAGGAAATGGTTTGGAAAGTTTAGTCTTAAGAAGTTTAAGTGATATGCTTATCCTTCAGGCTCTCAAATGTTTATTCAGCAGAATGGCCGCTTTAAATGTTTTATAAATGGCAGCAATGTAAACAAGGCCCTTTGGAGTTCCCTTACATGTGAAGGCTATAATGGTGATTTCCTTGGCTGAAGACATGGAGCTAACACTACAGCCAATTACACTTCATAGTAAATTACATCGGTGCAAATGAACTGATCTAATATAAACTTTAAACTCAAGTCAATTCCCACTTCTCTTCTAAGGGAATTATTCTGGCCAGAAAAAAAAAAAAAACAGAAAAACTTAAATATAAGTAAATATTTGTCTCTTGAATTCATCTTAAAGAAATGACTTCTCCAAATAAACATAAACCCCAAATGATTACACTATTAAAGTGCCATTCTTTAAAAGTGGTGTAAGAGTGACACTGGAGAATTAGTTTGAGAATAACAGGCAGTATATGCTCAGAATTCTTGAATTCTCATTTTGGTTTTAATGTATATTGTCCTTTCCAATCCTAGAAAAGCCCCTTCCACTTCCTTAGCATATTTGAGCGTAGGGAATATTTGACTTTTGTTGCTTATTCTTAATGCCAGTATGATAACTAGTGCATTATAGGTCCTTAATAAGTACATATCTATCCAGATTTGATTTATATTAGGCAGACATAGAACGTAATCACTTGGAAGGGTCTAAGGGCTAAGTACATGGAAGACAATAACAGGACTAGTAGATGGTGTCTTTCAGTTATCAAAAGAGGAAGAAAATACAATAAAGGTCATTATCCACACTTGTAATGCTACTTCCTTATATCCATATAATATTCTTTAATTTTTCAGAGTACTCTTACCATCTGTTATCTCAATTGAATCTCACACTGACCCTACGAGACACTTAGCGCATAGTAAATGCTTTGTACAGATATTTAGGTACTGCCAGTCTGATTTTATAGATACATCTTTTAGGGTACCTCTCAATTCTAGGATTTGATTAGAATTTTATGAGATAAAGGAATTGGGACCTAAGGAAGTTAAGCCACTTGTCCAAGGTTGTGCAGCAAATTATCAATGGAGTTTGGCTTAAACCCAGGTCTTCTCTCTCTTGGTCTGGTCCTATTTCTACTATACAGGATTAACATATTCAAAATATATGGCTACCATATGGTACAATGGTTGTATAACAACACATCCATGATACAATGCTATTAAAGACATTCTTCAAGGCATCACCTGTACCCCACAGGTAGCTACATAAATATTTTCCAATGAGGGAGCTCAGAAAAATTCATTGACACTAATCTAGGTCTAAATATGCCTATAGTTTCCATTTAGCCTGAAGTAAGATAAAATTTTCCTCTAGAGCAGAAGTTCCCAAATGTATTTGGCCTACCAGCCCATTTAAAAAAATTTACTCAGAACCCCCCCCCCCCCCCCCTTGAAATCTATTTTATTTAACCCTTAACAGTTTGGGCTTTTTTTTTTTTAATTTATATCAATTCAAAAAATATAAAATATACTTTCAAAATGATGCATCTAAAATTTAATAATTCATTGTAAACCTATGTTTTTTTCCTGCATTGAAATTTTGATGATACAATATTGTGTCATGTAACCATATAGTATCATATTATACACAAATCATTACATACACATATATTCCTGCCAATGAATGCTGGACTTCCTGACAGTGAGTGACATGCTCATCTGCCAACACTTATATGTTAAGACCTGTTGGCAGACTTGACCACTGATTGGTTATAACCAATTGGTTATAGATTGGTTATAACTTACATTTTGTTTGTTTATTTGGAAAATAATATAATCACAACAACTTTAACTCTGTTATCTAACAGATGAAACATATATGGATCCTTTTTTCAAAATTTTCTTCTCTTCTTTCCCTATGCTTCCATCACTCCCTTATTTTAATTCAATTCCCCCCAACTGTACCCAAGGCTACTTCTACCTCTCCTCTTACCCCCCTATCATTTCAGTGTCCCTCAGGGGGCAGTATCACCCACTTTAGGAACCTATGCTGTAGGGTTTTGTGATACCAAATAATCTGAGGCATGATGCCCATTGCCAATTAGTGAGAAGAAAAGAACTGGTGGCTTCTTTCCTAATTATGGTTAACAGCTTCTAAACATGATAACCCTTCTTCAAAATGCTTAAGATCAGGTCTGTAATTTGAAAGCAAATAAGGACTCCACCCACATTAAGCCAGACATAAGGGGTCTTATTCAAGAAGATGAAAGTTCCTGGTGTCAAATTCAAATCGATGGAGAAGTTTATGTAGCTGAATTGTGTTACCCCTGCAATTCTGAGTCTGAATGCTTAACTGAAAACAACAAGGCTAATTTAGTTACACAGTTCTATGACTCTCAGGAATAGCTACATGCTCAGGGCTAGGGCATATATATTAACTCTTCAAATTTGAGTCCAATGAAACAAAGTAATGTTAAAAAAATAGCTAGCCTTTCTATAATTTAAGGTTTTTGAAGTGTTCTAACATGCATTACACCAATTGATCTTCATATTAATGATGTGAAGTACATGTAACACATATTATGATCCTGACTTTGCTGATAAGAAAACTATATAGTCAAAACAAACGTTAGAATTGTGCCTAATAGCTTGCTTGCTCTGACATCTAGCTACAATTCACATGGGAATAGAGGTTTCCAGGTGACAAAATGTCCTATAAAATTATGGATAAGATCTAAGGCTCTGGAAGTCATGGTCTTGGTTTCTTTGCTTTCCTGACAGCATCTAGGTTTTAGTATGAAAAAAGGGTTTTAACCCAGAACTTTACATATTCTACCTTTATTGAAATGTCCTAAAAAAGAGAATTAGGCTGAGAAGTTGACAACCCCCACCATGAAAAATGCAATGACCGGTATCTCAGTCACAGCAGGCAGTTAGGTGGTGCAATGGACAGAGCACTGGATCTGGAGTCTAGAAGACATGAAATTAAATCCAGCCCATAACACTTAATGTGTGACCCTAGGCAAGTGACTTAACCTCTGTCTGCCTCAGTTTTGTCATGTATGAAATGGGAATAATAGCACCTACCTCTTAGAGTTGTTATGAAGATAAAATGAGATAACACTAATAAAGCACTTTGTAATAAATCATCCTCATGATCATTTCAAGTGTCTGTGGTAATACCAGTAACACAGTAAGTAGGTCACAGTGTCAGAGAATGTGAAAGCTGGAAGAGACTCCAGGAGGTTACCCAACCTAATCCCTCCTAGTTATAGATCAGAAAACTAGAGCACAGAAAGAGGAAATTAATTATCTAAGTTCACAGAGTATGGGGAAGAACTGGGGCTTGAACCCAGGTCTCTCATCTCAATCTCATGTTCTTTCCACTATACTCCATGGCCTCCCTGTTACCTTCCTGGGCAATCCTTCATCCTTTTACACACACACACACACACACACACACACACACACACACACACACACACACACACACGTGCACACACACACATGCACGCACGCACACGCACACGCACACACAGAAATGACCATTCCCATTCTCCCCAACACGTAACTTTCTCATTCCTTTCTCTGAATTGTCCAATATTTCAGTTCCTTCACCGACCTCATCTCTACAGTAAAGATACCAGATTTGCCTCCCTAAAACTTTGAAGTTTTGATTATGAGTACTTTGACCTTGTTTTTAAATTAGTCCTTAAGAGAATAAGGAATATGATGGTATTATTTAATGATACATTCTTAAATTCAGCTATAATGGGATTGAAGAGGCAAGCAGTTAAAAAATGATGGCCTTTCTCTTAGACTGTCCTTAGGGTAGGCATGACAAATATGACTTGGGGCCCAATACATGAGAAGACTAGATGCAGAGGGCAAACCAATATAAGCATGAGCTCATTCTGGAAACTGGATCTTAATGACAGAATCCAAAGCCTGGGCTGCCTGTCTCAAATCTCATTGGCTTCATAACATCATTTAGGATTTCCAGGTTATATACTTTGAGTGTCACCAGCCAACGTGAACCAAACCTCCTGAAGTCATTCTAAAGGAGAATTACGGTGATAGATTTAAATTAATCACAATAATCATGGAGAGAAAAACATCCTACTTTAAGCAGTCACATTAAAACATCAAAAGTCATTAAATTTTTATGAATTAATAGTTTTTTCTCACTCCTGTTTGCACAAATTTAAGGCATTAAAAAATGAAATGATGGAATCTAATAGCCAGTACCCTGGATTTTATATGATTTTGATCTTTCTTGCTCTCCAAAATTAATCTGGAAATCTATGATTCTTCTGGATGTGGGGTGGAGATGTTGGGGAATGAAGGAGGTGGGGTTAAGGGGTTGGGAGAGAATCTAAGGCGAAATGTTGGATTGTTTCACAGTAGAAAATTACAAAAAAAACCTAATACTAATGATTTCTATATGGACTAGGGACAAGGACTGGACTATTTCCTATTATATAGGAAACTCTTGGTTAGGCAAATGCCGTCTTGTTGTTCAGTTGTGTCCTACTCTTTATGACTCCATTTGGGGTTTTCTTGGTAAAGACACTGGAATAATCTCCCATTTTTCTTCTCCAGTTTATTTTACAGATGAGGAAACAGAGGTAAACAGTGTCAAGTAACTCTCCCAGGGTAACACAGCTAGTAAGTGTTCAAGGCAGAATTTGAACTCAAAATGAGTCTTCCTAATTCCAAGCCCAGTTCTCCATCCACTGCACCACCTAGCTGCCCTAAACTCCTTCTACCAATTGAGAGTGTCACCTTCTCTGTAACTAATAGCATGAAAGAGTTACCTAGAAAACTGAGAAGTTAAGTAACTTGTTCAGGGTCACAATCTGATTCTTCCAGGTTTCAAGACTGAGTCCTTAGCCACTTTTCAGAGTAAAGGGGGGAAAACAGGGAATAAAAATTCTAGGAAAAGAAACTCAGGTTCTTCTAAACATTTTTAAAAATAAGGAACAAGCCTTATGAAACCGATCCTAGGATCCTTCAATTGAGCTGAATATGCATACTCCACCTACCTGTGAGACAAAGCACATCTTTATGCACCTGGTGATTTCCTATGCAATGGAGAAGTATGATATTCAAAAGGGATTGTTTTAATAGTGCTGGTAATGAGATCTGGTTAAAAAAAAAAATCTCTCTGTTAATTTAGCAGGCCTCCTGAGATGTCAAAACCCTAGTTTGCAGGTGTTTTAAAATTCTTCCCCAGTCATGACCCCAGCCTGCCCCCTAGTTTTGACAAGAGGTTTTAAATATTATTTGCAAACCTTTGTAAGGTTGTTCCCACCAGAAATCTCTGAGTGAGATGCCAGTGTGAGTTGCTTGATTTGGTCAGAACTGGCTACATTTTTTATGAAATTACTAATTTGGTACTATTGTATCCCATAAATTAAAAAGCAAACACTTCTGTTCAGCTTTAAGTTCTAGAATTTGTACGACCCCAAAGGAAAGCAAACCACTTAGATAGGCAACTTCCAACTGCCCCTCTGCTGAGGTGTTCTGACCTTTGGGCTTAACGAATGCATCAGGCCCCTTGTAACTGGACATAGATAAATGACTTGCAAATTAAAAGAAACATTTTTATGATTCACGGCAGTAGCTTGCTTTTTGGGCTACAAGGTTAAAAGTGAACAGTAAACCTTTTAAGGTTATTGAAACTAAATTATTAACGCTGTGTTTCACCTTCTCTTTGTCCGCTTTATGGCATTCTCCATGATTACTCATGGAGACTTCACTCCTACAAGTTGTAAATCAAATGAAAATCTTTAAAGTACAAAAACAGCTGATTAAAATTTTCATCCACAGGGGAGCTACAGAGATGATGGGAAGCGACATAATGCATTTTTAAAATTTGAAACTTCTGACAGCCCCCCTTTTAAATGTGTTGTGAAAATTGTGCACTTTCATCTTCAGACGTAACCAAAATGTAGATTCCCACCTTTAAAATCCATTTGCAACTTTCAGAATAAAGAATATTTTTTTCCCAGTGTGCTTACACCTGGTACATCATGCACAGAACATAGTCTACTGAAAATTTTATGTATTTTCCTATTTTTAAACCTTCTCAAGAACTACCACTAAAAGAAATTTTTCTATGTAATCAGTCCATGCACAAGGAGAAATTTCTTTTTTTTTTTTTAAAAGAAATGGGGGCCGCCGCCTCAAATGTGGGGCTTTTTTTTTTTTTTTTAAAGCAATCAGGGTTAAGTAACTTGCTCAAGGTTACATGGCCAGTTATTTCTGGGTGTGGTGCTGAGTATCTGGGCCCAGATTTGATCCCTAGGTCATCCCGGCACTGGAGCCGGTGCTTTTACTCGCTGAGCCACCTGGCCACCCCTAAGCAATTGGGGTTAAGTAACTTGCTCAAGGTTACACAGCCAGGTGTTTCTGTGTGGGTGCTAAGTGTCTGAGCCCAGGATTCGATCTCCAGGTCTTCTCAACACTGGAGCCAGTGCTCTTACTCGCTGTGCTACCTGGCCACCCTGAGAAATTTCTTTTTGAAAAATATGAATATATTGGGGATGACTAGGTGATGCAGTGAATAGAGCATCAGCCCCGAAGTCAGGAGGACCTGAGTTCAAATGTGACCTCAGACACTTAACACACCTACTAGCTGTCTGACTTTGGGCAAGACGCTTAACACCAATTGCCCTCCAAAAAATAAAAATAAAAATAAAGAAAAAGATGAATATATCATGGTAGGAAATGGGGAAGGATTTAAAGTCAGGGGGGCTTAGACTCTACCAAAATACTCTTTATAATGGACTAACAGTGATGACAAAAATAACTCATTTTTACATTGTGCTTTCTGGATTACAAAGTGCCTCCTGTGATGTGGGGCACTATAAGGACTAATATCTCCACATTTTATAGATAGAAAGACGCTGAAGCTTAGGGGGTTGAAGGGATTTGTCTATAATAATACAATAACACAGCTAGGACGTAACAGATCCAGAGCTTGGGCCTGGCTGCCCAATTACATTCACAATTTTCTGAGTTTCTGAGTATAAGTCCCAAAATTTTTCTACAAGCTCAATATTTCTGACTATGAGCCCAATACTTTTTCCATTTTAGCATGTGATAGCTAACTTTCCTTAGCCTCACCAGCTTCCCCATCTGTGCAACAAATTAAATAATACTTGTGCTATTTACTTCAATTTATAGGTAGTGGTATAGGTTGTTGGAACTGGAAGGGACCTTTGTAATTCCTCATAGACTATTGTGAGGAAACGACTTTGTAAACCTTAAAATACTATATAAATTGGAGTTATTATCATTATTATTCCAGTTAGATCTCAGCCACCCTTCCCCCATATGAGCTGCTGGCCTCAGGAAATAAAAATGATACTGTACCCTGCAGATGAAAATAAAGGGAAGCCAACATTCACTTACAGATATAGCTACTAGAATAATAAAGAGAGGTAGAGATCCACCTGCTGGTAGAAAAAGGAAAGAGGATGTGGTGAGAGCCTACCTGACTCCCTTATGGGATTCAGCTTGGACTAGACCTGTCCCTATAACAGGTAGCAAAACTCACCTACCATCCATCCCTTCACTTACTGGGGCTGCAGCTGGATTCTATCATTTTGCCCTGTTTCAGCCTTCTTTTGTCTTTAGTCTACATTTACATAGCCCTGTAAGGTTTGCGAATAGTTTTTCAGACATTAATACATTAAAGCCTCACTACATGCCTGTGAGCTATGCACTATTATAATCCTCATTTTACAGGAAACTGACGCAAAGACTGGTTTTTTTCTTTTGTTTTATCCACCAAATTCAGGGCCTGACCACAACAAGCACTTAATAAACACTTCCTGATTGACATGTTGACTGACTTAGAGGGATAAGTAACTTGCCTTTGGTCCCACAGCTACTAAAGGATTGGAGGCTGCTCTCTTTCTTATCATCGAAGACATTTTCCCCTCCCATCACCATTCCTCATAAATATCTCCTTTTCCCTTTGCTGTCTGTTTACTCCAAATTTCAACGCAGCTAAAGGAGAAAGTGGCATCTCCTCTTGATATCTTTTAAGACAGAAAAAGATGTTCATGGATCTGGAATTGTTTAAACATAGTCCTGCTTGAAGAAATGATAATTAGATGTGCTTTTTAGGTGCCTTCTAGCCCTATAATTCGATGGCAGGTAAAACTTCACCAATTAACAGATGAAACTATAATAAAAATTCCCTTAAATTTGTCTAGGAATCAGCCACCTGAGCCAACTTAATGGGGAAATCTGCTTAGGAAAGGAAAGTAATATATCACAGAAGGTAATTAAACATTTAATTTACACAACTTAGTGAGAATGAGTTGAGGATATTCCTCTGTTTGTGGAGTTGAAAATTAACAACAGGACAAGTTTCTTTCCATCCAAAGTTTGGATAAGAGCTTGAGATAGTTGTTTCATACAACAAAAAGCAGAGATCTCCTTCTAAAATAAGTGTCTTTGAACATTATTAAGCATGTGCTCTTAATGACAGCAATGACCCATGGAAAGTGGGGGAGAATAAAATGGAATCTTGGGAATCTGTTCCCACATATTCAGAAGTTCTCCCATTGGATTGAAACCATTCAAATTCTTAGATAGGATAGTATCCTCTGGAGGGGAATGAATTTCTGGAAGCCCACTGGAAACCCCTCTTATCAGTCTTGCTTTTATTTGCTTTCTTTCAAGATAATAAACTACAACTGGAATTCTTTTTCTTCACCATTTGAAATAAGGTGATAATAATATCTATATTTCCTTCATCAGGGTTGTTGTGGGGCTCAAATGAGATTATAATGTATCTTTTGAAAATTTAAAAGCATTATATAAATGTCGTGATGATGATGATCTGAAAAGTTATTCATGAGACATTAAATGAAATCATCTCAGTTGCATTAGCTTTGCTTTGTCTGTTTATTTGTTAATTCGTTTATTCATTTGCTAATTTTTTGCAGCAGACTTTTGGAGAACTCATGGGTGAGAAACCCTCCTTTATAGTAAATGCCTGCAATATGAACACGTGGGGTTTATATGATACCTAGGGTCCAGAACCCTTTGATGTTAGAGGCAGGACTGAACCCAGGTCTTCCTGACTCAAAAGCCAGCCCTCTAGCCACAAGGTCAGTCTGGTTTCTGATTTGAAGTCTAATATGTTAAGGTTACTACTTAGCTGAACTTGAGTAATTTTCATAATATTTGGGGAAGATTTCATGGGAAATATGGATCAAATTCCCATTCTTTGGTTAGTATTACAAAAAAGATACCATTTTTACCTGATGGCAAAGAAAAAACAAGGCCTCCACTAGATAGAAAAAAGGCAGGCAGGCAGATAGGAATGAAGGGAGGAAAGAAGGAAGGAAGAAAGGAGCAAAGGAAGGAAGGAAGGAAGGAAGGAAGGAAGGAAGGAAGGAAGGAAG
>NW_027185777.1:25555352-25746342 GCF_028583685.1 Petaurus breviceps papuanus
GAAGGAAGGAAGGAAGGAAGGAAGGAAGGAAGGAAGGAAGGAAGGAAAGAAGGAAGGAAGGAAGGAAGGAAGGAAGGAAGGAAGGAAGGAAGGAAGGAAGGAAGGAAGGGAAAGGAGGGAGGGGAGAGAAGAAAAGGAAAGGGAAAGGAAGGGAGAAAAATGCTAGTTACGATTACATCTTGTAAAAAATTTTTTTAAAATGTGTCTCAGGTATAATAATAAGAGGTAAGGAGGACAGAGCTCCAAGAGAAAGGACACATATTTATGACTCATGATAGGCAATACAAGCCTTAAGTAGAACAGTGTGGAATGACTGAGAGGAAATAATAAAAATTGAGTTGGGTTGGTGTCATGTCTGATGTAGTCTGAGAATCTCCAGGTTTTTCCTTAGATAGGCTATTAAGACTGTTGCAGATATCAGTCATTCAGTTCAAGAACCACCAAATCATTGTACTTTTTTGTATGTGTATCACAAAATAAGCTACAAAGGAACTCTGGAGAAATCTGGTCAGTCTCAGCTAGAATGATTTATTATTTTTGTTGAATAAAATTCAACAAATCTTTCTTGGAAGGTTTTAGTTCTTTTATTTTCGAACATTAATATGTTTGATTTTTCTAGCAACAATGATCTTTTTAGGATTCACAGGAAGGGAATGTCCAGCAGATTAATATCTACTAGTAAATCTTAAAGCTCCAATAAATCTTTTTCTTTTGCCGTTCCTCCATCATCCTCTATAAACTTTTATCATGCTTGCTACACCCCTGCTCTTGACCAAAGGGATTCCCATGTAGGGGGGCAGTGTGGTCAGTAGGCTCCCCTCTTACCTACATCAGCATCTTGTACAATTAGCATCTCCTTTTCCCCAATCCAGAATTATATGGGCTAGAACCTAGTAGAGAGAGTGAGGTGGAGAAATGCTATGAATTTGTAGTCCCTTGCTTTACAAATGTCTACCATCTCCCAGTTCCAAAAGGTCCTATTCCTTTCTTTGAGCTATTTTTTTAAAGGCCCTTGGGCTATTTTCCTAACTGTGCCACCTCAGGTTATTGGTTTCCAGACTTTTTAAAATATGGAGTGGAGGAGTAGGAAAAGAGAGACAGGTCTGGACCCCTAGAATAAAGCAGATTATTTTTTTCTGGACACCATAGTAGACTGGGTGGAAGAGATATCAGACCATGGTTTGGATGGATTAGTGAGGAGAAAGAATAAAGCAAATCAGAAGAGAAATATCCATTTACTTGAAGATGTTCAAGAAAGAAAACTAGGAAGGCCTTATGGTAGCTGAAGACTTTCCAGTCTCTTGATAGGTCACCAATTTACCAAGTGTAGTTTCTTATTGTTGTGTTTGTCCTTTGTTTTGAAGAGGAGGACCATGATATCAGGGAAACGATGACACAACTTGCAGCTGACTTTGATTTGAGTGAAGGAGGGCTGATGGTTACTTATAGAATCTTAAGAACTAAAAGGAACTTAGAAGTCATTTATTCTAACCCCTTCATTTTCCAGGTGAGTTAAGCAAAAACCCAGGGACCTGAGGTGACCTGCTGTAAGGGGAATGTAAATTTTGAAGATCTTCCCTGCCCCTAGGCTAAAGTGCACCTGGAGCCTGGGGTGGGAGGCTTGTTTTTCAGTAGATACTTCTTGATTGGCCAGTGAGTCAACAAGGTTGTTACATTCTCTGAGCCAGGAGAAGGCTATATAAGCCCTGATGTGTAGCTTTGTTTTGGGGCTCACTTTGAGAAGTGTTCTGTGATTTGATCTGGATTCTGGGAAGCCGTTGTCCAGAGCCCCCCGGCTTTGAAAAACCCAGATGTTGATTTGGTGTGGATGTAATGGTTGGACAGTTTGGAAATCTGTCTACTTGATCTGTTTCTGTTTTGATAATTCTGTCTGTATGCTTTGAAGTTTGGGGTGCTGACCTTCTTCCCCTGAACTAGGTAAAGGATACATGTTTGACTGATTAAAGTAAGCTTGTTAACCCATTTTGAGTTGCTTTCCTTTATCAAAGCAGATCCAAGAACTTGTGTGAGCAGCCACCCTAGGGATGCTGGGGTGCTTTGCTGCTGCACCTGCTAGGATTAGAGTCAAGCTTTACTGACTCTTAATCTAATGCTCTTTTTAAAAAGATCATTAAAAAAAAACCCAAAATGTTTTGCTGATTTTTTTCATTGGTGTCATTCTCATTGGTGACTGTCCCCAGTTGCCAAAACAAAGAAGTGAATAAAACCAGTCAACACCTTGGCCCTGCCAGACAGTGTAAACATCATTCAATACCTCATATGATGCTTCTCTGCCCAGAGAAGAAATGCATATTAATGTTCTTTCCCTATATCACGTGGAATGACCTAAAATAGTAGAAGGTTGAGTGAGTGCTGGAGGCATACACATACATCCAGGGTTTGGACAATCTAAATGAGAAATTCTAGGAAAACATCATATTAGGTGAAAATGTATGACTGGGATATCTATATCCATGGGCCAAATGAAAGAAAAGAAATGAACTTTTCTTTATAATGGAATCTAAATCTATTTCTCAATATCTTATCCATGAGGCCTGATAATAGGATGTGAATATATGTGACATATGTGACAGCTAAAATCTATACTCCTTAACATCACACTGAGAGGTCTGGTTAACATTACATGTTGCAAAGATGAAACTTAGTTTTGCTTAAGCACGGGACAGAGAGTTTGTCAGTTTTCTACTTGAAATGTTGGTCTTTAATGGCCCTGATTCTGTGAAAGTTGGGAAATAACTGAGTATTTGTTCTATTGGCATTTATATTATCCAAAGTTCTGTATCTTGGTTAATTTCTCACCCATCTGTGTGTATATATATGCAAACACATACCTGTGGAAACACAGATTTAGAGAAGGAGATATTCATTTAATCATCATTGGACTTAAATAGTGCTTTGAAGTTTGCAAAGCACTTTATAAGTACCTCATTTTATCCTCACAACAACTCTGGCAGGTAGGGGATATTATTGTTCCCATTTTACAGATAAGGAAACTGAAACTTAGAAAGGTCAAGTGACTTGCCTGGGGTCGAACAACCAGCAGTGACTGAATTTGGACTTTAATTCAGGTCTTCCTGAGTCCAGGTTTACCAGTCTATCCAATGTGTCACCTAAATGCCATCTAGTGCAGCCTCCGATGTTGATCTGAGTTCCATAGAGGTTATGTAACTGCTGAAGTAGACACATATGGGAAATAGCAAAACCGGGAGGTGAACCCAAGCCTGCTCACTCCAAATTGCTCCTTGTACTGCACCAGGTTACAGAAGTCATTGGAGAATGAGAAATATTAAAGCATGAGCAGGTGTGCAAATCACCCCCTATTTGACACTGTAAGGAGTTCCAGGGGCTCCAACCCATGTTCCAACTGCCACCCACAGGAGAGGTAAACCGGCCTAAGTTAAGCATCAAGGTTCCCTGAGGAAGAGACAGTAAGTAGCCTTCAAACTGCCACATCAGATCACCAAGGAAATAGCCTAGGACCCTGTACCCCAAAGCCCTGGAAATAAGTGTCCCCCAGGTCACTGACCTTGCTTCAAGCCCAGCCTCATCCAGAGGAAAAGAAGCTAGCCTTCTCCATCAATGATCAATCAACTGATACCCACAGAATAGCTGAATCAGCAAGGCACCCTGAGGGATAGACAGAGGACGCACATCAAACCACTGCTACCATTTTCCCTCATAGGTAAGTAGAGGCAAAGAACTCCAAGTCCAAGAGTCCTCGCTTCCCAACCTAGCCCCTGAAGCAATCACCAAGGCAATCAACCCTCATGGAGATGTGACCTGCCAACTGCCTCTACAAGTCCCATAGTCTCTGCTTCCTCAGCAGCCACAGCTAATGAGCATCTGGGAAAGAAATTCTCACTACCAGAATCCTTGCAATATTGAATAGCTCAAGCTCATAAGTGGCTATTGGGTTTATCAGTGGAAGGAACATAAGAGATGACATGGAACAATCTGCTTTGCTCAGGACCCAATGGTCTTCACGTCTGATTGGAAGCTAAAATACCCAATAGGTGGAGTCTCCCTTTTTAAAATGTGAGCTCCTGGAGAGGAGGGGCTGTTTTGCTCTTCTGTTTGCATCTGCAGCTCTTAGCAGAGGACTCTGGATACAGTAAATGCTTAACAAATGCTTTTGCATCCATTTATTCTTAATCCATTTAGGGCTATCAAAATCTAACAAAAAAGCATTTTTTCCCCTGACATTTAAAGTATCCATGCTGAGTATTCTGTAGCATAAATTCCACACTAAAAATTTAAGCTTATGACAAACAGTCAATCAAAGTTAGCATAAATGACTTCTGGTCACTACAATGTAAAAACATCCATGTAAGACTACCTATACAACAATGGGCCAAGCCCACTCCCTTGGGAAAAAACCCACCAAACTTGTGTTTGGCATCACGTGGACAAAACAACCCCACTGTCTGACTGCATTTTTCAATTCCTATGTATCTGTTCCATAAATATTTATGAAGCACCCTCTGAATTGGTCAGTTCTAGGATATACAAGATAAATTAAAGATCACCCTTGTCTTCAAAGAGTTTACAATCTAGCATAGTACTATAAGATACGTAACATAGATGGTATAAAAATAATGTTATTGTTATTCACATTAATATAATACTTTACATTTAAAAAATACTTTCCTAACTATATCACTGAAGAAGGCAATAAAATATTATCATCCCCACTTTACAGATGAGGAGACTGAAACATAGAAAAGTTAAATGACCTTCCCAGAGTGGCACAGCTCCCAAGTGTCAGAGGTTGAGGTTTAAACCTAAGTTTCAACTCCAAATTCAGCACTCTGTCTATTAAACCACCTTGCCTCTACCTAATTGAGGAGAACTCCTTGTCCTCTCTTTCTAACCTAATTCACAAAAGTTAGCCATTAGACTTTATTATTCATTAGGCATCTGTTACAAAATCAGTTCATGGTTCTAGCTGTGTATATAGTGTTTTAAATAGTAGTTTTGGCATCTATTTCTGCCTTTGGTCAGTTGAGGTGTGAAAACAGGAAACTGAAACCCCTTCCCTGTGGCTGGTTTGGGGTGGGGCAACAGCAAAGAGAGAACAGAAGGACCTTGGGCTCCACTTTGGGAACAGCTAGGTGGCACAGTGGACAGGGTGCCAGATCTGGACTTAGGAAGACTTGAGTTCAAATTCAGCCTCAAACACTAGCTGTGTGACCCACGGCAAGTCACTTAACTATGTTTGCCTCAGTTTCCTCATCTGTAAAATGAGCTGAAAAAGGAAATGGCAAATCACTCCACTATTGTTGCCAAGAAAAACCCAAACGGGATCACAGAGAGTCAGACATGGCTGAACAACAACAGGCTCTACTTTATTCCATGGGATAGCCCACAATTCATAGCAGTCATTTACAAAAGCCACAGAAACCAGAAAATTCCTAACATTGTAGGTTTTATCCAGTAATTTTAAGGAGCAGAGAGAGGACAGTCCCCACATCCAGCTTCTCTTCCTATGATCATTGTCCTTTTTGAATAATCAGGGGGCAGGGTGGAGGATTCTCTTTTTTTTTTTTTTTTGCCCTAATCCTCCATGGAAATATATGATTAAAAAACATGGTCTACATTTGAAGGACTGAGCAAGCTGTTTGCATTTTTAAATTTAACAGCTGCAAAGTAATAGTGAAAGACATTTAGATAGAACTAATATATAGGGTGTTCTTTGAGGGGAAAAACAGATTGGATGTGTTCCATGCCTAGAGACCCCCTCAGGCACTTCAAGTACTCTCTCTGCTCTTCAAATTATTTTTTTCTTTAATCATCCTAACATGGGGGCTGTCTTAACCTATTCTGCCCTGTACCTCCAAACACAAACCAGTCATCTGGAAAACAAGGTCTCTTTTTCAGTTTCTTACCATGATGGAAGAGGGAAGAAATATGAATATTCTCTCTCTCTCCCTCTCTCTGTCTTTCTCTGTTTCTCTGTCTCCCTGTCTCTCTCTCTCTGCTTCTCTGTCTGTCTTTCTCTGTCTCTGTCTCTCTGTCACACACACAAAACCTGGCTCTTTTCTAAAGCATCTCAGTCCCTGACTTTGTTTTAGTTATATTTAGAAGCACAAGGTTCATCCTATCTACAGAAGTAAGTTATTATTTTTCAGGTCTGATTTTTAAAACAGCATACCAAGATATTGACTGCAACACTTTCTACAGTAACAAAGACCTGAAAACAAACTGGGTGCCCACTGACTGGTGAATGGTCAAACTACAGGATATGAATGTAACAGAATATTACTGTACTCTAAGACAAAATGAAGAATTTAGATAATTACGTATGAACTGATATAGAGTGAAGTAAGCTTAAAAAGGAAAATAATAAATTCAAGGACAATAATATTTATGAAAAGAACAATACAGAATTTAATGCTTTGCAATTTTAATGACCAAAATATGTCCTAGAGAAGAGCAAAGATGAATCTCATTCCCTTCTTCACAAAGGTGGGATATTATGGTTGTAGAATGTTGCATATACTGTATATATATATATGGTTTGTATATAGATTGATTTTACTTAACTATTGTTTTTCCCCCTTTTCTACTAAGGGTAGAGGAATGGCATTTTCAGAAATGATTGTAATATAATTTTTTTAAAAGGCATGGATATAACTTTAAAAGAAATTAAAATTAAAATGCAAATAAAAAAAATGAAAAGTAAGCACACAAAAAACCTAATAACACAACCAAAGATTCCTTTTTTTGGCTGATTTTGTGGAATGGTGAAATGATGTATTTTGCTCAAAAGACAAGGAGGTATAAATGAATGTAATTTCAACAATTTTGTTAAAAATATATCTAGTGCTTGGCCACTTAAAACTTACATTCTCAAACTCTATTGTTATGAGCAATCCTTTATTGTCTGTAACCTAATTTTTATTTACTGAATTATATTATTTCAGAAAACATTATATTACATAATCCCTTTACTAAACTTTTAATGGTAGCTAGATGGTACAGTAGATTGAGTGTAGGATTTGGAGTCAGGAAGATTCATCTTCCTGAATTCAAATTTGACCTCAGACATTAACTAGCTGTGTGACCCTAGGCAAGTCACTTAATCCTGTTTGTCTCTGCTTCTTCATCTGGAGAAGGAAATGGCAAACCACTCCAGCAGCCTTGCCAAGTAAACCTCAAATAGGGTCATTAGAGTTGGACATGATTGTAAATGACTGAACAACAACAAAAAACTCACAAAGGTCACACAATTTCCATCTGTTTTAAAATGCTGGTGCTCTCTGTGGCTTTATTTGATAACTGGATTTAGAAAGTTGCAATTCTTATTCAAGTATGATCAAATTTCAGTTCCATTATTAATTTACAGAACTTTCCTGGAGTAAAGATGCAAAGAAAACATAACTTTTCTAAGGCAAAGTGATTGTTATAGGAAGTCTCTCCCAATCTCCCCAGACAGCAGGTCATTGTTCTCTGACATGGGTAGATTCAGCTTTAAATCTTTATTTTTCTGAAAGCTCTCTTGCTTGTTAATGTCCTGACCTTGGCATCTGGGCTACTACTAAAGCTAATGTGATATACTCAGACAATGTCGACTATTGGCAAGGAACAGAAGCACCCTTAGTGATGTTACTGAACTCATTAGGGATATATTTGACTTTTTGGCCCAAGAGAATCTACTTATTAAACACAACCTGAGTGAATAACAGCTCTGCATGTTGATAAATAGAGGAAAAACAATACATGTTTTGTACTGCTTATAAAAATAGCACTTTTACCAAGAAACAGGATTTCTGTTTTTACCTCCCTAATTATGATAGCAAAGACAAACTGTAAGATAACTCATAAATGAGCCTAAAGTCTGGAATGCATTTGGAAGCCTTTGATTCAGTGAAAGTTGGTCATTTAACACAACTGTTATAAAAGTTTAGAGGCTTATCTCAATAAGTGATCACCCATTACAAGGCCCCCTTTCCTAAAGCCTAAACAAAGATGATAGCTGTAGTATTCCCAATAGATTTCTAGAAGTCAGAACAAAAAATGTTAAGCAATTGAAAAAGACGACAACAACTCATATGTGACATTTATAGCTTGACAAAATCTGTAATACCTTAGCTTCTGAGAGCCCAATCAGCAGAATCATCCACTATATTGATTGGGCAAAGGAAGTTCTGACTCTATTTAAAGACAGTAGTGTAACTAAGAAAATTTTGCCAATTCTCATGTCAGCGTGCTATGAAATCACAAACTGGCCCTTGCCAGTCCAATCAAGAGAACATGACAAAATGTCACAGTGTGGGGCTTCCCTTACAATGAAGGACAAAGAGCTATGGAGTTTTTTTTCCCTTAAATTATAAAGACACAATGTCCTGCAGAATCATAGTCACTCATTTCTGAGTCCTCTTTCTCTCTCACATTCCTGAAAACCAGATATCTATTCTCTGCTTAGTGACTTCCAGTTAGAGGGATCCACAAACTTTCCAAGGCAGCCCATTCCACTTGTGGACAGCTCTACTAGTTAAGAAGTTTTTTTTTTTCCTTACAATGAACTGAAATCAGCCTCTCTGCACCCTCTACTCATTACTGCTAGTTCTTCCCTCTGGGGCCAATCAGAACAAATATAATCTGTTTTCCATATGACTTCCTTTAAACACTTGAACACAATCATCATGGTCCCTTTCTCTCCTCCCAAGTTTTCTCTTCTCTAGCCTAAATATCCTTCATTTTCTCTAAGTACAGTACATTCTCTAGTCTCTGTAAACATGAAGGCTTCTTTAACATTTGAAACTATTTGAAAATCACCACGTGTTCAAAGTCAATAGGGATCATTGAAAAGTAAAATACACAATACAAAATACAAAGAAAAATACATATTTTGCAAAACAGAGGAAAGTGGTAGAAATTAACTACTGGAGTGATAAGAAGAACTCATGTGCAAAGAGTCAAGTCTGAAAAGGAACTAGGGCTTCTAAGAAGCAGGATTAAGGAGGGAGCACATTCCAGACATTGGGGACCAGTCTATACAAAGGCAAGAAGGAAGATGGAAGGCTATGCATAAACAAGAGGAGGTAGGCTTATGTAAGAACAGTCTATAAAGATAACCTGGGACCAGATTCCAATGCACTTGAAATACAAAACAAAGGAGTTTATTTTTGATCTTCTGGTGATAGGAAGCCATTGGAGTTTATCGAGCAAAGGAAGGATGTGATTGGTTAGACCTGAGCTTCAGTCATCTCTATATGACAGATGCATAAAAGATGGCTTGGAGATGGGAATGACTTGAGGCAGGTCATTATACTTAAGAAGGTTACTGCAATAGTGTGGGCAAGGAATGCTAAGGCTCCGAACTTGAATGGCAATCACAGAGCCAAGAGAACAGATAGATATGAGAGATGTCATAATGGTAGAATAGATAAGACTTTGAATGGCTGGACATATACAGTAAGGGAGACAGAAGAGATGAGAATATTACATCAAGATTACAAATTTGGGGGACCCGAAGGGTGGGTGTGTCCTCAACAGAAGTAAGCCGTTTTCCCAGGTAATAACAATAATAAAAGATTAAAATCATTAGGCCTCTTTTCTAATACATTCTGAAATGCCTAAAAGCTTCTAATATAGAGAAACAGCTCACCAAAATATAGATTTTTTTTTTCCAGGACAGAAGGTACCAAACTCAGCAAAAATTCTGTCTCTCTCTTTGTGAATGAGGTAATGAAAAATCTTTTGAAAATGACTTTTGGGGTCTTTTGTTGCAATGCAACTTATAGGCTGGTACTCAAAGAATTAAAATGGAACTAGATCATATAAAAATCTCAAAGTTAAGGTCACATTTTCAAAATACTTAGTTGGATTGACTGGAGAACTATATAAAATCCTCCACAACTCCTTTTTAAAAAAAAAATGTAATTAAGCATAAATTTAGGCTGAATAAATTCCACTGCAAAATATGTTACAGGCACCCACTGTGTGACTGCTATCAGCAAGAGGGGTGGGGTAGAAGATTTTTTTTTTTTTAGTACACAGCAACTTTAACAAAGAATGATTTAGTTATTTAAAATGATTACTCCCAGTATGTTGTAACAGGTAACTTTAGAATAAAATAGAACTGCCTACCTTATAAAGAAAAGATTTTTTTTACTTAGGAATAAAGAGGACATATCTGACAGATGCTAAGGTCAAGTCATCCAACCTTTACAGCTAATACAAAACCAATTACAGCCCTCTGTACACGTTTCTGTGTTGTTAGAATGTACATATGTGTTTTTAAACTCTTACCCACAGATTAGAGTCTTGCTTCCTGAGGGTTTTGGGTTTCTTTGAAACAGATGGTCCAAACCCAGGGATGAAGGAAACTGGTTTGATCCACTGTGTGGTTACAGAATGTTATCTTTGTTTGGTTAATAGTGCTAGGGCGACAGACAATCATGAGTTCTCCAACTCTAAAGCTGGCCCATGTGAAAACAAAAAGATAACAACTTGATAACACATTCTTCCTGGATTTATATGTTTGTGAAGATTTTATTTTCTGAAATGTGTCTACTCAATTACCCATATCTATGCTTGGTTTTCTTATTTAAAGACACCATAAGCAGACTACATTAACAAGAAAATAGTGATGTTCAGTACAAAGCTAATTAGAAAGAAAATAAAGGCATTTAAAAAGGCACAATGTTCTGACCACATTTCTCTTGATTTCCACCCCCCCTCACTGACAAACTAGGAGCAATTCAAGGAAAATGTACTGCTTAAAATTCTGATTTATTTATGCTAATTTGGGCTTGAAATGATTTTGATTTCAAATCAGCTATTATTACAAAAATGCTCCAACTAAAAGTAGCACTTCCCCATGGTGGCTGGAACAGGAATAAAAGAACACCGTCCTTTAAAGCTTAGAAATTACATGTATTATTTTCCCATGCTTCAGGCCTCACATTTGTAAAATGAGGCTGAATGATTAGGAAGATGGCTCATTCATGAATTTACCTTATAAATATTGACCTAGTTCAATTCACAATTTGGGATACAACACCACATGGAAATGGACCTAAAACAGGAAAAAGACTGCAGGGACCCATGGTAACAATAAAAGCCAAGGGAACAAAGACAATTTAATAATTAAAATGACTCAAACCTATAATACTCAGCAGCAACACCTCTAGCCACTCATATTAAAATAAATGCATATTCAGATGTTTTCCAAGGATGCCTCCTTTCTCTTTCAAATTCAAAAGAACTCCTTTCTAATCCAATACAATCCTTTTCACTCCCTGTTTCAGCAGCTGTCTTTCCTGATTTCTAATCAAAGCTGATGATAACTGGCTTTGGCAACAGATTGTAATATCCCAAATGAGTAATTAAAATGAGAAATTTGTTCACTTCTTTCTCTGAGCCCTTGTTGCATCTCTCAGCCTCACAGAATCATGCTCAGCTACAAGGGGTGTCCAGATTTTATTATGTGGTCGGGACCTTGAATAGAAATATATAGGAAAGTTTGTCTTAAAATACACATAGTGCTTTGTAATGTGACATAAATACTGTACCCTCCTCACTTTGCCTATAAGAATCCAAACACTTGAGATGGAATTAAAGATAACAGTAGGCTTTGGTTTGGATCAGACTGAGAAATAATACATCTGCTGACATCTCTATGACTCTTAATGGTTTACAAAGCACTTTGTAAACATTATCTCTACTGATCTTAGCAACCCAGTGAGAGTGGTACAAGTATTACTACCTGTGGAGTTTAAAAAGGTTCTAGAGACATAATTTCTGAGTAATTTCATCATTTTTATTAATAATGCTAACATTTTAATAAAAGGATGGCCATCTGGCCATCTTTCTCTTAAAGCAAAGACAATCATGGCAGAGGGCTCAGGATTTATATGTCATTTTGGAAAAAGAGTATTTTCATGGTGGCAATCAGCCCTGAGTGGCTAACAATTAATGAGAGAACGAATATTACAATGAGGGACTATACCAGAACTTTAAGTCATTTACTTCTTAAATTAACACCAGACTTGGGAAATCTATTCACAGATTTTTATTCTACACTGAAGCCTGAGCAAAACACAATACCTACCGTACATGGGTGGGGTCTGAACAAGAAAGTTAATCTAATCTCATTGATAGCTATGTCTTTCAGGAGACTGAACCTTTAAAATCAAGACTTCAGAAAAAGGAGAGGAACCCTGGATTTCCCCAAATCATTTACTATTAATAATCATGTCTCTTATTTTATATTTGAGGAAACAACCCCAGGAAGGTTAGATGTCTTTCACCCAAGGTCACACCATGAAAAATAGTGAGGCAGCTAGGCAGCCCAGTGGAGGGAGGGCTTTGAACCCAGAGACCAGAAGATCTTTGTTCAATCCGGATTCAGACAATTACCAGCTGTGTGACTGGGCAAATTATGTGACTTCTATTTTCCTCAGTTTCCTCATCTATAAAATTGGGAAAAAATAATAGCACCTTTCTCCCACAGTTGTTGTGAGGATAAAAAGAGATAATTATAAAGAACTTTGCAAACTTTAAAGTGTTATGTAAATGTCAGCTATTACTACTAAGTATTGAAACTTAAGCCTTCTGGCTTAAAATGCAGTACACTGCAGAGAACTCACTAGAATATGAACCAAACTGAAGCCAGAAACTTTTAAAGATTCCTTTAAAAAAGTTTCCAAAGAAAGAAGAATTTTATTTGTGATATTTCATCACAGCATGCATCATCTTGCCCCACAATGGAAATTCATCATGGCCAAAAACAAAAACAAGATGGACTAAATTCTTAGGAGGAAAGAAAAAAAATCACAGCCTATAATTTGGAAAGCAGGAAGGAGAAGGAGAAAATGACTTTATCTACCCTCCACTCCTAAATAAAAATGATGTAAAGAAAGGACCTCTAGAAAGAATTATAGTTATAATAGTAATGGTGGACACCTATATATAAAACTTTCAGGTTTACAAAGTATTATATCTACATTATCTTATGTGATTTTCTCTGGAAAAGAATTAGAATTCAAGGGATGCCCGTCAATTGGGGATAAGTTGTAGTATATGACTGTGATGAATTATTATTACCATATAAGAAGTGATGACTAAGGTGGTTTCAGAAAACCTGGAAAGACTTACATGAACTGATGCAAAATGAAGGGGGCAGAACCAGGAGAACATTGTACACAGTAACAGCAATATTGTAAGAATGAGCAACTGTGAAAGACTTAACTACTCTGATCAAAACAATGATCCAAGACAATTCCAAGGAACCCATAATGAAAAATGCTATCTACTCCTAGAGAAATAACTGATGAACTCTCATTGCAAACTGAAACATACCTTTTATTTCACTTCCTTAATTTTTCTTTATTTTTGTGTGTTTTCTTTTGCAATATGGCTAACATGGAAATATTTTACATGATTTCACATGTATAACCTGTATCAAAATGCTTGCCTTCTCAAGGGGTGACAGTGGGGCAAGAGAGAATTTGGAAGTCAATATTTTTAAAAATGAACCTTAGAAATCATATGACAACAATCATGAAACAAAGATACTGGGGGTATCATTATCTCCATTTTAGAGCTGAAGAAATTCATGCTCGCTGTTATTTAACAAATTGTTTCAGAGCTAGTTAACTAGCAAAAGTCAGAGGTGGTATTCAAACCCATAACTTTTCTGATTCAAGTTATTCAGTCTTTCCATCTGCTACCCTGCCTCTACAAATATAGAAATGTAATAAATACAAGAGGATAAGTTAAATAGGGCCCCCACCCTATTATCTGTTACCCTTTAAATTATATTTTGTCCAAGAGACACCAAAAATTTCTCCAAATAAGTACTTTTGAGACCTGAGCACATCTAAATGAGCAGTGGGGTGGGAATTTAGGTCATCAGGGTCTAAGTTTTCTTAGAAAAACATACAGCAAAAAAGGAGTTCAACATTTCTCAAATTATGCTCATTTAAAAAATTCTGTATGATGGCAAAAACATCTCAAAGGCCATAAATTTATTTTGATTCTGGCCAAAGGCAGATATTTTAAGCTCAGTCCACTAGCATCTTTCCTACTAGTAAGCCACTCATCTATGAAATAGAAGTCCAGATGGAACAGCCACGAGCTATATTATATGAGTCATGAAAGCAAACATATGCTAGTCACTCAACAGCCTAACTCTGTGATATCTCCTCTCATTGCTTGGCAGAGAGGAAGCTATTTGACCAAGATAGTATACATTTAGAAGCAAAAAAAACCCCACAAACCTGGGAGAATAGTTACATGATGGGCAAGGGGAAATGGTATTTGTATAAGTTCTTAACTTTGTTAAATTTCAAGCCTTACAAAGATGAGATACTCTAAGCTATTAAGTGTTATGCCTTTTTATATACCATGCATATGTCTTGCTTTATTTGATTGTATACCTGCCAGATGAACTGGAAAGAATACATTAGTAATGAAACTAACATTATGGGTTCGATCCCAGCATTGGCAATGTAAAACCCTATACTAGAAAACAGCTCAATGCACATCTTATTGATATTACTGTCACTTGTTTCTTCAAATGTGATGGACAAAACATGTATTTTATACCTATACTAAAATACATAAACATAAATTTTCCCTTACCAGACTGTAAGCTCATTCATTTATCACAGTGCCTTTTACATAATAGATGCTTGATAAATGTTTCTTTAGTTGAATTTACAAGCTAGAACATAAGGAGATGCTGATCTGATAGGAAGAAGGAGCCTAGGCAGATTGGTATAAAGAGAAAAGCAAGATACCACCTTCTTTTGAAGCTTTGGATGAGCATATCTCTACTTCCCTAGAGGAAGATGAACTCTAAAGTGGTTATGTCTATGAGTTAGCTTTTCAGCAACCTTCAGTGAGTTGACTTCTAGTTCCCTGTTGGCAATGTGCAGCTCAGGAAGCTAGTTGCAGGGTCTTCTAATTAGAAGCTTTCTCAGGAGAAATGACCAAGTGAATGAAATTTATTTTCACTCACTAAGACACGGATCTCCCAAAATCTACAGTAGGAGGAAAAACTGGGGATAGGACCAATTTATATACAGAAATTTTATAGAGTTAAAAATGACATCAATTCCTGACATAGCAATGAAAATGGATAAATTTGACAAATAATGGGAAGGGGGAGGAAATACATTCCAAGGAGATATGACCTGATATTAAAATCCTCACACCCATTCTTAAAATCATATCAGGTCAAAATAAAAATCAAGATAGAGAAGAACACCACCATCACTTATAGGATTGCTGAAAACTATAAGTTAATGCAGGTTTAGTGGAGACAATAATGAACTAGAAGACAAAAAAATAACACTTGGAATCCCATCCCAATTTGCCTGCTCCCTTCATCATCTTTATAATGAGGGGCAATGAATGAGATAATCTATAACACTTCTTCACGTGTTAACTATAAACAGAGAGATTTTAAAAAGCAAGAAATATTGACTCCAAGCTTCCTCAACAACAAGAAAGCAAACCTCACTGCTGCTCAGTGCTTGGATATTGAAGAACGATTATGCCTTGAAGGACCTTGTTAAAAAGTGGGCACATTGAAAATCACTTAGAAACTAATTCTCCATTTGCAGCCACAGTTTAAGAAATGGGAAAAATCTATTTGCATTTCTATCATGTTAATTCCCATGTTATGCTGGTGTTACTAATAACATAAAATATTTAAAATTTGTGTTATACACAGAGCCAATTATAATCATCGAGTGAGAAAACAATTTTACATTGGGAACCTAAAAATAGCCTGTTATCCTGCTGCATAAGATCCTGTGCAGTGAAATACCTTCTATAGCCAATTAATGACTCAATGGTTTATCTTCTGACATGCTTGTTCCAATTCAAAGAGTTCAATGGAATAGATATTGCTGTGGCTGATACACGTATTTACCACACAGGGGGAAAAAGTGTACATGCAGAAAAATATTTTTTTTTCCAGATTCCAAATCATTTGAACATGTGCATGGCAACTATTTCAAGTGAATTTGTCCTCAGCTATAGACAAAGAGAGAACTCCTTATCCTTACTCATCTAATACTTGAGGGAAGTCAGATCCTACTGACCATAAAAGTAATTGCATAGTCCAAAACTTTTATTTGTACTACAATTGAATATACCTCAAAGTTATTGTTCTGGAGTTTAGTAATCTGTTGTTGTTGGAAAATGTGCATTTATTATACACTTAGATTTATGGAAGAAAGAAGCATTCTAATGCAGATGGTTAGAATATACCCACCATTCACCTGTTTGCCAGTTCAATTCCTACTCATCTTGAAAAAGTTCAGTCCATGCCTCTTTCTCTCTGAAACCTTCCCAGAACCCCAGGACCAGCAGTGACCTTCCTCATCAGACTTAACATAGTTTGCAACTCTATAACTCACTTATTGTGTTGTATATTATATTTTTTCTCTATATATATTAGTGTCTTACAAGCCTTACAAGTTTATAAGCCCCATGAGAGCAGGAATTGCATGTTATCTGACTAACCTTTGTATCTCACCCAATAGCTGTCACAGTTAATTGCATACAGTTAGCATTTAATAAATGTTTGTTGCATGAATCAATTTCTTAAAGTATGGGTGCAAATTAAATTAGAAATATGTGCTGTAGTTTGTACGCTGGAGAAAGAAGGCTGATGCATTCATAAAACTGCCAATATCTTTAAAATGCTATTTCCACTGAGCTTCAACTTAAACACTACTGTACAGTAACAGGATAGTCCTTCAGACAATGTTTAATTACCTAATGTTATTGCTTAGGATTTAAAACTAATTGGAATACGACTTTGTTTAGTGTAAACAGACATCTCAAAAGAAGCTGATTAAGGGATAATATGTTTCTTACTCAGGAAACATTTAAAGGAAATCAGCAAAATGTTGTGTCTAGTTAAATAGAGTGCCCAGTGGTTCTTGAATATCTGAATAGGAAGAACACATATGGAAAATTAGAAAAAAATAAAAGCTTCCCAAATAACCTATACTCTTTGTTTCAGCCTGACACCTGTTCCTGAAAACAGAAGCAACTCTTGAGTGGAACTACTGTGGGTAAATTGAGCTTGGGGGGTAAACAGAACAGGCTTCAAAAATTGGTGGTGACATTTACTAGGTGATTATGGGTAAATCTTTCAACCTCTTGGAGTCTCAATTTCCAGATCTATAAAATGGTAATAATAATATGTTACCTATATTATATGATTCAGAGGAAGCTCTGTGTAAACTTTACAATGTTGTATATTCAACATGTTTTTTTTTCTGAAAAAAAAAAATCACTATCTATCCAGGACTGAGGGTGTTAATGAGGAATATTGGCACCTAAGCCAGTTCAGTTGTAGGTTGTGGCCAGAGACCTCTACAGAGGCCAGCACATACTACCATTACTACTGAGCATAGGCATCCTATAGGCTCTAGCTCTTTAAATCCATTAGCAGTTACCACAATCAATTCCATTTGGTGCCAGTGGAGGTAGGTAGGCAGGCAGAACCAGGGAGAGGGAAGTGATAGTAGTAGACCCCTCAAAGTGTGATGCCTAAGATCCTTAGGACACATGAAGGGCAACCCTCTTGGGGAGGAAGCCCCACCTTCCAATAGATGTCAATGATCTGGGTCAAAGTTCCAACCACTTCCAAAGTAGTTCCAGCTCTTTCCAGGATGATTACCATCATCCCTAGCATTCTGTAATATACAATGACTTAAATTAAGGATATTGTACTTAATTAGTACACTTCAAAGTTCAAAGTTCATGACTGCCAAATGCCATAACACCTGTAGAAATTTATGCAAAAATGAAAAGATCCAATATAATTCTGAAGTACCTATGATGAAAAATGCTATTCACCTCCAGAAAGAACTGATAGAATCTGAAATCAGATTGAAGCATACTATTTTTCACTTTATTTTTCTTGGATTTTTTTTAGTCTGTTTCTTTTTCCACAATGTGACTAACATGGAAATATGTTTTGCATGACTACACATGTATAAACTTTGTCAAATTGCTTCCCTTCTCAATGAAGGAGGAAGGGAGGGAGGCAGAAGAGAGAATATAGAATG
This sequence comes from Petaurus breviceps papuanus, assembly GCF_028583685.1. Taxonomy (NCBI): domain Eukaryota; kingdom Metazoa; phylum Chordata; class Mammalia; order Diprotodontia; family Petauridae; genus Petaurus; species Petaurus breviceps. Next base: position 25,573,418 of record NW_027185777.1, read on the forward strand.
CAAAGTTGTAAAAAACAAAGGTTAAAATTTGTTTTTACATGAAATTGAAAAAATAAAATATGAATCACTCTTAAAAAAAAAGAAATCTATGCAAAGCTTTCCACAGATTGTGGCCAATAATCATAATCATTGTATTTGTTTCAGAAAGAAGCAAGTATGGAGTATTATTGGAGGAGTCACATAATTCTCAGCAACTTCATTGCACAGGTCAAAAGGATGTTCTCATTATATCTTTATATAAAACCAACTGAAGTGGGGTAGGAGGGAGTAGAATTCTGAAGAGGTTCTTATTATCTGGCTAGTCTAGGATGATAATTAGATAAAGGCATTAGCTTTGATCCTCATTCAAAACACAGAATAACAGTTATAGACAGGATAATTCTATTCTCTGCCCAGGGGCTACATTTCTAATCAATTTAACTCAGTTCAACAAATATTTATTGAGGATCTACCATGTTACATGAAAGTTGGTGTTCTGGGCACAGAGGAAATAAAGACAACAAAAATTCCTGCCCTCAAGGAGCTTACATTCTCTTCTGGGATATGACACAGAAATGAATAAATAAATGAAAAATATGTGGGAACACCAAAAAACACTAGGTGATAATTTCCTTAGAGGAAGGAACCTAATCTTTAGGGAAAGTTTCTTCTAAGAAGGAGGTGAGAAAGAAATACATTCTAAGCATAGAAGTAGAAAATGGAATGTCAAGTTCGGGGAACACTTCTGTGTAAAGATGATAATTGAACCTGTGGGAGCTGATGGCAAGGAAATAGAGAAGAAAGGTGAGATGTAATTAAAGGATAAGGGATGGATGATAACCCAGCAAAAGAAACTGAGAAGCTATCATGGAAGTCAGAGAACAACTAAAGGAGAGATGTATGTAGAAAGATGACAAGGGTTCTTTTCAGGGGATTATATCTCTATAATTTTTTTACATGCCTTTTAAAAAAAATTGAGTTTCAAATGCTCTCCTTCCTTCTAGTCCCTCCTTCATCCATTGAGAAAAAAGCAATATTGAGGTCAAGCAAAATATATGTATGTTGAAAAGCAAAAAAAAGTGAAAAACAAGAAACATAAAGTGAAAAATATACTTCAATTTGCACACAGAGTTCATCAATTCTCTCTCTATGGATAGCATTTTTCATTATGAGTTCTTTGGAATTGTCATGAATGAAAGCTACTCTTTATCAGAGTAGATAAGCCTTTAGTTTGATTTCTGTTACTATGTAGTGTTTTCCTGGTTTTGCCCACTTCACTCTGCATCAGTTCATATAAGTCTTCCCAAGTTTTTCTAAAATTATCCATTTCGTCATTTCTTATAGCAAAAGTATCCCATCGCAATCAAATACAACAACTTTTTCATTTGTTCTCCAATTGTTTGACATCCCTTTGATTTCCAATTCTTTGCAAGCATGATAAAACACTGCTATATCTTTTTGGGGTACTTACTTAATAGGGGTATTTCTGGGTTAAAGAGTATCCTCAGCTTTATAGCCCTTTGGATATAATTCCAAATTGCTCTCCAGAAGGTTGGATCAGTCCTCAACTCTACCAACAATGCACTAGCATAGGAGAAAGGTTTTTAACCTTTTTTGTGTCCTGGACTCCTTTGGTAAACTAGTGAAATCAAGGACTCCTCAGAATGATGTTTTTTTTTTTTAAATAGAAAATGAAATACAAAAAGTTACAAAGGAAAGCAAAAGTTAGTGAAAATAAAGACTCCCATTAAAGTTCATAAACTCCCTGAAATCTATCCATAGACCCCCATTTAAGAACTACTGATCTAGGAGAAGCAGATAGCTAAGAAGCATAAAGAGGTCAGGAAAGACAGGGAATAAGAAAAGACTATCAGATGTAACGATGAAGAAAGCACTGGTAACCTTGGAGATAGCAATTTCAGTAATATTGTTAGGTCTGGAAACCAGGTTGCAAGGACTTGAAAAGTGATTTTGCTCTTTTGTAAAACCAGTTGAGGGTGTACATATCAGAGCAGGGATGGCTCCGTGCACATCATCACTACTAATGACTGAAAAAAAAAACACAACAAAAATCCCATTCATAATGCTTCTTCTGTAGCCAATGTCACAAGTGTGACCTCTGTATTTAAAGCATGGCATTAATTTTAACTGCTAAGTCTTGCTGGTTTAAAATATTCCCAGCTGTCAAAGCATCAATAGATGTCTTGTATGATTGTGTAATTCAGAGAAAAATATAGATGTGACTTCTTTAGAGAGCACTGTAAAATCCCCTACATTCATTTGCCAAATGATAATATTAAAGAACCACAACACTTAGACCTCAGGGACAGTCTAATCCAAACCTCCTCATTTTAGAGGAGGAAGCTGAAAGTTAAATAATGTGCCCATAGTTACACTGGTGGTAGGTAGCAGAGATGGCCAACAGAGCCTGCTACACAAGTGGGAGTTGGTGTGGGGTACTAGATGGAGCAATGACCCCAGAGGCAGAAAACAAAAGTTTATATGCCACTTACTAGCCACAGGATAAATGACTTGTCACTGAACCTCAGGTGTCTTATCTGCCTTATGGTGATAACAGTGCACAGTGCTCAGAACACAACAGGTACTACATAAATATTTATTGAATTGAAAATATGCACTGCCTATGTCACACAACTATTGTGAGGAAAAGGGCTTTGTAAATTGTGAAGTACTATACACACATCAGTTAGCATCTTCATTCAGGTAATCGCTCCCCTCTTCTCCCTCTCCCTAAAAAACTTTCCTAATATAATAATTTGAGGAATTTCTTTCTTTCTTTTTTTTTAAAGCAATTGGGGTTAAGTAACTTGCTCAAGGTTACATGGCCAGTGGGTGTGGTGCTAAGTATCTGAACCCGGATTCAATCCCAGGTCTCCCGACTCTGGGGCCGGCGCTCTTACTCACTGTGCCACCTGGCCATCCCTTGAGGAATTTTTTTCTTAAAACACAAAAATCACAAGATCATAAATTTAGAATTAGAAGGGGCTTCAAAGGCCATCTATCCCAACCCTTTCATTTTACAGATGAAGAAACTGAAGTCTAGGGAACTTAAATGACTTGTCAAAGTATACACAGGTAATAAGCATCAGAAGCAGTATTTGAACCCAAGTCCTTTGTCTCTAAAGCCAGGGCTCTTTCTACTGCACCACACAAGAATTCCCAAGATAATCAGTGGAGTAAACTTCAGTTCAGTAAGTGGTCCTTCCTGTCTCCTCCTCCCAGTTTTAATTTCTTTCCTTCTTCCTTTCCTTCCTTTCCTTCCTTCCTTCCTTCCTTCCTTCCTTCCTTCCTTCCTTCCTTCCTTCCTTCCTTCCTTCCTTCCTTCCTTCCTTCCTTCCTTCCTTCCTCGCTATCTCTCTCCCCTTCCCTACATCCTCTTTCTCTGTCTCTCTTTCCTTCCCTCCTCTTTCTCTCCCCCATCACCATCTATCATCCACTAAAAACAAATTTATCCCTACTAAGAATATAATTTCTGTTTCTCTATAGGCATGAAATTCTCACTTCTCTTTCTTTATACTACATGTGGTAGATAAGACTTCTGTCCTCAACTGTTTAGTGGGTTTTTCCCTCCCACTTCTGTTATTTTATGACCTGTCAGCAACTTAAATTAAGACTGAGCTGCCTATTTTCTCTGTACCTAGTTTTCCCATCAGAATGTTAACAGTACTCACCTCCCAGAAAAAAAAAAAAGACCTTGGACTTATTCTTGATTTCTTCTCATCAACCTCTACTCCTGGACATATAATCTATTACAAAATCATGGCACTTTCTCCCATAAAACATTTTCCAAATATGTTCTTCTTTCTCCATGTGTGTGTGTATGTGACTATTGGCTGCTTTCTCTATTACAGCATGGCAGAGTAGACACAAGGCTAACCTTAAGAAAATGGAATAATATCTACAAAGGACTCCATAATTTCTAAAGCACTATATAAATGTCTATTATTATTATCTACCTTGGGATTAATGTTATCTAGAAAGTCAGTGTTTTCTATTTATTACTATGATTATCCGATGAACCTTTTTTTCCCTTAGCCCAGGGTCTGAGGGAAAGATGGCCTCTCATTCTGCTACAGAAAACAAGCATTTGGCCAATTTCTGCTCAGAGTATTTCCAAATTACCTCAACTCATAAGATCCTGGTCATAAGATTAAAGATTTAGAGAATTGGAAGGAAATATAAAGGGCACTGAATCTAACCATCATTTTACAGAGGAAATTGAGGGGCACAGAGTTGATAAATGCCTTTCTAGAGTCACACAGATAGTAAGCATGTGAATCAGAATTTGAAATAAGGTCTTTCTGACTCCAAGTCTAGGGCCCTATTGACTACTCCACAGCCATTTAATTCAACTCAGTAGAGTCCACATTTGGAAGTACCTACTTTGGAGTCAGGTGCTCAAAGAAATACAAAGATTAAATAAGATATGCCCCCTATGATCCTGGAATTAGTGGAGAATTTTCCATACACAGAAATATTATATGAAAGAGAATATAAGCATATAAGTGAGGCACAGATTGGTAGCCGGATGCAGAAGGAGGTATGATTGGTTCAGGAAGCCTTCCTTGAGGAAGGGTGTTGGGATTAGCTCTTGAAAGAGAGGCAAGATGTAAACAGGGAGATATTTAAGGTATTTAAGTGAAGGGGAAAGGTGACTTTCCTGGCATAAGGAATGATGTGAGCAAATGTGAAGAGAAACAAAAATCTGAGGTGTGTTTGGGTGAGTGGTTCAAAAGGAAACTGATAAAGTCTGTGAACTGGATATGTGGAGTGAGGGAGAACAAGGAATGAAGAATAATGCTGAGGTTATGAATCTGAATGCCCCATACAGAAATAATGAAGTTCAGAGGAGGGAAGGATTTGGAGGAAAAGATAATGTGTTCTCTTCTGGACATGTAGACTAAATAGACTAAAAGGTACGGGCAGGACACACAATTAGAAATGTCCAACAGGCAGTAGGTAATGTAGGAATATAGGTTAGGGGAGAGACTAGGATGGTATATGCAGATCAGGAGGGCATTTTCATGGAGATGACAATAAAATCCATGAAGCTAAAGGTAGGGGGAGGGGGAGATAAGCAAACAGATAGTTAATAAGCTCTTAGTGGCAGGGCTGGTGTTAAAAAGGAGGGGAACCAGGGTGGCTAGGTGGTGCAGTGAATAGAGCCTGGCCCTGGAATCAGGAGGACCTGAGTTCAAATTTAACCTCAGACATTTAACACTTACTAGCTGTGTGACCTTGGGCAAGTCACTTAAGCCCAATTGCCCTTCCCAAAAAAAAGCAAAAAAAAAAAAAGGAGGGAAATAGATTCCATGAGGGTTAAAATAGAGAGAAAATGATAAGATTGGTCCCTTCACTTCTCTCTTCATTCTTTAAACACTTTAAGTCCCCATCTCCTTTTCTATTCTGGCTTCATCCTAGACCTAGAGTGCCTTACTTATCGACTCGGATCCTCAAACCTTTTCCCTTACTTTGATTTAATATCTCCTTTTAAAATAAAAAAAGTTTTATTTATCCTTAAAAATTTTCCAGTTTGAGACCTTCCTTGACTTCTTACAACAAATCACAAATAGTTGACCTATTTCCCCATAAATATATAGCTCTCATTAATTTGCCCACATAAACCATGTGATAGCAAACATTTATATAGCACTTAAGGTTGTTGTTCAGTCATTCAGTTGTGTCTGACTCTCCGTGACCTCATAGACCATAGCAGGCCAGCACTGTTCATGAGGTCTTCTTGGCAAAGATTCTGGAGTGTTTTGCCATTTCCTTTTCCAGTAGATTAAGGCAAACAGATGTTAAGCAATTTGCCCAGGATCACACAGTCAGCAAGTATCTGAAGCTGGATTTAAACCTAATTCTTCCTTACTCCAGACTCAATGTTCTACCCACTGAGCCAACTGGCTGCCTCCAGCACTTATGGTTAGCAGAATTCTTTATCAATCATAGCCCCATAAAATGTAAGTTCTTGAGGGCAAAGACTTTTTCTTTTTGGATATTTTCATATATAAAGCACCTAGTGGAGCTCCTTCCACAAAGTAGATACTAGTAATAAATGCTTTTTGAACTGAATTAAATTATTCCATTTGATCTTCAGGAAAATGATTTAAGGTAGGTAGGAATTACCATTACTTTAACAGTTTAAAAAACTAAAGCATTTGGTGATTAAATGACTTGACTTGTCCATGGTACCACAGTTTATGGATCAGAGTTGGAAAGTGAACCCCAGGCCTTAACTATAAGTCCAAATGACTGTGCTGACTTCAATAAACCAATGACTTGTATATAATATTAATATGTTGTAATGAATGATTTCTTTGATAAATTACTGTAATCTAAAAGGATTTTGTTGAAAATTTTTGAGTCAATGTTCATTAATATTGTTCTTTAATTTTCTCTCTGTATTTTATCTTCCCCTGGTTTAGGTATTAGTACTCAAATATCTTGCAAGAAGAGTCTGGCCAGATACTGCCTTTCAAAATTTTTGAGAATAATTTGTATAGTATGGTACAACCTGTTCTCTAAAAGTTTAATAGAACTGTCCTGTAAATTCAGCAGGAACATGAGTTTTTCCCCCTCCTTTGGTAGTTCCTTTATACCTAGATTTATTTCCTTTTCTGAGACTAGATTATTTAAGATCTCTAACTATACTTCTGATAGTTTTAGTATTATATGTTTTTGAAGATTCTTCTATTTCTTTTGAGTTCTCAGTTTGTGTTAGTACATAATTGTGCATACTAGGTCCTGATTATTCTTTTTACTTCTTCTGGTGATTTCACCTTGCATATTAGCCATTTTATTGATTTGATTTACTACTGTCCTCTCTAATCAGAGTCATTAAGGGTTTATGAGTTTTATTTGTCTTTGCAATACCAATTTTTTGCTTTATCATTTCTATGTCATTTTTCTTCCTAATTTATCTACTTCCATTCTAATTCTTAACATCTGTTCTTTCGTGTTTATTTTAGGTTATCGGCTTTCTAATTTTTATATGTATATACAGTTCATTAATCATCTTTTTCTAATTTGTTAATAATAGTTGTAGAGATATGATTTTTTTCTCCTGAAGGCAAGTTTAGGTGCATTTCAGAAATTTTGGTGTATGGCTTCATCATTATCATTTTCTTTTATGTAGTTCTTAATTGTTTCTATGATTTGTTCTTTGACCCACTCATTACTTAAGATTTTATCATCAAATCTTCTTTTAGGTCCACATCTTTGTATGTTTGTGGTCCCTGAACCAATGAAGATTTTTATTGAACTATATAGTATATAAAGCATAAATTTACTATCCCTCCCTTTTTATATTTGTTTGAAATATCCCTGTGCCTTAGTATGTGATCAATTTTTGTAAAAGCTTCATGTGACTTTGAAAAAAGCATGTATTATTTTGCTGTCTTATTTAGAAAATACTATATCTTTTAGCTCTAATTTCTCCAGCAAATTGTTCAGTTCCATATTTTCCCTTTTATTTATCTTTCCCTTAGGTTTATCCAAAGCTGAGAGAAAGATATTGAAATCTCCTAATTATTGTGTTTATTGTCTATGTAGTCTTATAGTTCAGCTGCTTCCTTTATGAATCTAAAGGTTAAGGAATTTGGAGCAATATATACTGATATTGGTTTATTGTTTATGGTTCCTTTCAGCATAAATTAGTTTCCTTGTTTGTTTTCACTTTGTCAGATTGCATGATTGCAGCTCTTGTTTTTTGGGGGTGCTCACTTGATACATTGTAATTTTTTTCTATCTCAGTTTTATTTTGTATATGTCTTATGTGCACATTTTTTTGTAAGCCCAGCAGATTGCAGAGTTTTGTTTTCTTATTCATTCTTTATAAAATTAGACTTTCCTAATCTATTCACATTTAAAGTTGTGAGTTAGGTATCCGTTCTAGGCTTTCACCTCTAGGAGGTTTCTGCCACTGCCTTGTAGAGCTTTCTCCCAAAATGCTATTTTTCCATTCTGCCTCACTCTCAGAATAATGCCAATTACTGTAGCTGTGAGATAGGACACTGCTCCCTGGTAGGACCCGTGCCCCACCATGTCCCTGATTATGCAACCCCACCACTGAACCCTCCTTTGCTTACCTTCTCCCCCACATTTCTCCTCAATGGTACTCCTCTTCCAGGCAAGGTCCACATATTCTTTCATAGACATCTCTTTTCACCCAGAGGAACATTCATCAGTGAAACTTCTTCCCACCAACAAAGGAAGTCTCCCTTCCTTTCTCCTCTTTTTCAATCCTTCTCTCCTCCTCTTCATTCACTTCACTGAAGGCTATTCTCTTTCTGAGACCACAGGGGTTATCCTTCCTTCATTGTTAGCCCTAAATTTGACCTTGCCACAACACACATTCCTCTCTTGACCCTACTATGCTCCTCAACCCCAATAATGTATGCTCCTATGTGGTAATGCTGTTCCACTTAAAAAAAAAAAAAGGATTCACCTATAAGCAAGGTGTTGCCAGGTCCTGTCTATAACGCCCCAGTTATACCCCTTCACTTTTACCTACAAAGGACATCTACTTTCACCTCTGTCTCCCTGTGTACATTTGAAAGAATTCTCTTTGTTGCTATTGCTGTTTTTAGCTGCTGCATTTATTCATTCCTCTGCGTTTCTATTATTTGGGGTGTTTAAGAAGCAAATAATTTCTTCATTTTGGGCTTTTTTTAAATATATATTTCAAATTTCTTTATTATTGAAATCTATTTTTCCCCTGTGTGTGGATAAACTCAGATTTGCAGGATAGGTTGCCCTTAGCTGTATCTGTGCTTTATTGTTCTTCAGAACACATTACTCCATTCCCTCCTGTGTTCTTTGGTGGGTACAGAATAATCTTGTATGATTCAAGTTTTTCTTTCCTTTGTGTTTGAAAGCCTTTCTCCTGATTATATACATAACTTGTTTCTGAACTGAATTGCTAAATTTAATCACTATGTGACTTTGAGTTTGTAGTATTGGGTTGGTTGGTTCGTTTTTACGTGAACGCACTCTGTGAATTCTCATATTTTCAGAAATTCTGGGCAGTTCTTTTCTATTATTTTCTGCATTATGGTGTTAAGGTTTTTGTCCTTTTATTCTTTTGAGAGACCTGTTTTCCTCATGTTATCTTTATACAACTTCTCTTCATGATCAGTATGTTTTATTTTCATGTTGAGCATATTTTCTTTTAATGCTCATTTCTTTGCTTCTCTTCTAAATTGTCCTTCATTTCTGTTTATTTGTATTTCTAATCTATTGTTCTTGCCTTTGTTTCTGTAGTGAGACTTGCTATTGCAGATTTCAGTTCTTCTATACTGCCATTATTTATTATCTGCAGGCCATAAATTCTACTTTCATAATTCTCATTTCTCTTTTGAACCACTTGGAAACATTAGGGTGTGGTTCCATGTTCTCACATTCCAAAGGATATTTTGTCTCATCAAGTATTGAACTATTTTCCTTTGTTTCACAGTATTTATTCATAGATACATGGACTCATTTACTATTTCTGGAGGCCATATTTCTTTCTGTATTTAATATTTTCCCTGTTAATTTATCTGTGTATCTTCAAACTCTTTCATTTGAAATTCATTTTTCTTCTTCCTGAGATTTTTGATAATTTTATTTCCCCTCCCTAAAAGTTTTTTCTCTTCCCTTTCTGACTCTGGCCCCTCTGATGGTGGTTTTCTTGGGGGCTGAATCTCAAAGTATTTCAAATTCCTCCCACACTGGACAATTCATACTTCACCAGCCTAGGTATCTGCCCCAGTGACTCTTGAGTCATCAGAAATGGCCTCAGCTCGATGTCATGCTCTTTCCTTTAGGCTCAGTGAAGAGCTGCATAGTATTTGAGCCTTCCAAAACAGACACACACACAAACACACACACACACACACACACACAGTGTCCTGTCCCTCTTCATAATTCAGATAATTGATACACTGGTGCTCTAGAGTTTTCTGGCCCTGAAGGGCAGTTTAGAGCTTTGTTGCATTACTGCTATAGGACTGTGGGCTCCAGCAGACTTTTGTTTCTTGTGAGCAGCTGTCTACCACTCTAGCTGCCTGTCACTACTGCCCGTGCAAAGTTCCACAACTAGGGGCTTAAGTCTCCACAGAATTGGAAAGAGGGAGGAGACCAGGATGTGGGGCTGGGTTTTGTTGCAACCCCAATCTATGTGTCAGATCCTTGGGTCTCCTAGTACAGCCTTGAGGTCAATAACCTGGGAAATGTCAGTATGTATGTGTGGAGGGAGGCAGGGACTGAGTTAGCATCAGTTTTTTTTAACCTTTTCTCACATTCTGGCTGTCCTAGACCATGAAGATAACTGAAGTTTCTTCATCCTTGGCATAGAATGTCTATTTTGAAGAGTTTTGAGAATTTGTGGGGATCAGAGAAAATGTCTAGGCCACCATCTTATTGCTCATGTGATCCAGAAGCACTAAGAACACTAAATTTTTTATCTTGAAGTCAAGATCACAGCAAAAACAGTATACATGCAGACATGTACTTATTAAATAGATGTTTCTTGATTGATTGGATTTAGAGCTTTCTGACATTTGGCTAATTTTGCTTATAACAGTGTCCATATGTAATAAAAAAAACAAATTCAAATGAAATTTATTAAGTGCTAATTATGGGCAAAGTAGTTTGCTGGTGGCATTCCTATTTTTGGGGGGATGTCTAGTCCAAGTTGCTTAGGGATGGGAAAATGGGAGGGGTCTATCATCAAATTGGGGTCCTAAGCCTTTGAGTTCTTACCAAATTACCCAACTTATTCATTTTAAATATAGCCCCACTCCAATCTAGGAATGATTGATCTTTGCCCCCTTTATCTTCTCACCCCATTCTTTATCTCTTCCATGCACTTATCAGAGTCCATCTAATTCATACTATAGTTATTTGGTAACATACCTCATTTGACAGACACTCTATGTTCTTTACTCTGGAATTTTCAAAGTCAATTTAGTGTTTTTGGTTATTTTAATGTTTGAATTATAAGCTGTAATAATTGTCTGTTTATGGAGCAGTACAGTTTACAAAATACTTGCCTGCCAAGAACTCTTGAGTAGGTAATATAAGTATTATTCTCCTGTGACAAATAAGTAAACTGAGACTCAGGGAGGTTAAGTGATGTGTTCAAATCATGGTGCTATTAAGAATAGAGCCTGAACTTAATCCCATTCTTCTGATTCTAAGTGTGTATTTTTTCTACAGCCTTACATTCTATGCACATAATTTCTCTGAAGGGGAGGGACTATGCCATGCATCTTTTGTTCCCAATGTGCCTAGCATTATGCCTTGTACATAGGAGGCAGTTAATCATGAAGTCATAAAATGGAATTTCAAAGCTCATATTTAAGAAGTGCCATAATTCTGGGCAATGATAAAGAGAAACAAAGGGAATATGTGAGGAAACTGAAGGATAAATTTGCTCAAAGAAACACAGCCAGTTAGGAGCTGAGGTCAAATATCTCACAGTCAACCTCTCCTAGATTATTAAATTCTCTAGGGACACAGTTGGCCAGCAGGGAGTGACAATTATATTGATGGAAAAATCTGGAAATCTTCCCAATAGGTTAACTAGGATGGTGAAGAAAGGTCCCCAACATCAGTGGAAGCAAGAAGAGATGTTTAGTCTAGAGAACAGCTTTTGACAAATGAAGAAAGAGTCTCAGAGTTTCAGTGGGTCACAAAGGTAGTAAGCAGAAGAGTGATGCCTTGAAAACCCAGATCTTCTGGCTCTGAACCCACCTGGTCTTCTTCAATTAGGTTTATAAATTTTAAGTGATTTCTGACATTGAATCCCTTATCCATTGCTGTACTCTGTCTCTTTCTCTATTTCTCTGACACACACATACTCATATACATATATTAAAAATAATTATTCCCATAAAATCCTCATAACATTTTAAAATTGCATAATTTATATGTATATGTATGTGTTGTATTTGCATATACATGTGTGTTATATTTGCATATACACACATATAAAATTGAAAGACTACACTGGGATTTTATAGGAATAATTGTTAGTTGAATAGAATTGAATTTTCACTCAGCTTTTTCTGAAATTTCTTGGGCTAAAAATTGCCCACTGTATATTCGTACAATTTATGACACTTATGTGCCTATCCATCTATGTAAGTTGGAAAATTGTAAAAGAGAAAAGACAGCCTAAGACCTCTCCAAAAGAAAGAGAAGATAGCATCTTGGTTGGAATGAGAAATTCAGTGAAATGTCATGTCAAGCTCGATCTCAAAACCCCTTCCAGGAGAACTGAATAATGTGAGGAGGAGAGAACAGATTTATTAAAAACAAAAAAACAAAACAAGTCATATGTTAAACCTTACTATGAAATATGTATGAACAAAATATTTATTTTATGGAAATGCAATATCAGTAAAAACTCCAAAGCTAAGCAAAATGTCGAGAAGAGCTCTGTGTAAACAATGAATTAGAATTTTTCGGGGTGGCCAATATCTCAAACCATGAAAACATTCTTCCAATCCCCCATAAGCAGATATTTATATCTTCTTTGGTATTTCACTGCCTTTTAAGAAATGATTTGAGAACAGAAATCTAGGGCAAGAGTGATGCTGGCATTCAGTTGTCTAACAAACATTACAAATACAATGAGAAACTTGGCCAAGAAAAGTTATTCATAAAATGGTGAATTCTGTCTACAATCTACCCATCTTTCCACTAAGCACTCAAATCATGGTTTCTAGGGACAAGTGGCATTTTTTTTATCCAATTTCAAAAATGGGATGGCTAATGAAAGCTAATGAAGTTCATTTTCCAGGAATTGTTTAATGTGGCTTTAGAAGACAGATAACAACTTAGTTCTAACCATCTAAGCAAGATTTCAGGACAGTTTTTGAAATTCAAATTAGAGCAGGTCCAGGGAAATTACTATGCATACTAAAAGAAAAAGATGGTTGTGTATTCAATCATAAACATGCAGCAGTTCCCCAACTCTGGATAATTTATTTCAGTCAGAAATGAGCAAAACAAAAATCTCAATGCCACTAACATGGAACCTTCTCTTAACACTTCCAATAGGAACTACCTGGAATTTTAGTCTATGATGGATGGATGTCACATTCTCACTTTTTAAAAATCATCTGCTCATGAAAAACCAGGTAAAGGATGATCTCTTTAAAGAGAATCAATATTTTGGTCCTTGCAACTTGTCCTCCTAAGAGTTTACAAACAGGGTTGGGTTTTTGTTTTTGTTGTTTATTTTTTTTTCTAGCCCCTCCCCCCCATATGGTCTTCTTTTGGCTTCTATCATTTTCACAATTCAATAAATGCTACTGCAAAGAGAATTTGTGGAACTGGGATAGGGCTGAGGGGGGAAGGTTTGGGGTTATACTCTGACTATGCATCACATTTACATATTTTGGGGTCATTTTCAGCTGGAACTGAAAAATGGTAGATATAAAAGCAATCACTAGATGGCAGCATTCTGAGCACAGCCATTCTGAAATAACCTGTATACCAATGAAATGGACATGAATTCACATGAGCCTATCTGAGGTCAAGTCTAAAAGTCAATGCCTAAACAACCAATGAATCATTTTTTCTACAAGTCTACATGACAGGTAAATAAAAATGTCTTATCTGTCATCTGCTAGGTGACACCACTTCAACCAAAGTGTTTTACATTTGAGTAAATAAGCATCAGAGACGAGGGTGTGTCCAACTCATATTGAGAGCTATTTATGTTCTCCCTTCTAGATATTACAGGTTACTCTTTAACCTCAGAAGACATGAAGCAAAACATTAATCGTTATTGTCAAATGTACGAATGACAAAAGAAGACTCATACTAAATCAGCTTTCTATGGCCTAGAACTCTTAGCTTTAAGTACAGTTCTGGAAGAAAAAAAAGTTGGATCAATTAACAGTCTGTGAATGTTGGAAACATCTTAACAGTGTCTCAGAGATGAAAGAACATAACACAGAACGGGGAAAAGAGGAAAAGTTAAATTATGTCTGTAGTCATAATGAATCAAAGCCCAGAAGGTGGTCTGCAAATCAGCAGGTTCTAATGAAATATTAAGGTAAGTGATTATTGATGAAAAATGAATAAGCCTTTTTGATTTCAGCAACCTTTAAATCACACCTAGCTAATTAAAACAACTCAAATGCATTCATTTATTCCTTGATGGGCATTTAGCAATCCTTGGGTATATAATGAGACTTCATTTTATGAGCTATGTATGCAGTTGATCTAAGGCAAGTGGACAAAGTATACCTGAAAATGGTGTGTTAATAAAAGAAAAAAAAAACCTAAATCATATTTTATGCCAGATTTATCACTCTGAAGTTTGAGAAAAATCACTCTGGAAAGATCTTTGTTTGCTATAAAAATAATCTACAATTATGTTAGACCACACGTTTATAACATATGATCCCCATTGTAATCAATGGTCATGTAATGAACCCAAGGCATTAATAATACTAATGCTTAGCAATTAAAGTATAGTTTTTATTCAAGGTTTTCACATCTCTCTTGCTCTTTAAAAATAAATTACCTCATTATTGCACTCTATTCTCTAGCCAACTCAGTACTAAGGTATTATAGCATGCAGCTAAGAGTCAAGAGAGGGCGGAGATTTCCCCTAGGCTATACTACTAACAAATCAAGAGTTTGAGAGCCCAGTCCCCAGTTCCCTAATCCTTGACTCCATCCTTACTTCCTCTCCTATATTAAAACTCACCAGTATTCTTCTTTTGTTTGGGGAATTAAACTGTAGCTATTTCCAATTAAATAACATACCAAATTACCACAGACTAAATTGCTTTCTAATTATAAATGTTTGATTTAATTGTCATAGCAACATTTTAGACACCCAGAATATACGGGAAAAGGGTTATAATAGCCAAATCCTACAGCCCAATAAAAGGCTGCAAAAACCTCAAATCGGTGCGGTATTTTTAGAGATGGGAAATTATAAGAGAGGAAGACTAATAACTCAAGGCGTGTGAACTTCTCCAAAATCAGTCACGCAAAAACAGGCCAGGCAGAAAACTTTAATATTTAAAACTGTCATTGTCGGAGCTATTATATAAGGAAATTTCAATTTTCTGCATAATTTATTAATCCCTGAAGAATAATGGACAATAGGATTTTTTGCTACGGAAAAAAAAATAATTTGTCATACACAGGTACTTCATTTGCCTTTCAAAAATACTGATACCTTTTATTTTTACATAGAATCATAGATAACTAGCAGTTAGCATTTATATAGCCTATTAAAGTTTGTAAAGCATTTTTAGAAATAAGTTATTTTATCCTCGCAACAACCCTGGAAGTCAGATGCTTATTATTATCTCCATTTTCCATGAAGTAATTGAGGTAGACAGAGGATAAGTGACTAGCCCAAGGTCATTCAGATGTTAAGTGTCTGTGATAAAATTTGAACCAGTGTCCTCCTGATTCTGAATACTATGACCTGTCCATTAGACATAGCTACCTCTCTTTTCCTTCATTTCCAAATGTATCCTCTCCCACCCCCATCCCAGGGAATCATCCCTTTAAATAATGGATAAAAAATTAAGCAAATAAATTTTAAATGAGATTAACAAGTGCAAAATACATGGTTAATCTTTTTTTTTTGGAGGGGGGAGGGTAGGGCAATTGGGGTTAAGTGACTTGCCCAAAGTCATATAGCTAGTTTTTTTGTAAAGTGTCTGAGGCTGGATTTGAACTCAGATCCTCCTGACTCCAGAGCTGGTGCTCTATTCACTGTGCCACCTAGCAGCCCCCACATGGTAAATCTTAAAGCAATATATAAATGATTGTTATTGTTATTATTTGTGATAATAGTAATAATAATTAATCAAATGAGTATAACAGTATATGCAATGTCATTTACTTTGTAGGACTATCTAGTCATTTTCTTCTATGGATCTAAAAATATGCAATTATTTACAAGGAAATATTAAGAGAAAAGACAATCAGAATTATTATTTTCCTGCCTAACAGTTCTAAATAACCTTCACAAATCACTGAAAATACTGTTTCTATTCATCAGGCCATCCTTTTACGTCAAACAAATCTGTCATCAGGAGCAAACAGTGCAATTAAATATATTTTGTTTTGATTTATCTATCATTAGTCCTGTGAGTTCACTAAGGAGTTCCCAAGAAATTGGACAAAGGAACCAATTTTCTGTAAATCCAGATTCTCAGGCAAGTGCGCTGTGGACTTCAGTGTTCTAAAAGTTTTAGAGAAGGGTAAAAGCAGGTAAATGAAATAGGGTAGAAATATCCCTGGTGGGAACATAGTGGCTAAGTGATGGCCTCACTGGTGCAGAGGATAATGATAGGATATGTGGCACAGCCTTGGACTCTCGGAGATGCAGGTTCAAATATTGACTCTGATACAAGCTACCTCTGAGTTGATGATGGACACTCAGTCACTTAATCTCTCAGTGCCCCGGCAACTCTCTCAAGAATGTAAGCTGCAGATGAATTTATGACCTGAATAAGTGGACACTGATAACATCATAGGTCAAAGATAATGATGATATTGATGCTGACAGTGAGAACTGACATTTAGATGGAACCTGGAGGTTTGCTAAGCTTTACATAAATAGTACAGGTATTATTATGATCAGTTTACAGATGGAAAACTGAGTCTTGGAGAAATTGAAAGATTTATCCATCCTTTTCTCCTCCCCTCCCCCCACAACCATCCTGGGGGCTACCTTATCCCTTCTACATCAGCTTCCAGGTCTGCCTCGAATTATGGACTTTTACAGCATACTACAGTTAGAGTCTTATCCTGGAATCTTCCTTTCTAAACCTGGAACATTCATTCATCTCCTCCTCTTCCCTAGAAATGCCCCTCTGCCATGAAAGCCCTCCTCTCCCCCTGGTAAGCTTCTCCCAATGCCTTCATTTTAGGGAGGGGCCCCAGTTAGTCAATTTACATTCTTCTCCCAATGCACTTTTGAAGAGTAGCTTCCTCTTCTTCCCTCCCCATCTCCCCTTTCAGCTCTCTTTTGTGCCTTGTTCCTTGAGAGCAGGGGCTGCCTCTTTTTTGCCTGTTATCTGTTTCCCTAGTTCTTAGCAAAATGCCTGGCACATAGTGAATATTTAATAGTTGTTTGTTGATCGTATATATTTTGCTTGTATATTGTTGTGTGCATGTTGTCTCCATCATTAGCCTGTGATAGCCTTAACAGGGACTACCCTCTCTGCCTTTCTCAGTAAACCTAGGGCTTAGCACATAATTAGTGCTTGGTGCCTCGCCCATGGTCACACTCTTCATAAAGGTGAGAGGCAGGATTTGAGCCCCAGTCTCTCTCTTGATGCCACTATTTTTTCTAACTCTCAATTCAACCCCTTTGAAAATGTAGGTAAGAATTGCTAGGATCCAATGTTCTGTACACAATAAGGTTTCATCAGAGATTGTTACTTGCAGTAATAATTCCTCTCTACAGTAGTAACTGTAACCCCCCTATGTTTTCTTATCATGTGTAATTCTTGTCCATGTTTTTATGTAAATCAAGAGTGGCTGGCAGCGTGGCCCTGGGGAAAACAATTTGCCTTTGGAAAAAGAGGGCATAGATTCCAACCCTAACTTGGTTACTTCCTACTTGTATGAGTGTAGGCTAACAACTGAACTTGCCTGGGCCTCAGTTTCTCATCCATAAAATGAATGGGTTGGTATAGACAGCCTTTAACTTCCCTTTTACCTTTAAATAAATTATCTTATGATTACATTTGTAATCAAAATATTTCAGGGAAATTTGTTTAGTCCTCTCTAGTTCTGTTGAACCTCAATTTTGGAAGCATAAAATTACTTCACAATAGTCTTGTTTTTAAAATAAAATAAGAGAATATACAACCTATCTTCAATTATTTTTTCCATGGGGACTAGGCTTGTTTTGCTTGATCTAGGTAGAAGTCATAGAAAATAAAATTTAAGTTCAATATAAGGAATATCTTCCTAACAACAATGTTGTCCAGAAATGGAATGGACTCCCTCAGTAGGTAGTGAATTTAGAGCTGATAGGGACTTTTAGAGGTCAAAGTGTGTGTGTGCGTGTGTGTGTGTGTGTGTGTATGTGCTTGTCAAGCCTTTGTGTTTGAAGGGTTGCCTTGGTACCCTGGTGGAGCCTATGGATCCCTTCTCAGAACGTTTTAAATATATAAAAAAAATAGGCTTACAAAGGAAACAAATTATATTGAACTACATCCACCAAATCAAAACTCATAGACATTCCCCCCCTTTGGAAATTCATCCAGGGGCCCCTTGGGGGATCCTAAGTTATGTCCTCATTTTGCAAATGAGGGGACTTGGGCCCAGAAAGGTAAAAAAATTTGCTCAAGATTACATAGTTAGTAGGCAGTGGGACCAGGATTTAAACCCAGACTTGATTGAACCCAATTCCAATACTTTTCTCACTAGTCTGTGATGCCTTATCATTAAGTACAGTCTGGATGGTCATTTGCTACTGATAAATGAGAGGGATTCCTGTTCAGGTACAGAATATTCTGAATGAACTCTTGGGTCCCTTCCAAGTCTGAGGTTCTATGTCTCTTGGGACACAAAATGAGCAACATCAAAGAATTTGGGAGAGAGATAGTAAGGTAGAGTGTATAGAGCACAAGACTTGGAGGCAGGACCTGGGTTCAAATCTCACATCAAATACTTATATAATCCTGGTCTAATCAATTATTCTCTCTAAGCCTCAGTTTCATCATTTGTAAAATGACTGAGTTGACTCCATTACCTTTAAGATCCTCTCTGGCTCCAAATCTATGATTCTATTAAGGAAGCAAAAGAAAGACTATCCACGAGGATGCATGGTGGGGAGGGGAGGAACACCAACAAAGATCGAGGTCTCAAAAGATTAAGGAAATGATGGGACAATTGAATTATGACAACTGAGGTTGACAGTGCTCAGGATCAAAAACAAAATGGTAGCGTTGGCATCCCCCATGACTAACAGTTTTAGTTAATGGATAATAATTGAAGGTTATATTAATATTGAAATATGTTAGCAGATGCAAATTTTATCAGACCTTTATTGTGCATGACTAATAAGTAATAGATCTTATTTTTTAAGTACTTTGCTCTTCAAAAAGCACAATGCTCTTTCTTCCACTACCATCATGATATCTTTCACTCTAATAATTCACATTTATTAAGGGCGTCAAGGATTAGCAATTTCCTTACAGCAGCCATTTGTAGGTAGGTAATACCAGGTAATACCAGTATTATTCTTATTTGACACAGATGGAGAAATGGAAGCTCAGCAAGTTGAAATGATTTTCCCAAGGTTATACCCAGTAAATGGCAGTCAGAAATTAGGAATAGGAAGATTTCCAAAGGTAGTCTTTCTATTTCATTGCCCCATTTCTCCTGCATTCCTGCCTCAATGTATGAAATCCAAACCACACTCCCCTGCAAGATCTCCAGACCACATCCCATGCTAATAAAGTATCCATTTTCAAGTAGTATGTTTGTCTTAACCTGAAGACCTGGGGGATTTCTAATTCTGTCAGCACAGAGGATTCCCTCCACCAAAGCAGGGCAGACCACAACTGACCTATGACTGACTAGACGTGTCTTAGGGTGTTTCCTGGGGCATACTGAGGTTAAATGACTTGCCCAGCATTTCACAATTAGAAATTTAAAAGCAGAATGTAAACCCACATCTCCTTGACTCTGGACTCATTGCAAAGTTGCCTCCTAAAGTACTTAATTATACCTCATTAATTCAAACATAGATTGCTCACTTAAAATGATATATTGGAAAGGGAAAAAAAATACGTAAGTATACATGGCAAACTAAAACTAATTACAAGCCACAAGAAAGGTTTTATACAGGTCAGCCCAGATTTGTGAGCCAGGGGGAAGAAGACCTCAAAATAAAACTAATACAATATTCATCAAGTTTAAAATTATCCATTTTATATTAGAAATTTTGTACTAATATGTGCTCCTTGCCAACATCACTGCCCCTATCTCAAAAGTCTTTTAGTTACCACACTGAAACTAGAGCTGAATTTCAACTTCTTTGAAAATCAACAAAACAATATCATCTGGACTTTGTATACAAAAACGTATATATGCACACACACAATATATATATCGATATATGTATATATATGTATGTAATTTCTCTCTCCTCTGTCCCTTTTATGTCAGCCTATTTTCTGTTTACTCATATTTAATTAACACACCCAAAATAACCACAGAATTTTAGCTTCTCTGAAAAGCAGCCAAACCAAATGACCTGAATTTCTTCATATAGGGAGTATAATGTGTTTCTTTCATGCTGACCTATTATCTGTCAATTTACAAGAAACTTGAGCTAGTACAGAGACTACAGATTCCTGAATATTCCATGGGACTTGGACCACCATGCTGAAAGGAGGGAAAAGAGGGGAAAAATGGGAAAAGTTAGAAACATACTTCCCACTTAATTCTTCCCAAGATCTACATGTAGACTTATTCATAACATTATAAAACACCTTGATTAAGTTAAGATTTACAGTGTTAGTAGGAAAATCTTCGATCGCAAAATGATAACTCACTAAGCTTTTCATCTTGTTGTATTGCCTTCTGCACTCCCAATTCACTGCCACCGCCACCCCTCACCACTTAATTCTGTATAAAAACCCTAGGAGGTATCCATTAGAATTGGAGAAAAAAGAAATAAGAGTTAAAACAGTGCTTCACAACTGGTCCTCAAAGCATTACAGTATATAATCAGGTCCTTAGGTAGATATTTAAGCCAAGAGAGGCAGAAGAGAACAGGGATTAGCAGTTCATAACAGAAAGAACCTAACATTTTCTTTAAGATGAAACAGCTCTTGCCTTTCAAATCCAGCCCTTAACATTTGCTTTTCTCAATGTGAAAGTCCCCTTAAACTTTCCCAACAGAGCACAGCCCTGGAAAGTGAAATGCGTTTGTTGTTTTTTTCACTTGTGGATTCATTTGGTGGGCTGTGTTTTTAGCCTACGATAATCAGAAAATTCAGAAATGGTAATGGTTTTCCTTCTCCATTGAGTTTTGATTCAAATATAACACACATCACATATTTTTGGTTCTTGTAGCTCTCTCTCCAATTCTCATCCCCAAGTCCCATGCCTCTGGAGTTGAGGATTGAAACACAGAATGAGACCTGTTCTTTTTTTTCTGAAGATGGAAGACCTAAGTGTAGAAACAAAATAAAACTACACATTGTTCTAGTGATTTGGATTATATAGGGCAACTAGGGGGTGAATGGGATAGAGTGATACACCTGGAATCATTGGGTCTGGAAAATTATAGTAAGGATCAAATGAGATAATAATTATAAAGCACTTAGCATAGTACTTGGAACATAGTAGGTGCTATATTGATGTTAATAACAACAATAATGGATAATTAAAGAACAATTACTAATATAACACATATTATTACATTAAAATACATTATATAATAATGTCACATTGATGTAATTTATTGTATTAATTATATCACATTATGTTATGCTACATCATATCATATATCATATAACATAACACAGGCTAAGTGCTTAATAAATGGTTGCTGAATTTGATTTTGAACTTAAGCAGATTTAGTGTGCAAATTAAAAGTAAAAATAAGGTTGCAGAGGCAATTAAAAAAACTGTGACAAAAGAATGATTTACATGGATGGTGTTGTTGCTAACTACAAATAAAATGTGTCAAAGTCAATCCTAAAATAAAACTTTCTCTGTGCTTCAAAGGATGCCTTCAGGGACTTTTGCTAGGAAACATCTAGCAGAGAGTCTGAGTTACTTGAGCAACAGAACATATGCAATAGGAATAGAGTCAAACACAGATCCAGAAGACCAGACATCAAATTCCAAGACAATTGCAAATGTGATGGTAGGCAAGTCACTCTGGGCCTCCCTCAGTTTCCCTACCTGTAAAATGGGGGATTAGACCAGATAAGATCCCTTTTGGTTCTGAATGTATGATCTAGCATGGAACCTGGGACATGAGTGTTTAATAAATATTTGACCTATCTAAATTATGCATTGGTAACAGACTGGATAAGAGGACAGACAGAAGTATAAGACTGGAGGAGGTGGCTAATGTTCAGTTTTTGGCAAATACTATGGAGCCTTAGTTTCCTCATTTGTAAAATCAGGATGCTGACATCCATGACCTCTGAGTTCTCCTTTAGTTGGAAATATGTGACTCTATGAACCTTCACTAAACATATCCAACCAATGACAATGATTTATTTGTTGATTCTATACTGACAACGGGACTTGTTTTCACATGCCAAGAATATTACAACAGACTAATAGGATTTTTTGCTTTCTTTTTCAGCTTCTCTCCAAAGTATTTTTCATCCCACTGCCAGAGGATACCTTAGGCAGAGAAGTAATGCTATTTCCCTACTTAGCTAGGTGACGAAGTGGATAGAGAATTGGATCCAGAGTCAGGAAGATTTGAGTTCAAATCCAGTCTCAGACACTTAGTAGCTATGTAATCCTAGGTAAGTCACTTAGCCTCTCTCTGCCTCAGTTCCTTCATTTATAAAATGGGGATAATAGTTCCTACCTCATAGGGTTGTTGTGAGGATCAAATGAGGTAATATTTGCTAAAGTGCTTTGCAAACCTTAAAATACTATATTTATATTACTCAGAACATCTCAATTGCTTCCTATTGCCTATGGAATAAAGTTTATACTTTATGGACAGCAAATATAATTTGGTGCCACTTTATCTTTCCCAGGCTCATCCCATACTACTCTCTGTGTTCCAAATAAATGTACCATCCATCATTCCTAGTATGTGCCCCATGCTTTTCTTTCTCTATACTTTTGTTTACACCATTTTCTTATAACTGAAATTGTTCTCTCCCTTGGTTGAATTCCATCAACCCCCAGACTACCTCTTCTAAGAAATACTTCCTGATTCTCATAGTTGATAGACCTTTCTCTACCTTAGACTTCACTTAGCACTGGTTTTGCCCATCTCTAAAGGTTTAATCATGTATTATTGTTATATTGTGATTATATTGTTATATTGTGATTATAGATCAGAATACTGCAAATCTTAGCACAATGCCCTGTATCCAGTAGGTGCTTAATCAGTTAAATGAGAAAGTATGACTAGTTGTACAGATGCTGATGTGATTATAGATCACTTGAACTGTACGTGTGTCAACATATATACAAACAGGAAATTATTGCTGTTATTCAGTCATGTGTAACTTTTAGGACCCCATGGAGCATAGCATGCCAGGCTCTTCTGTCCTCTACTACCTCCTAAAGCCTGCTGGAGCTCATGTTTGTTGCTTCCATGACAATATCCATCCATTTCATCCTCTGCCATCCCCTTCTCTTTTTGCCTTCAATTTTTCCCAGCATCTTGGTCTTTTTCAATGAGTCTTGTTTTCTCATTATGTGGCCAAAGCATTTATAAGACAGCTTCAATATTTGTCCTCCCAGTAAGTAGTCTGAATTAATATCTTTAAGTATTAACTAATTTGATCACCTTGCTGTTCAAGGAACTCTCCAAAGTCTTTTCTAGCACCACAATTTGAAGATGTCAATTCTGAGGTGCTCAGCATTCCTTATAGTCCAACTCTCATAGCCATCATTGCTATGGGAAAAACCATAACTTTGCCTATACAGACCTTTTTCAGCAAGGTGATGTCTCGCTTTTAGTATACTGTCCAGATTTGCTATAGCTTTCCTTACAAGGAGCAAGTATCTTTTAATTTCATTGCTACAGGCATCATCTGCAGTAATCTTTTGAGCCCAAGGACATAAAATCTGACACTGTTCCCATTTTTTCTTCCTCTATCTGCCAGGAAGTTGCTGTGATCTTAGTTGTTTGTTTGTTTTTAAGTTAAGCTTCAAGCCAGGTTTTCTGCTCTCCTTTTTCAACCTCCTCATGAGGTTTCTTAATTCTTCTACCCTTTCTGCCATCAAAGGGGTATTGTCTGCATGTCTACTATGATTGCTGATATTTCTCCTGGTAAGCTTAATGAAATGAGTGTAACCAGTCAGTAATTTAAATATTCTTTGGTATTGCCCTTTTGTAGGATTGGCAGGTAAACTGAACTTTTCCAATCCAGTGGCCACTGCTGTTTTCCAAATTTGCTGGCATATTGAATATAGCATGTTAACAGTATTATCGTTTAGAATTTTAAATAATTCACCTGCAATTCTGTCACATCAAGTAGCCTTTTTGTTAGATATGATTCCTAAGGTCTACTTGACTTCATTCCATAAGATGTATTACTCTAGATCAGTAATCACAGTGTTGGGATTATTGGTGATGTTAAGATCTTTCTTCTATAGTTTAGTAGATTTTTGCCACCTCTTCTTAATCTCTTCTTCTTCTTTTTTTTAATTTTTATCATGACCATTTTTGCATGATATCTAACTTATTTGAAGAGATCTCTTGTCTGTCTCATTCTGTTGTTTTCTTCTATTTCTTTGCCTCGTTCATTTAGCTCTCTTTGCCATTCTCTGGAATTTTACATTCAATTGGACATATCTTTCCCTCTCTCCTTTCCCTTTCTTTTTCCTTCTTTCCACGGTTATTTGTAAAGACTTGTAAGACAACCATTTTGCTTTCTTGCTCTTCTTCTTTGAGATTTTTTATTGTTGTTTCTGCCTCCTATATAATGCTGTGAATTTCTGTCCACTGTTCATCTGGCACTCTATCAACCAGATCTAATCTCTTAAATCAATTCATTATCTCCACTTCATAAGGGATGTTATTCAGGTCATACCTATACAATCTGGCAGTACATAATCAATCTGATTTCAATAATGACCATTTGGTGATGTCCATATATAGTCACCTTTTGGGTGGTTGAAAAAGTGTTTGCTGTGACCAGTAAGTTTTCTAGACAAAACCATATTAGTCTGTGTTCTACTTAATTTTGTAGTTCAAGGACAAACTTATCTGTCATTCCAATTATCTTTTGATTTCCCACTTCAGCATTCCAATCTCCTATGAGGAATGACATTTTGTTATTTTTGTTTTTGCTTTTGTCAGGACAAAGTGATCCAACAGAGGACACTTTATACATATACATACACACATGCATGCATTTTTGTATATATGTACACATACGTATATGCATGTATATGCATATACACACATATAGATACATATGTATGTATCTCTACAATTGCCTCCCACTCCCCCTCAGAAGGAGCAGATCCAAAATCCAGATGGGGAACTTCAGCAAATCATTTTTTAATTCTTGTTCATCTGCCTCCACCAATACTAGATCCACTCAATTACCTAATCAGCCCCTTGGGTTACCCACAGATTATTCCCTTCTCTACAATATGACTGACCCACCTACATTTCCTATCATATATTTCTTGGAGGATATGTGACTTTTTACATGATTTGTACTCTAAAATCATTATTGGTAATACATTGTGGCATGTCAAATCACTGTTGATTCATGGGAAAAATAAAATGCAAGCAAAATTTGGAATTCAGCACCCCCAGGGGGAGTTTAGTAGTAATCTATAGAATTTTTTCCTTTTTGGAGGTGAGAAAGCGGGGCAATAGGGGTTAAGTGACTTGCCCAAGGTCACACGGCTAGTAAGTGTTAAGTGTCTAAGGCCGGATTTGTACTCAAGTCCTCCTGACTCCCGTGCCAGTGCTCTATTCACTGTGCCACCTAGCCTCCCCTAGATATTTTCTATTCCCTACTGATAAAGCAAATTCCTTCATTCCCCAAGAGCAGGCCTCAGGTCTTATTTTAAAATGACATTTGTTTCCCAATTGATAAATTGTCAAAAGATATGAACTGGTGTTCATTTCAGATGAAGAATGAAGAACTTCAGATGAAGAAATTAAGGCTATTTGTAGTCATATAAAAGTGCTCTAAATCATTATTGATTAGAGAAATGCAAATTTAAATAACTCTGAGGTACCTCTTCACACCTATCTGATTGACTAACATGACAAAACAGAAAAAAATGATAAATATTGGAGAAGATGTGGAAAAATTGGAACACTAATGCATTGTTGGTGGAGTTGTGAACTGATCCAACTATTCTGGAGAGCAATTTGGGACTATTTCAAAAGGGCTATAAAACTGTACATACCCTTTGATTTAGTAATACCACTATTAGGTCTATATCCCAAAGGGATTATAAAAAAGGGGAAAAGAACCCACATGAACAAAAGTATTTTTAGCAGCTCTTTTTTTGGTGGTAAATAATTGAAAATTGAGGGAATGCCTATCAATTGGGTGGTGGCTGAACAAATTGTGGTGTGTGAATGCAATGGAATACTATTGTTTCTTAAGAAATGATAAGCAGGCAGATTTCAGAAAGAACCTGTGAAGATTTACATGAATTGATGCTGAGTGAACCGAGCTGAATCAGGAGAAAATTGTACACAGTAACAGCAACATTGTGTGATAACCAGCTTAGATAGACTTAGTTCTTCTCAGCACTGAAATGATCAATGATAATTCCAAAAGACTCATGACAGAAAATACTGTTTATCCACATCCAGAGAAAGAACCGTGGAATCCGGATACAAACAAGCATACTATTTTCTCTTTTTTCTTTCTTATGGTTTTCCCTTTTGATCTGATTCTTTTTTCGCAATATCACTAATGTGGAAATATGTTTACTATGATTGTACATGTATAATCTATATCAGATTGTATGCCATCTTGGGGAGGAGAGAGGAGAGGGAATGAGGGAAAATTTAGAACTCAAAATCTTATAAAAGTGAATGTCGAAAACAAAAAGCAAATTAATTAAAAATGACATTTGCTCCAGGATATAGCTACCATATATGTAAATATGTATTGTGTACATATATACATATTATGTGCATATATACAATACTTTATACCATACTTTAGGAGATGGTACTATGTATATACTATGTATTCAATAACTATTGAATTTGGTATCTATTTTTTTTTGGATCAAATTTAAGTTTGAGAGGAAGTTTGATGAGAGCAACAGATCTCTCTCCCCACTCCTGCCTTTTAGAAATACATAAAAAGTCACCTAAAGAGAAAATGGCAGGAATTTGTATAAGGTGGCAAAAAAAACCCAACCAAATGGTTATTCAAATCTAGGATACAGGTTGAGGGTAAAGAGGATCTAGTAGACATACTAAATTTAAAAAGAATCAGTTTTAGATTGAACTCTTGGTAAATTTCCCCTGAAAATCATAATCTAAACACCTTGAAATACAGTGGCAAGTATACCACAACAGGACTCTACAAAAATTCTCATGAAATTATATTAAAAGTTGTGTTATATTCCATCATGAACCATAAGGAGTATGTCCATAAGAAGCAAAAAACAAAAACAAAAAGAAAACCTCAAAACCCAAACCAGCCCAAGGCTAGTTAAATGCCTAGTCAATTGGTTCATAGATTCACTGACTCTCCTCTCAACAAATTAATCTTAGACCATTTGAGAGACAGACATAAGTATATAGAACAAAATTAAAAAGTTAAAGGTCAAAGTGAACTGTATATAAAGGAAGATTATGTTTTTCTCAGATAGTGATAATAATGAGAGAGACAATTTTTCATCAAAAGCATGGGCGAAAGAACCAAAACAGGAAAAAGCTGGAGTGTTTATGTACACACTTTTCTGTTTGTTCAACACTTGAAAACCAAAATAGTATTCTTCTATACCTGGGTTTTTATAGCATATTTAAATGAGGAACCTTTCTGAATCATGGGAAAAACATCATAACTATTGCATATCATTTCTCTAGATAAATTATATTTTCTGGTAATACTAATTAACAAAAAAAGAATCAAGCCAGAAGTCATTAAAATTGACCTTGATCTTAATCTTGCCTAAAATGCCTTTGAGATTCTCACTGACAGGGCTGTTTGGGCTACTTCAACCTTAATTTCATAGTAGCATCTCTAAATACGCCAGAGCAACCAAAGGAAGGGAAATGAATTTGTTTTACCTGAAAAAAAGTCTAACAGTTAGAGAACTTATTATTGCAGATATGGTTTTACTTTATTCTATATATCCAGCTCTAATATCTCTCCTGAACTTCATCTTTGCTTTACCTACTCTCTGTTAAATATCTCTATCTGAATTTCACATAGGTTTCTCAAACTCAACATATCTGAGGTGAAACTCATATTTCTCCTCATACCCATTCTTATTTCTGTTGAGACCATCACTGTTCTCTAGACATTCAGGTTAGCAACCTTTAAGACATCCTTTACTTTTCCCTCTTGGTCATGTTGTGGTAGGTTCCTTCCTCCCTCAATCACCCACCCCAATAAATTGCCACATTTTGTTAATTCTACCCCAACAATATTCTTTGCACCTGTGCCCTTCTCTTTACTCAGGCTTTACTTGGTTTAGGCCTTAATCACCTCTTACTTGGACTATTGCAATAACATCTTAATCATTATCCAGTGTCTTCCCTCTCTAGGATCCATTCTCTACTCAGCTTTTAAATTGATATTTATAAAACAAAAATCTGATCATCTCACTTTCCTAATAAAAAAATCTGCATTGGCTAACTATGGTCTCAAAGATAAAATACATATTTCTCATCTGGGCATCTGAAGTCCTCCAAAATACAACTCTCATTTAGCTTTTCAGTCTCATTTCACTTCATATTACTCTACCATCTTCTTGATGAACTCCCTATGGAGTCAACCTGGCCTTCTTGACATTCTCTGTACATGGCATCTAATCTTCCACCTTCATGCCTTGCATAGATGATCCTCCATATCTGGGATACATACCTTACTTGCCCCTTTCTCATAGGATTCCAACCTAGCTTGAAAAGTATAGTTCAGCTTTTATATACCAGGTCTTTCCCTTATGTCCCTACTTATTTATATTCTTTTACTCTTGAAATTATTTTGTGCAGACTTTGTATTTATAACTGCAAATATGCTATATCCTCTCTCTCCAAGTATAATGTAAACTTCGTGAGGACAGTCAGATTTTTTTGGTTTCTTTACACTTTTTATCCCTAGGAACATGCCTTGTATGGAGTCCATTTTTAAGAAATCTTAGATTATTACAGAGTTGAATTAATTTGAAATACTTAAATTCTGATAGAGATGCCAAAGACTCATGATATTACAATTCCTATAATTATAAATTCTTGGATATCCTTTCTTATGTCTACAACGGAACCTGAAGTCTGGGCTCCCAAGAGCTGGGCCAAAGTAGTAAGAGTTCTAGCAGGTTCCGCACCAAGTTGGAAAGATCTTAAATATTGGCTGACAATGGGATCTGTCTTTATCATCTGAAGATCATCCTAACAGGTCTAGAAAGGTTCACCCAGGAAATTGGTTTTAGCAACCCATGAAGAAATCATACTCATGGCTGGGTTGAAATCTACGAAGGTAAAGGGAGTACCCACATTGGTAAAAGTACAAATCTTTTAAAGTATTCAGTACTTTCAGTGAAATAACAAGGGCTCCTTTTAGCATATGCACATGTACCTACACAAGCAAACACAACACTCCAGTTTGAAAAGATTATTAAACATGTACTATATGCTAGGCACTATTCCAGATACTAGGAATGCAAATACAATGAATGAAATGTTTCTTAGTCACGATGAGATTAACAGGAATTGAAATAAAATGTCTTATCGTTGTAAAGAATATCTTTTTTTTTTTTTACCTCCACAGGACAAAATCATTCCTTATTTAGGACTTCTTTATTTTATTTTATCTTTAGGACTTCTTAAAATTATATTTCTATATTACTTTACTGTGAGTCTCACTATGATCAAATTTTAATTTCTTACTTCTCAAGTAAAGCAGAAATAAATATTGCTAAATAAAAAAAACAATGTCTAACTAAAGTGGCATTGTGTTTTGGTTAAGAACAGCACATATACAATTTGGTTATAAGATACTGCATTTCAAAGATAGTGCATGCCTCATAATATCTCTACCTAAGACAAAATTAGTTTTGTTTTGCCCCCCCAGAAAATCAACTTTTGACACAACTAGATTCCAATTTTAATGGGAAAAAGAGTCAGTTCGCAGAGGTCTCTCCTTTTAAAATCAGCATTTCCCTCTTTAGTGGTAAAATGCATGCAAAAAGCATATGATTATGGTATTTATGTTTCCATTAAGGTGTCCTCAGCAAGTTGGAGGAGTCTAGCCTACTATTTCTCTGCTATTTAGATTTACAGCAGCGCAGTACCCATTTCAATTCAATTATATTTGAGGACAGCGCACTATTGGTGGCAAATGATTGCATTGTGACAGTCAGCAAATATCCATTAGAGCCACTTTTCAATGGGGTTTTTTAGCTATAGATTCCATTCCTTGGTTACACAAATATGAATTTTTCCAATCTCCTCATGTAAATTTAAAATGATCAATTAGCATCCAAAGCATACTATACTTCCTAATGTACCTAAAATCTTAACCTTCCAGAAAAAAGATCCTCTATGTTTCTAAGCAGACTGGCATATGTATGAGGAACTTCAGGGCCAGCATCCTCACCTTTTCAACAAAAGAATTATTTAAACAGAATTATTAGTTGAATAAATATTACCTTGGTGACTGCCAAAAGACATAACTTGGGCTAAAATGAAAACTATAATGATAGATTTCATAGCTGGACTGTCAACCAACCTCCTCTAAACAACTGTATCTTTTTGCTGTAATTTCGGTGGGGATGGGAAGATTAAGATGGGAAACATTCTCTTTCCCTCTCCTCTTCACTGAAGATAATCACTTGATGTGACCAGAATGATCAGAATTTGACAGTGTTTGAAAAATCTGGCCTCATTATGCTCCTGTGGTATCAAGACCGGATCTTCAAGGACTTTAGGCAAGTACAAAATGAAGAACTTCAAATTATTAAAGTACAGTTTTGATTTGATTGATGGATCCTATTTTGGGGGCTGCCTTCCCTCCCCTTCTCTCCAGTTATTTCACCATCCTCATCACTGACTTTTCTTTTAACCCAACTGCTGTTCTGCCCCATGTTTATACCATAGAAGCAATTTTGAATCTCTCATGATGAATCTGAATAATGACAAGGCCTAATTTCTTTTGAGAACCAGCTCATAGAACTGATATGATTGTATGGAGAATATTTATAGACCAATCTTCCTTGATTGAAGTGGTAGAGAGGAATTGAAGCCTCAAATTTCTATATGCAACTCGAGAATCAGAGAGAAAAACTTTATTCAGTTCCATTTGATTTCCCTCTCTGGCCTGACATCTGTATAGCTACTCTGTGTTACTCTGAGATTGAAGCTACATTTGCAAAATAAGTGCATTATATTATGAGGTGAGGTAGAGCCCTAGGGGTTAAGAAGAATGAAGAAAGATGACAGACTTTTGATTGACAAGCTTCTTAGTTATATGAAGATTTAATCTAGAAAGAGTTAGACTAGCCAAGTTATCGAAAGTAAGAGCTTACATTTATTTACTTCTTCCAGGTTTACCAAAGTAGTGTGGTGTACAAGTATCCTTCTCCCCACTTTACAGAGAAGGAAACCAAGGATAAGTAACTGAATGAAGCTAAGTGACTGCCTAAGAGTCATGTAGGCAGTTCCAGAGTCAGTTCTTGAACTAAGTGTTCAAAAGTAAGGTGTTATGCCCCCACAACCAGTGAGTGTTCTTTCCATTATGTATATTACTTTTTAGGTGGAAAAAAAAAAAACCAAGCATGAAATGCTAGAGTTGTTTAGGGAAGAGAATCCAGGGGGAAAAGTCTGGCAGTGATGACTTTCATCATCCCATAAAGTCTTCATAGCCAGAGAAATACACTGCTTTATCATTTCTATGGAAACCAATGAGATGAGTCGGCATTCACCAGCTGACAGGGATCCTGGCAGACAGGGTCGAGGCAGGCTTAAACTTGCAAGCAATCAAGCAGCCTTGAATGGGACAAACTTCATTTAAAGTTCTGGTCTTGCTCAATTTCTCCCCTCAATCATTGTATCCTGACACGAAGCTGGTTTCTCCCATAACCACTACCATAGCTGCTCTGGAATAGTCTGTAAACCCTTTGGTATTGATTCTCTTTCTACCTCTGGCTTTTCCCATGGAATCAGCCATGCCATCCTGTTCACCATGCAGTGAGTGGCTCCCCCAGAAAAATGCAAGTTCCTTTATGATAGATACTTTTTTTTTTCATTTTTGCCTTACAAAGGTAAAGCACTTTGCACTGAGACTGATGCACAGTTAAATACTTAATAAATGTTGAACTAAAATGAACTAAATTCTCCTGTACTGGAACTTTCCATTATCAACAGCCTCTTTCTGTTAAGAGAAGAGGGGATCAAAGTCAATGATCATCCCAAATGGGTTCATATGTGCTAACACAAGGCTATTTCCCAGCATCCTTGCTTACTCTTATGATTGAGTATGAATGAGCTGAAAATAAAACTTCTTATATAATCCATGTGAACTTGGTTGCTAAAAACCTAAAACACTGGTCATTTCCTAGTTTCCTCTAAAACTTTACTCAAAGAATGCCAATCCTTATTTCTTTCAAGGAAACATTTGACCTAATATTTGTAGAATTGAAATGTTATCTTTAGTTTTATGTTGCTGTTCCCACAAACAAGTCTATAACAAACCAGATTGTTTGCTTTTTAAATTTTCCTTGAAAACTACTTTCCTCACATCAACACATCTGCCCTACTTAATACAGCAAAGAGAGCCAGCTGAGTGATTATACCAAAGGAAACTTACCGCATAAGAAGTCTTCAACCTTTAATGGTATTTTCTTGATACAATTAAGGACTATGTGTTTAAGTATATTAAAGAGACAAACCAGAGGAGAAAAATGAAAGTCAAAATAGAGAATTAAACTGAGATTCTTCTGTCAGTTTGAGGGTTGTTGTTTTTTTTTTCTTTTGAGAGTCGTTGCGAAAAAACTATGTTTTAAAATGCTTCTTTCTGGGTTTGCCAGAGGGTTAGCTGCAGCAGTTTCCAAACCTTAATTAAAAATAGCTGGAAGCAGCTGACTAAAGCACAGGTGATGTGTGCAACATGTAGTGATTAAATTCAACTCTGGTAAGGTAGAGCAGGGAATTTTGATGTTAGTTTTGAGTGCAACAAGCAAATTTAAAGTTCAAAGACCAGCTGACATGTAAAGTTACCATTATAATAAATAAGAGATAGCTTCAGTAAATTGTCCATAACAATGGCAATCATCAGTTAGGCAATAAGAAATAAAGACTCCTTCTCTAGGAGATACCATGCTGGTGAAGGAATGAATATACCAAGGTTAGGCAGTCTATTTTAAAGATGATCTGTTTAAAGCTGGAAAGAAATGTGTAGCCAATGAACTTCATGTTGAAATGGTACGCAAGGCCAACGGTACCCAACATCCATGAGTCTACCATACTGTTTTATCACCTGAAATTTAAAAGTAGATTGTCTTCTACCTTTTTGTTACTAATTCCTATAGGCCAAAATCATGTTACATTAACAAATGTAGTGCCTATTAAGAGCTGAAACAAGTAGTACCATTTTTCCAATTTCTTAACTAATTGCTCCAAACAGAATTCAAAGCTATTCCTTCTTCCTAGCAACAAAATGAAATAACTGATAAGCAGAGTAGCAATTATTATGTTAGGTTTTATTAGAGTGAAAAACTAAAGGTTGAATCACAAGTCCAAAACCATTTTAGGAATAAAATGAAATATGTGTGAATCATTAGAAAAGTCATCAAAACATGTGCTGCTCATTCCATTAAGTCAATTTATATGAAATCACTATTTTTTTTTAACTCTCAGGCTTTTTAAAAGCCATTAATAAAATGCAGGTCTGTTTAGAATTGATGAACAATCAACTCCCTTAACAAAAACAGGAAACTGAAATTTTCAGCCAGATATTGATTGATACCTTGTGCCTACCTGTCTACTGGTGATGGTTTGGAATTTCGCGGCTTCTTTACTTGGGCATATAAAGCGTCCGTGGTTTGTCCTTCTCTGGGGCTCTGGGGCCTGGCACTGAAAGTCATAGCCCCACTGTTCAGAGTGGCCTCATAGGAAGATATTCCAGCATATGATGAGTCACCTTCACCACCGAGAGTCCTATTAAAATCATGGATTTCAGCATAGTCACGCTCTCGAGCTTGTCTTTCTCGAAATTCTCGAGTTTTGGCTTGAATCCTGTAAAATTAAAATAAAGATAGAATAACATAAAACTTCTTTTCCCTCTGATGTACATTTAGACATTTACATTGATGTTCTCTCCCTGCCCCCCAAAATTCTACATAAACCACTTTGGTTCAAGCAGACGGAAGAAAGATTTTTGGAATGAATATTGTTACCTTTAAGTTAGCCTATCGTGATAACATCTACAATAGTTATGGATAACCTGTTATGTTAGACACCTATTTTCTAAGACCCGACTATGTCCACAATGCACATTCTAAGGATAGAAAGATTACTGATGAAGTGAACTATGAAACCATCAGAAACAGTTGTTTTTTTTTTGGGGGGGGGGGTAGGAGCATCTGCTTCACACCATCTATGAGCTTTAAGTAGCTAAGAATTATCTAAACTTGTGTTACAAATGGATATTAAAATACAATTCACAATTGGTTGCTATATACTAACCATGATAAATTAGTTATGAATATCCATTATAATATTTAGCTTAAACATGAGCCTACATCATAAATTCTTTATTAACGGCAAAAGAAATCCTTTGTTGAATGATGCACAAAGTACCTATTTCCTTTTTTATACAATATTTAAAGAATTGGGCAATGCCATAGTTAAGGTCAGAGAAGGTATGTGTCTATTTAAAAAAACACTTTGTATAACACAAAGGGAAATATTTTAGGCTAGTATATGTAGATTAAAAAAGATAATCTAGAGTGGTATTTAACATGCCAGTTTGGTTAAAATTTATCTTCACATAGAAATGTTTTTGAATAATTTGTGTCCCTAATTGACCTCAATTGTAAGAATGTTGTCCATCATTATGAAGAAATTTGGCCATTTGCTTTAGATATGCATATGGTTATGTACATGTCAAAATGAGGAGAGTCAACACTGAGGAAAGGAAGGTCCAGCAACAGGGATCACAAAATCTTGGTTCAAGGTCTGCTTCTAAAACTAAAAGGTATCAGAGGTTTACAGCTTGAAGGGACCCTGAAGGCCAATAAATCCAATCCCATCATTTTACATATTAGGAAACTGAGGTACAGATACATTAAATAACTTGACCAGAATCTCATAGCGAGTCAGTGTCTGAGGTGGGATTTGAACCTAGCACTTCCTTACTCCAAATTCAGTATTTTATCTTCTATGCTATGCTAATTTATGACCCTGGGCAACTCAATTAACTTTGAGAAGCTTTAGATACCTTTCTAAGACAATAAGTTAATGACTTTCCAAGTTGCTACACAGATGAAATCATAGACCTGGGTAAAGACAGACAGATAGATAGTGGGATGAATGGGCAGATAGACACCCACAATGATATGCCTACCATTTAAAAATATAGAAATGAAATTTTATAAGATTTTTGATACTCATTCTCCTTTACAGTGATTTTAATTTAGCTTCCTTTTATTTTTCAAACTTAATGAAAAGCGATTATGTTGCAGAATCATAGAAGCAAGAAAGCAAAATATGCCCAATGAAAAAATAAATGTTCCATCAAAAAAAGACAATTTTTTTTTTTGTTTTCTTCTTTCAGGATTGGAAGGGGTCTTAGTGGCTTAGTATTTTTTGCCAATTGTAGAAGACAAGGACTCTTACTATTATTCCAGATTTTTGTCAAGATTTATTGATTGATCTTGGACTAACCATGAACACCTTCTGCTTATTCTTTTGATTTTCTAATAAGAAAATGGGATTATTACCTTCTACTTTGCTCAGAAGAAAAGACAGAAATGTCTTATATCCTAAAGGAAAGTTAAATTTCATGGATTTCATCATGGGTGAGAGGAAGACCTCAGATTTTTCTATCAACTTAAGAAAAATTTTCTTAAAATTTTAAATCTGTTTATTCATTTGCAAAATAGAAATTTTGCTACATGTGACTTATAAAACAAGATCCCCATTAAGTACTTTGAGATTCATAAAAGAAAGGTGACTCAAGTAGAGAGGGAGCCTTAATATTTTGTACTATGCTGTCTTTATGACACTGTATTCATCCAGAAAGAATAGCACATAGAGAGGCATGAGTTCAACCTTTCAACTCAATAGGGTGTTAATTTGAAGCCTAATTATGCCCACTTATGTGACAACCCACTTAACTATAGCACTGCTGATCATTAGCAAAGAAATATCTAACCAACCATAATAGCTGGAGTGATTGAGCATTTGTACCAGTCCCTGACAACATCTCAGTCCTTTGGAAGGGCACTTTGGTAAGGAGTCTGAATGAAAATTCTGAATTTGAAAGAATGAAGGAGTGTCTGTGTTGCTGATTTTTTAGGCTACAATCAGTGCTTGCTACTATAAGAGAAGGTGTTGGTTTAAAAATGAGTGCACACAGCCTGCACATAAGACATGATGTCTATAACATTCAGTTTATTAAAAAAGAAAATTATTTGAGTGTACCTATGTAAACTGCTAGGAAAGAATTATCCCCAAAGGAAGCATGGGCCTAAATAGTCCTCCCCAATTTCTGCTATATTTAATTTCCATTTTATTACTGATGGGATCCCAGATTTCAAGTCACTTCAGTCCCTAATTAAAGAAAGACAATACCCACTGGAATAAATATATATTATATAACTTGAATCAATTCCTTGAAGAAATTGTTCAGTGACAGGGGTAGATTATAAGGTAATACTCACAAAGCCCATATCTTTAATCTCTTTTACCAACATCTGGCCATTATTACTAAAAGCGACTACACATAAGACCCAATAAACATAACAGCCACCTCTATTGTGCCTCTTAAAAACCATTGGTTTCCCCTCTAAGCACCACTAATATAAGAAATTACATTTTTAACTGCTTATCTCATAGCCACCAATGTGTTTTATGCCAAAAGTTATGAAAGCTGTCAGTGCTTTTCCCCCCTGTGGCCCACAGTTATAATGAAAACATCAGAACCTTAAAAGTATAGCATAAATGAAGTCACAAAGATAGCATTCTTATTGCAAAAGGCCAAAGAATGTGGTTACTAAGCTCAGCTAATGTCTCCTTTAAAGTCCATTTTAGAAATTCGTGTTAATGAAGTTTCGTGATCAAACAGCAGTAGCAGGAGTGGGGTTGCAAAAACAAGGAAGGTGTTTTGTGGCATTATTTAATTTTAGTATCAATTCTTAGGTAAAAAAGAATGAAAGTGCTGAGAAAATAGCCTTTGTTATTTTCTGTTATACATGAATATGTCTATTATAAATAGTGGAAAGAGCAATATGACTAACAGTTTCTGTTTGCATAATATACATTTTAATTCTTCATAGGGAAGCAAATATTTGACCTGAGGGAGAAAAATTGTGGGGTTTTCTAATAAAAATACTATGGTCTCTAATGGGAACTCTTTAAAGATATTAAGAGAATATCCCACTGTCCAACCCATACTCCAGCTGATACTTTAATGGCTCCAGATGGTCAGAATTGCAAGATGACACCTTCTCTATTCTTTTATTGTGACCCCCTCCCCATCCCCGAGTCACAAAATATCTTTACAATACTGGAGTCCCTCATCTTTCTTAACAGTAAGGGAGCTGCTAAGAATTATATATACCCCCATTTTCCTTAGGTCAAATCCCCCCATTAAATTTAGCTAAATGATCATTTCCTTTTAGAAAAGAAGCCTGCTTTAAATAATTTCCATCAGTTACACCAAGCAAACTTTATCATCTGCATTATGTACCACTTCCTTAGTTTTCAAATATGTTGAATTTGGAAGTGACAAAATTTGGAACATTTTATCTATTTTTTTAGTTATTAAAGAATTTATCATTTGAGCTTAATTGCCAGGAAATAAATATTCACACATTTCCTTTTTTTTTTTTAAACCAAGTATTTGTCCTTTCCATTATGATAATGAAATTGCCTTGAACCTGCATGGAAAATAATACACAAAATAATGTAATATACTAAATAAAGCAATAAGGTTAATTTCTTTCCTGCTGTCACTAAATTCATGCTAACAGTCTCTCTTCAGCTTGACATCAATTAATGATTTTAATTCCAGACTCTTGTCACAGTGTTCACCACCCTTTCCTCTAATTAAAATGGATGATGCATGATGAAGAGAAAACACAAGACTTCTGTTCTTGTAACATTTCTATTCATTAGGATTTTTGCTTTTACAACAAATGGCTCTTAGCTCTAAAGCCACAAGAAAAAGATGAAAAGAAGTTTATTATGACTATGAGGTATGGGCCCTCAAACCCTTAGGAAGGGTATGAAATGTGAAATTCTTAACTACAGAGGGATCTAACTCCACAGAGATGAAAAAAAGAAGGGTATTTTAATTACCGAGTGATGTACCAAGTACCCATCCAAAGCTGTGAAACAGCATCACACAGTAGTAAAGATACTTGGTGGCAAAGCCTTAAGACAATGGAACTTGATTGTGGTGATTTTTTAAATGTATATTTGCTGAACATTAATGTATTAGGAAAAATGTCCCAAGGATGTTCTATATTGAGCAACTATATACATGGAGTAGGATGACATGAGTCTATTAAGCTAATAAGACAAAAATAATTCAATGTTTTTTTTTTCAGATTGTGGAATGCCAGATACTTTAAAAAGTATCTAGGCTTCTTCATTAACAAATATTTTGGGAAAAAAATTTTTTTTAAGGTGCATTATCAGTCAGCAGTTTAGCTTTGACAGTGAAAATCATGGATTCTCACATATCTGCAATTTCTTAG
This sequence comes from Petaurus breviceps papuanus, assembly GCF_028583685.1. Lineage (NCBI taxonomy): Eukaryota > Metazoa > Chordata > Mammalia > Diprotodontia > Petauridae > Petaurus > Petaurus breviceps. The sequence continues at coordinate 25,612,208 of NW_027185777.1, forward strand.
TCTATCAACCTCTAATTCCTCTATTTATAAAATAGTATTTCAGAAAATCACTGAGCATTGCTGAAATTTGTAGTGGAGTGAGGCTTACCATTAGTCAATTAGAAGGAATGGTCTTATTTACTAACAACTTTTCATCAATTTATTGACTACTCCATACATCCTGTCCTTGTGGAATACATATACAAATATCAGACAACAGAAAGGCTGGATTTCAACTAATAATCCCTTCGGCTTTCCCTCCTAAGCAAACCAAAGCTGCTATCACGGAATATGAACTGTCACTTAGATTCCTGTGTAGAATTCCTAAAAAAAAAAATGCAAATCTTTTCATATTCGAGATCTAAACTGAATTTCTTATGCTGATGATACATTCAAATATTTTAATGAGACTATTCAATATCATGGACACAGTAGGAAAAGTTGACAGGAAGTGAAATCTACTCATCAAATAAATATCCCCTGAAACATTTTTCCAATCTAGACCATTTGCTCTTTATCAAATTTTATAAACAACTGAGAGCTAGAAGGGACTTCAGAGATCCATGTAAATGCTCCTGGACATGATTGCATCTAAAATATGAAAATCCAATTGAAATCAGGAGGTGGAAATTATAGCTATGCCAAAATAGTACCAATGTCATAGACAGAAAATCTAGGCATTATAGGTAAGAGGAAGCTAAATTTTGGAATTTCTATTGTAAAAGAGACAATGTATTCAATTATATTATAAGTCTTCTCAAGCTTTTCAAGGTTTACAAGGCAATCTAGACTTTCGTTAGAGAAAAGTCACGTTGGATCGGGAGCTTATTAATAACAGTTATAACCTGGCATTTACATAATGTGTCAGGGTTTGCAAAGCACTTTATATACATTAATTATTTCTGATACAACAATCCTATGAGTCATACGCTTTTATCCCCATCCTACAGAGAGGAGAGGTTAAGAGACTTGTGCTAACATCACACAGCTTGTGAGTTGAGCCTAGTTCTTCCTGATTCTAAGTCTAACCATTGTTCCCCTATGCCAAATCACTAGGTTTAATTCCTCAGAACTGTCAATGGCAGGCAGTCTATTACACTGTTGGTGGAAGTCTTGGCAATTTTTTTGAAGCACACACACAAGAACATTATAAAAATGATCATATCTTATGACCCAGTGATCCCTTTATGAGAACTATGCCCTAAGGAGGTTATTAAAAAGAATAAAGACCTATCAGGCAAAAAAAATTGTCATTGTTGATTTATTCATAATAGCAAAAACAAAACAAGAAAACTCAAAACAACCTATCTTTAGCATCTGGGCATTGGCTGAATGTGATGTGGGCTCTCAATATGATAGGGTATGATTGTACCATTAAAATGACAAATAAGAGAAATAGAAAAGTGACCACAGCAGAATTAGAAACACACCTTGAAAATAGGAGAAACAATAAAAGCAAAATTCTATTAGTGCCCAGATGGAAAAGGGATTTGCAGAAGCCAGAGCAAATGAGCTCTTGAACTTTGTCATTCTGTCTCTGTCTCTTTTCTTCTCTCTATCTCATTCTATTCCCTTTAAAAATATGTATATATCTTCATATTATATATAAATAGAGGTATACATGTAAACACAGAGCAAGGAGCAGAAAGGTGAAAATTCAAGATAAATATATATTATTCAGGGTTTTTTTTTTGTAAATTTTTAACTTGAATACTCAAATGATCTGAAATCTCATTAACTCTGGAGTTCCCACCTTTGCTGTAGATTACAACTCATCCTGTGTGGTTCTTGTTTGTGTCCTCCCCAAACTTTGTCCCCAATGTGCTGGAAACTTCCACCAAAGCTCTACTCTCCTGCCTCATTATGTCATGAAAGTGACTGTTCTTTGACATTATGGCAGCGGAGCAAAAGCTTTGGCAGGTTCTACCATTCAAGAAAGTTTGGTTCTGAGGGCAAACTGAGAGTTTTATGAAGACCAGTTCTACTAATCATGCAGAGGAACAAACCAGTAGGCTGGCCACCAAAATTTCAGGGACCATCATAACCCACAAAATAGGAGAAGGTAAAAAAATGTAAACTCTGCAAAAATAATTGACAAAATCATAGAAAAAAGCAATGATGAATCAAGAAATAGGAGACAGTTCACTGGTAATAAGTATTAAACAAGAATAGCTCATGTCCTGGAAAATGACAGTCTTTATTTTTAGCTCTTCTACCAAACAACTTAGTTTTCCTTGGTTATTCATGAAGAAAGAGTATTAGATTCCATCTCAGATGCAGCAATATTAATTCAAGTCAACATCGTAGCAGAGAGATAAGTACATTTAAGCTGAGGTTTAAAATATTAAAGAAATTAAAACACAATAAATACTAATAATATTATTACCTGATTCAATAAGTGATAAAGTCTAATCCATTATTTGGATGATCTATCTTAACAAAATCTATGAAAGTTTAGAAAAATATTCTTATAAAATATTATTTAAATACAAAGTCAAAGCATAATAATTCTTAAATTATGGGCATAATTGATTTTTTAATGGACTACTCATTTGTTCTCTGTCCCCTCCCCCCCTCAGGATTTTGATTCTAAGCTTTTTATACATAGATTCATTATGACCAGTTGAGTTCCCAGAAGTATTGCATCATTAGAGGTGCAAGCTAGAAATTTCAAACCAAAGAAAGATGAAATGAACCATGTTGCAGAACAATAAATATTACAGCTAGAACCATGAGGTAGAAATCATAGTTGGATGGAAATATTTTACTCTGTTCTCTGAAATTATTTTAAAAATTTTTATTAAAATGCTGTAACAATACTAAAGCACAGACCTTATGAAAAGATATGAAGTAACCTATCAAAATGTTAAAGCATTGTATAATTTGGAAAAAAGTTCTCCTTTGCATATAGCCATCAAGACTGGGGAGTGGACATGACTTCTTTGGACTGCTTCTCCATTGTGATCAGAGTGCATTCTTCCCAAATGATATGCTGATAACTACTAATTTGCATATACCAAGAGAGATACATTCTTATGCATTCACAGTATACATCTTTTTTGTGCTACAAAAAAGATAATTCTCTTCAGGGTAGCAACCTCTAATTTAAGTCAATAAAATCCTTCTGTATATAAACTAACTGAAAATTATGAGGAGGTAGGCATGCATATGGGGAGTCTATTGGGAAAATGAAGGAAACACAAAATGGCTCATGACTAGACAGTTGGAAAAAACCAGTAAAATCAATACAGACTCAGATAATAAATTCAAGCTTGTATATATAACTCATAAGATATTTAAATGTTGCATATTTAATTTTCTCCATCTGTATAGGACTGATTGTCTTTTGCAACTTCAGTATAATGCCAAGGTTATCAGGTTGTTTAACAATACACATTTCTATTCAAATCCTTCTGAAAATTGAGATAAAGAAGTAATGGACTTAAATACACCCTCCTCTCCCCCCCACTCCTGCTGCATATAATCTTACTCCTGGGCTGTTGCAACAGGTTGTTAATTATCTCTTGTCTCTCCCTTCTTGAATCTATCTTCCATACAACTACAACAGTAACATTCCCCAAACTCATATGTCCATGTCACTACTCTTCTTAAGATGTTTCAGCGGCCCCCTATTTATTCTCAGATAAAATACAAACTCTTCTCTCATTGGCATTTAAAAGCTTTCACAATCTTGTTCCCATCTCTGTTACAAACAACCTTAACTATGTTATGTTTCATGAATTCTACATTCTGGATTGTTTCCTTTCTTCCTGTACTCAAGAGGCATTTAGTGATTCCTCTCTCCCCTCATGATTACTGTCCTCTTGCACAGAGTATATATGGGTATGTGTATTTATGCACATGTGTGTGTATTTACACAAACGGGTGTTACATATTTGTTTTCATGTTGTCTCCCATTAGAATGTGAGCTTTGAAATCAGGGACTCTTTTTTTTGGAGTTTCTTCGTATCCCCAGTGCTTAGCATAGTAAGAACTTAATACATGCTTATTAACTAATTGAATTTTGTCATACAGGACATTCCATCTTTCCTCTACATGTTTAGAATGTTTTCTGCCCTATCTCTTGGAATCATCTCCTACATGAAGCTTTTCGGATGCCCAGTTATTACTGCACTTTTTTACCACCTCACCCTCACTTACTTGTTTTGTATTTACTTATCCAGGTACATGTTAGATTGCAAGCTCCTTATGGGGAAAGACTAACTTTTGCCTCATTTTTTTTGTATTCCCAGCATTTAGCACAGTGCCAGGCACATAATAGGTCTTTAATAACTGCTTATTGATTTAGCCAGTTGAATGTAATATGCTTGAAAGTAGGGGCTTTTTTTTTTATTTCCCAGAACCTAGTACATTGCTTGACTAGGACTAAGTATTTAATAAATGCTTACTAAATCTAAATGTTTATGTTATGACTCTCCCTTCATGGTAAAGAATTTCCAATTGTTCTTCCTAAAGTGAGTCATGCAGATACTACATTGATCTTAGGTCTAGTCTTGGCTTTGTTATATGCTACCTACTTCTGATTCAAGCTACTTGCATTTCTCTTTTTAAAATGAGCTGTAGTGGCTCTATCCTATTCTGAGAGGCATTACAAAGAAGAATTAAAAATAAAAATAGAGCAGCCTGAAACTTCTGGAAGAAAGGTGGTATTTAATATTTATGCTATTTAATTTCCCCATGCTTCTTCAAAAAGAAGGTTGAAAACACTCCCACCCACATGGAAATATGCCCAGAACAGAGCTTCTTGTTTCCATATTACTACCATGGGAAAGTTTGGAATCACTGAGAATTTTTGAATGCATCTATTTAGAGATACTTTAGAGAAATAATTTCAATTTTTTTAGTATTATAACATTAAAGATATTTTTAAAAATTATAATATTCCCGGCTACTAATATTAATAGGAAAAACATAATATTCAAGTAATAATAGCAACAGAGCTAAAAAAAAGAGTTTTAAATAAATAAAAAAAAACTAAAGATTTAAAAGGCAGCAAAGATGGAAGGGTGAATAAGAGTGATATGTCATACTTTATAAATTAACATTTTAAAATATAAAGTATTTAAAACTTAAAATGTGAAACATTTTTAAATATAAAATTTAGTAAAAATTCCTAAAAAAAATTAAGTCCTATAAGAAAGTTTGTAATAAACTATACTTTTCAATTACTTAGGTGAAGTTTAAAGTATTTTTGTGGCTTTTAAAATTGTCTAGAATCCACAATCCCTTTAATTGTTCAGATTCACTCATACAACTACCTACTATTATCTTCTCTGTAAAAAATCTTAAAGAGAGACCACCAAACTATCTTTGATTCCTCAGATTAATTCAGCATTTCTATCTTTCTTGACATTATACTGATTCTAGAAGCATCAATATTTGAATTGTCAGGCAGTGGAGGCATATATGAAATTTGTTTGAAAGCAAATCCCGTGTGTATGTGTATGTCTGTGTGTGAGTATGTGTGTGCATGTTTAAAGAAGAAAACAACAAAGAAACCTCCCTCTAAAGAGGTTTAATCAAATGCTTTAATCTACCTCTCCTGTTCTTGCTTCATTCGTATTCTCTCCTCTTCTGAAGTAAGGACTTCCTGTACTTTTATTTTACCCGATTTCTCAATCTTGTCATCTTTTCGATGTTTGCCAAACCTGTTAATAACAAAAAATCTAACTTGTCAATTCAACCAAAATGAGTTTTCTTTCTCCTTTCATAAAGATATATGCACTCATTGTAATATGAGGTACCTCTTAAGGGAGAGGATAGAAGTACTCAAACCTCCTGCAGTGTTATTCAGTACTGATATGTCTCATTCAGATTCTTTCCTTTCATTTTTAATAAAGAATCCTCCAAAGAGAACCATTTTGGAGTATATGACATTCACAGTTTTTGTCATGAGTAAAAAAAAAATCGGGTCATATTTATTAAATATTCAATTAACTTATATGTGTTCTAAACAATTCTGCTACTGGAAGATGAAAATGAAAGTTAAATTGGCATGTTATGGGTCTTTTTTCCTCACTTAGGAGCTACAAAAGATAATCCACACTCATCTATTTAATAATCTCCTCATAAACAACCAGTCTTCTTTATTTCCATAGCCAAGTTTATTGGACACATTCATCATAGTTGAAAAACTGACAAACAAGGCCATGTTTGTAAGGTTTAAAGTACAAAAGACAATTTACATTGCTATAATACCTCGTGCTTATTAAACTGGAAGTTTTAAGGCATTCTCATTGAATGCTCTCTGAAATCTGATGAAAAGAGATCGCCAATTGTGGCAATTTTGACTAGGAAACTCATGTCTAAAGAAAAAAAAACAGAGTTTACCAATGAAGTCAACGATAAGTCACGTGACTCAAAATTGGTTAGCCTGAGCTTTTACCGATGGCTGCCTGAAATGAAACTGCTTAAGAGCAAGCTGAGTTTGTGCATCCCAAAGAACTCTGAAACCCCCTAAATATCTTAGAAATTCCTTTCCTTGATTCTTTTGTTTTCTCTCATTCAAAGCAAAAAACAAAACCAGAATGTTTGCAATATCAACCCTCCAATAATATAGATCTGTAGTCATTTTCAACAGATAATATTACAAAAAAAAAAAAAAACAAAACCAAAAAACCCCAACAGCTCCTGTTTTGAGAATGGTTATTTAATAAAAAGCTTATAATACATGCAATATGGTGAGCATTTTTCTTAGGAGGCATGTTCCTTATGCTTTCTAGGACTTAAAAGTTTGCACTCACCATTGGTCATTTCCAAAAGGAAGAGCAGGACTAGCAGAGTGGGAAGAAAGCATTAGAAAAGGGGGTGGAACCAAGGTAGTTAAAAAACAGAAAATGAAACACTTTAAGAAAGAATAGCTCTGAAGGTGGCATGTAATTCAATCCATATTAACATGAATCTGGTTTTAAATAGTCTATATACCAATGCTGAAGTAGGCTGATTGTTTTTAATCACTACACTAGTGAAGAATTAAATCTTCAAAAGTGCTAAGACCAAATGAATAATAAATTCTATCATTAAAAGAGAAAAGAGAATAGAAAACCCTGCTTTTACACATACACATGCGTTCTCAGATTAGGACCTGACCTACTTTATACAGAAAATTGAAGCTATCTTCTATTCTCTTCTTCATTCCACAATTTGACTTCAGCCTTCACTATTTCCATCTTTACTCCTGTTTCTGATGAGGAAGTTGTTGTATAGTCATTTCTCAGTTGTGTTTGACTCTTCATGACCCCATCTGGGGTTTTCTTGGCAACGATTCTGGAGTGTTTTGCCATTTCCTTTTCCAGCTCATTTTACAGATGAGAGAACTAAGGCAAACAGAGTTTAGTGACTTGCCCAGGGTCACACAGCTAGTAAGTGTCTGAGGTTGGATTTGCATTCATGAAGATAAGTCTCCCTGATTTCCAAGCCCATTCCTCTATCCACTGCACCACCTAGCTGCCCTGATGAAGAGGTAGGCTTATGCTTTATCAAGGTCAACTTCTTCACATGCACCTTTGATTCCATCCCCTCCATTTCATTTTGTCTCTAGTAAATTACATGCCTTATCTGTCTGTGTTTCTCTATCTTTCTTTCCTCTGATTTTTCTATCTCAATCACTCCCTATAAACTATTTCATAGCATGTGGTTTAAAAACATATCTAAGTCTCCAGAATTGTGGAAAAGCTTTACTACATCCTACTACTTCTACAATTGACCATCTATTATCACACTCCCCTTTCTCAAAATACTGGGGAAAGTCAACCTTTTCCTTTGCCCTCATTCTTTTCTTAAGCCTCTGAAATATGGTTTCTGATCTCATCACTCAATTAAAACTACTTTATTTTATTTTTACTCAATATTTTTCTCATTACATGTAAAACACTTTTTAACAATTTAAAAAATTTTGAGTTCCAAATTTTCTCCCTCCTTCATTCCCCTCCCCTCTCATTAAGAAGGTAAGCAATTTTACATGAGTTATACTTGTGCAGTCACACAATACACACTTCTGTGTTTGTCATGTTGTAAAGGAAAACAGACACACACAAAAAGCGTAAAATAGTACGTTTCGATTTGCATTCAGACTCCCATAAGTTCTTTCTCTGGAGGTGGAAAACATTATAATCCTTTGAAACTACCTTGGATCGTTGTATTACTGAGAATAGTTAAGTCATTCACAGTTGATCATCCTACAATACTGCCTTTTACTCTGTACAATGTTCTTTGACTGGTTCTTCTCATTTCACTTTGCTTCAGTTTACGGAAATCTTTCCAAGTTTTTCCAAAAGCAACTTGTTCACCATTTCTTATAGCAGAGTAGTACTCCATCACAATCATATACCACAACTTGTTTAGCCATGCCCCAGTGATGTACATCCCCTCAATTTCCAATTCTTTGACAGCACCAGACTTGCTATAAATATATTTGTACAAATAAGTCCTTTTCATTTTTGTTGTTTTGTCAGTTTGCGATATAGAGCTAGTAGTGGTGTTGCTGAATTAAATGGTATGTGTGGTTTTATAGTTTTTTGTAGTTCCAAATTCCTCTACAGAATGGTTGAATGAGTTCCCAAGTCTACCATTAGTGTCTCCATTTTCCAGCATCCCCTCCAACATTCATCATTTTGCTTTTCTGTCATATTAGCCAATCTGATAAATGTGGGGTTGTACTTCAGAGTTGTTTTTTTTTATTTGCATTTCTTTAATCAATAGTGATATAGAATATTTTCCCATGTAACAATAGATATTTTTGATTACTTTCTTTGAAAACTGCCTGCTCATATCCTTTGATCATTTACCATTTGGGGAGTGGCTCATATTTTTATATATTTGTCTCAGTTCTCTCTATATTTGAGAAATGAAGTTTTCATCAGAGAAACTTCCTGTAATTTTTTCATAGTTATGATTATTAACCATATTTCCCTTCCCTCACTCTCTCTCCCACTCTCCTTTCACCCTGTCCCTTCTCCCACTGCATTCCTCTTTCTCTTTCCTTAATTTTTTATAATCATCCCATCATATTCGATATATACCATGTCCTCTGTATATGCCTACTCCTAACTGCCCAAATAATGAGAAAGTTCTTAGTAGTTAAAAGTCATCATCCCACATAGGAACATAAACAATTTAACTTTATTGAGTGCCTTATGGTTTCTCTTTCCTGTTAACCTTTTTTACTTTTCTCCTGAGTCTTGTATTTGAAAGTCAAAATTTCCATTCATCTCTGGTCTTTTCATCAGGAATACTTGAAAGTTCTCTATTTTATTGAATGTCTATTTTTTTTCTCCTGGAAGATTATACTGAGTTTTGCTGGGTAGGTGATTCTTGGCTGTAATCCTACCTCCTTTCCTTCTATTCCTTTGGAATATAATTTCCCAAGCCCTCCAAACCTTTAATATAGAAGTTGCTAAATCTTGTATTATCCTGACCGAAAAACAGTAGCACTATGTAATGGGGAGGGAGCTAGATCTGAAGCCAGGAAGAGCTGAATTCAAGTTCCATTTCTGAAATGTACTGCTTAAGACCCTTTGCAAGTCACTTTCTCAGTGCTTTAGGCAACTCTCAGACTATGAGTTGGAGAGAAGGTGCTGGTCTGCATTACTGCTAAGGAAGTCTATCACCTGGGAGCTTCCTGTATCAAAGAAATCATAGGTATAGTCTCCGTCTTTATGTTTTATGTGCAACTATACTGGGTGTCCCCAAAGGCATAAAGCAGTTTTAAGCTTTGTTAGATATAAAAACAAAAGTCAATCAGTGTCTGCCCTCAAGAAGTTTACATTTTAATGGAGCACACAGGATGTCCCTAAAGTGTTATTACAGTTTTAAGCTGGGGAAGTTTAGAAACTTAAAAATGCACTAAGACTTTTTTTGGGACACCCTGTATAAGGACATAATGTCTCCTCCAATAAAATGTAAGCTTTTGAGGGTGAACACTGATTCACTCTTGTCTCTGTAGCCCTGGAACCTAGGTCATTTCCTAGAATTTAGAAGATATTTAACACATAAGTATTTGTTGATATGACAGAGGTACATTTTCCTGTTTTTCCTCCTCTGTTTTATTTCATAATTTAATGTTTAATTTTAATAATTTTAACTTAGTTAGGACTAAATTGCAGACTACACTCAGACCTACTTATTGTTCAGGTCATTTGCAAATGCATTCCTACATAGGAATGTGTCTATACATACATGTTTAGACAAACGCTTTTTGCAACATAGTAAATGAATAAAGAGCTGCCCTCTGGGCCAGGAAAATTTAAGTTCAAGACAGACTTGGACACACGTTGAATATGTGACTGTGGACAAGTCACTGATACTTTCATTTTAGAAAGTTGCTTGAGGAAATACTGATCAGTTAAATACCTTACCTATCATCACATAGCAAGTATATGCCATATAGGCTTTGAACCCAGCTTTTCCTGACTCGAAGGACAGCCCTTTAATCTATCATACTATATTTACTCTTAACTTTCCACCTTATATTATTTTACTTATTTCTGTATGAGAGCGATTAAATAGAAGTTGCTGGGGACCAAGGACATTTCTATGCCCAGTGCCTAGTACTTGGTAGGTACAATGTTTGTTGAACTGACAAAATTGGGAATTCAATCATTATACCATTTCTTCCAGTGAGATACACTCTATTCATTTAAGCCCTAGATGTGAGATTTTATTGATATAGGGACCCGGGTGAGAGAGTGCTTTCTAGGCATAGAAATAGAGTAGCACAAATGTATGGTGGTAGGAGGGGGATTATTAGGTTCAGTGAACATCAAGATGTTCAGTTTGACGCTAAAATTAATTCTAACAAACTACTTGTAATTTCTGTATCCTTCATTTCAAAAGAGGTACATTGCAATAGAAATATACCCCAAACAACTCATTGGCACTAATGGATAGATTTTGCTACAACAGTGATACTTTGCTCTTTTGTTCCAATTCTTTTGTTAAGGAACTTTCATTGCCTCAAACTGAGCTGCAAAAATTATTACTATCATAAAAATATCATGTATTCGCATCTGAAAAACCTCGAACTTTGAGATTTTTATGTTATATAAATTAGTTAGACTCCCACAATTCTACAAAGTTCAAAACTTTATCTATCAAATTTATTTACAATGAGTTATCTGTATTGGCAACCTTTCCAAACATGCCATTTTCCCCTTTTATAAATTTTCGCTGGATGATAGCACATCATCCTATCCTTTTCAGGAAAATATTGGTCTTTTTCCTAGGATAAACTGATAAAATTCTGTATAATCATGTACCTTGTTGAGCTTAGAGAGCAAAAAAGAAAAAAACTAAGCTCTTTTCTATCTGGATTTTCTATTAACAAGCTACCTACCTGAGGTCAAAGAATAGACTTGTGATTAAATAACAGAATTGTTTCAGTTGAACTAACTTGACAACAAAATGCTATGTTGTTATTGTTGTCACTCAGTCATTTTAGTCTTGTCCAACTCTTTGAGACTGTAATTGGAGTTTTCTTAGGAAAGATACTAGAGTGCTTTGCCATGTCCTTTTTCATTTCATTTTGCAAATAAGGAAACTGAGGCAAAGAGGTTTAGGGACTTGCCCAGGTTCACACAGCTAGTTAAGTGTCTGAGGCCAGATCTGAACTCAGGAAGATGAGACTTCTTGATTGTAAGCATGCTGCTCTATCCACTGTGCCACCTAGCTACCCAAAACACTATATGCTAACCTGTAAATACAGTGTTTTCTTTTGTCTATATAAAGTGTGATTAACAAATTTGGGAAATGGTCAATGATAAAATAATGATAAGAAGTTCAGTCCCTATCGCCACATTTTTTTCCTTGTGATTTTATAATGGAAATATTAATTGGCATTTTAGATTGCACTGAAGTCAGCAGGTAATTTCAAAAGTCTATTAAGATCTGACCTAGGTGATCCATTGCTAAACTGGAATTGCATATTCCATCCAATTTGAAAAAATAAGTTTGAGCTCAAGATTAATTTATGCATAAGAAAAAATGCACAGGTAAAATGTCTGTATATTAGCAAGTGGCATTTCCCTTGTTATTAGATTTAGATAAGTAAATCCTAGGATTCCATCAAGGCATTCTTTAAGAGTATAGCACATGGCTTGGTAATTGGAGCATAAACAGATCACTCAGCTATAATTTTTTATGACAGACTGAAATAATGGCCATAAGTGAAAAATATCCCATCTTTCCTAGAGAGTGAGAAAGTGAAGGAAGAGAGTAACTCAAGTCCTATTCACTTTAATTGCCAACATACTCCAAGAGTTCTACTTAATTTATAACTGCTTAATTTTTTTTTCTTCTCTGCAACAGGGGTCAAAGAAAGTTTCAGCCATAAGTGAACTTTCAAAGTCAGTTTTACATTTCTAAGTCCTACATAACCCATGAAGACAATCATTTAATGTCAAGACACTTAAAAATTTGGAAAGGATCGATTATGTTTCTTTTATTATCTTCAAAAAGCCACTGCTGCTTTCAGGCAGGTCACCTTTCTTGGGAACTGAACATCTGAAGGCATGTTCCTAATAATGGCATGTTCAAGGCACAAGTCATTACTACCAGAGAGATAGGGGTTTGTGAACTGATGCACCCGCTTTTGAACTCTGACCTTCAAATAGAGGAAGCTCATCAATTGTGGGTAGTGAAAGAAAGTGAATTGTTCATGGCCATATCTCCTAACCCTCGGGGAATCTTCTGTTGCCCAAATTTTTCTACAATGACATGAATTTGTAAGAAGAATGCTTCTGTTGGATTGAAGAAAAGAAAGAATAAAAGCATTTTTTTAAAGTGAGAGAACAGGAGGAAAAACAGTCCTTAAATGGTGTAGGTAAGTAGAGCAAACATGAGAGGAACTAAATGATTATATTAAGATTTTTCTTATATGTTTGGAATAAATGTGATGTTAACTGGATTGTTCAGTTTTTCCCTCCCACGTGACTTTTTTCATAAAGGGACATATCAATTTCTTCATGCAACTAAAGTAATTTCAATGTAATCTGCTAAATGGGTTTCACTATGATGCGTTACTGATGAGATCATTGCCGTCTGCCAAATCAGCCACATATTTCATTAGAATAAAGAGCCATGGAAGAAACATACATTAGTTGATTAATGAAGAAAAAAATGGATAAAGACAAAATTTCTGTAGAATTGTGTACCAAAATATAAAAAGGACTATGATTTAAAATCAACAACTGAGAAAGTGTGACTAAGTCTGCCAGATCATGGTTTAAATTTTAAGACAGGAAGAATAACTCTTCAATAATAGCAATGCCTTTGCCAGGTAAAAATGCTACAGAGATACATTAATATTTCGGATATAATATTTTTAGTTAGTAAAATTAGAAATCTTTAGAAAATTATGCTGAATGAGAACATAACATCCTATTATAAATAAAAATATAATTGGTTTTATAATGAGAGGGTTTTTATTAATGTCATATTAAGAAATGCTGCACAGCAAAGAAAAAAGTCTTAAAAATCTGCTGCCATATTTAAAAATAGATGAACAGAATATCCTAAACCAATTATCTTTTGAGACTTGAAGAGAAAAAAAATTTAACTATAACATTCTAAAGCAATCCCCATTGAACTGTCATTTAGATATCCAGGAATTTTTCTTTCTTCTTTGCTAATGATTATCAAGGTATCTGTATCTTAGTAGAAGCTTGGCTGAAATTCCCGTCTGAATGTTTACCCTTATAGAAATTTGGAGGTTAAGTGACACTGCTTTAGAGAATTTAGAACAGATAAAATTAAAATGCCAACCACCACCAGAGTCACTTGTCTTCCTTCTGTCATCCTCTCCAATGCCAGACTTCTCCATCATTTTGGGGAAAGCTTTTATCTAACACCTCACATCAGTCATCTTCAATTTATGTCTTTACGTTATCTTAAATCACTTACCTAGTTTTGCTACTTCTTTCCATCTCTTACATTTTCCAACACTTCTCTGCCCACATTGCAAATGCTCTAGGCTAATAATTAATCACCTATTGGCATGGACTGTTATTAGTCACTGTGGTATATTTGATAGAATACTGGACTTGGAATCAGGAAGACCTGTAGTCATTTTCTGCCTCACACACTTACTGTGTGAACCTGGGCAAGTCAATGAACTTCACTGGGTCTTCGTTTCCTCATCTTTAAAACAAGGTTGTTGGACTTGATGACTTCTAAGTTCTCTTTCAGCTCTAAATCTATAATGCTAAGATTCTATGGTACTCAAACCTTCCTCAACAAAGTCTCCTTATTCCATAGCATCAGAATCATAGACTCTCAGCATTGTCAAGAATTTCCAACACCATCTAATACAATCCACATCTAAATAAAGACACTGTTTTACATCATCCCTGAAAAAAAGGTCTTCTGATTTCTGCTTGAAGACATTCAGCATTGGGAAATTAATTATTTCCCAATGCATGTTAGGATACTTGTTTAGCAATGTTTCCTTATGTCAAACAAATAGCTAACTCTGTGCAGCTAGCACCAATAGTTGCTTGTTCTGACCATTTGACTTAGAAAAACAAGGCTAACCTCACTTCCCAATGACTGCTTTGGCAGCATTGTCTTCTTTGACCAATATTTAGATTAACCGCGTGCCTCCTTCCCTTTAAACATTATAGTACTTTTCCATTGTCAAATGAATGAAGTCTTCAGAGATAAAATACAGAAAACAGACTGAATGATTTCACAGATGACCTGGTAAGATTCTAGAATTCTACATTTTTATTTTGAAAACATTTTGGGATGTACTGAACATAAACTACGCTTGCTTTGTCTTCTACAGATTCACAACTTAACCCTTTCTGTACTCCAGATACTACCTCCATTGTTTGCTTTATAAGTTTTACTTCAAAGAGTGATCCTACTACATAGCTTATCATGGCCCAATTTCCCAAATGTCTAAAGAGCTTCCAGTAGGAAGTCTTTTTGGCTCGATCTAAAAACTGGCTTCTTTTCACAACTGCTTTATTTGACTGCTGGACTTTGGGACTTCTCCAATCTTCATTATACCCTAGTAAACATATTATTAGAAAAATCTCATGATACTGCAAATACTCATCAGTCTGGTAATCCCTTGAGTATGTTGTCTTCCAGCCACCCACTCATTACCGTTAGACTGTAAGCAGCTTGAGGGGCAGGACCATCTTTCTTTTGTGTATTATACTCCAGCTCTTAGCACAGAGATGGGAACACAGTAGGGTGCTCAATAAATATTTCATTGATTGATATAGAACTCTATTAGTACTTCTATGTGATCATCACCTAAATTATATATAATCTCTTATTTTCAGCTCCAAATATGTAGTCATCCTTAAGTGATGGTATGTTTGAAGTATACTATGCTAGAATCTGTGCACCAGACTAATGTTTTGCTTCTAAAGTTTGTGATCTGTTATCAAACATTTTGTCCATTTCAGCTTGTGTATCTTGCTCTGAAGACTCTTAAAGAGAAGGTACTATGATTTAGTCATGATGCCACATGTGGCTCTCTAGGTTCTCAAGTATGCCCCAAATTTGTTCTGTGAGTAATGTATTCAGTCAAAAGGCTGCATTTGAGGACCTAGAGGGCCACTTGTGGCATCACGGAAACAGGTTCCCTACCCTGCACTGTCTTTTAAATTCATTTTGTATAGTGCCTAGCCAAATATCATGTGAAAATAAACACACCTTTTTTTGTAAATAATGGACTTATGTTTCATTAACTAATCAACTAATTAAAGGAAGTCATCCTATTGTTTTATAATATGGCAGCTGCTTAATGCTTGTTGAACAAAATAAGTGAACCTTGCATTATCCAGTGGCTATGATGGTAATAGTATTCCCTGTTCCTAATTGATATGCCATTAATAGAGATTTGCCCTAG
Source organism: Petaurus breviceps papuanus (assembly GCF_028583685.1). Classification (NCBI taxonomy): domain Eukaryota; kingdom Metazoa; phylum Chordata; class Mammalia; order Diprotodontia; family Petauridae; genus Petaurus; species Petaurus breviceps. The sequence continues at coordinate 25,628,067 of NW_027185777.1, forward strand.
CTACTGAAAGTCAAGAAGGCTTCCTATAAGAAAGAAATAGCACAAAAGAGCCTTCCACAAACACTAGAATCTGTCCCCAAAAGAATAAAACAAGCATAGCCCTTTTTTTAGCTAAAATTACTTCACATAGTTTATAAATTGCATGTGACAATAATAAAACAAAAGAAAGAATTTAAAGTCATAAACAAAAACAGAGAGAAAATTATCCCCATTTGCCAAGATGATGGTTTCCATAAAAGCAGCAAAGAAACTGAGACAATTAATGATGTAAATAAAGTAGCAAGTCTCAAAATAAACACAAAAATCAAAAGCATTTCTATGTAGGAATAACAAATTGCATGAGAAATTAATGGAAAAGGAAGTCCCCTTCAAAATAACTGTAAGATGTATAAAGCACTTAGGAGTCATCTATCTACCAAGGAAGAGTCAGGGCCTATACAACTACAAAGCAGTCCTTAAAGAATTAAATAAAAGCTTAAATAGCTGGAGGGCTATTGAATTTTGCAGATGATCCATGACTATATTAAAAACAATATTAACTATATTAACTCACAAATTCAGTACTAAACACAGTGTACTATAAAGATAATAAGCAAAAAGTAGGCAAAATATTAACAAAATTCATTTAGGGGTATGGACTCCCAAGGAAAACAATGAGAAGCAGTTGGAATAACAGTTGGCTAACAGTACCACAAAGGATACTATTAGGCAATAATCTTTAAAATTGTTTGGTCTTGTTTGAATAAAAAAGGATAGATCAGTGAAACAAATGAGATAAGGAAGAATTAGAAACAAATAAATTCCATAACCCAGCATTTAATAAACTCAGCAACATAAAATACTTGCATAAGAACTTTCTTTGACAAGAACAGTTGCTAAAAAGAGATTTGGAAGAAATCTGATTCAAATCAACACTTAGTAGCATATAGTATGATAAGCTCAAAAGGGATACAGGACTGAAGAACTAAATGCCATACTGTAAAATATGAGAAGACAACCAGATCAGTTGCTTTTCAGAATTATGGCTAGGGAAAGAGATCTTAGGCAAACAAGGGATACAGGTGTGTATAAAAGATAAAATGAATGTAATTATAATCAAAAAGCTTTTGTACCTATAAAGTCAATGCTACTAAGATGAGAATGAAAGCAGTAAATGGGTAAAGGGTGGATTGCATCAAATGTCTCTGATTAAGTTCTTGTGCTCAAGATTATTATTATTAAAAATAATAGTAACAGGGAAACATTTACACAGAATCTACAATATGAGAGGAAATGTGCTAAGCACTTTGCTAATATTGTCTCATTTTACCTACATAACAATTGCTGGCATGTAGGTACAATTATTTTCCTTATTCTGCAGATGGAGAAACTGAAGCAGAAGGTTAACTTATTTGCCCAGGGTCACAAAGCTAATAAGTGTCTGAGGCTAGATTTGAATTCTGGTTTTCCTGACTCCAAGCCCTGCATTCTATCCACTGTACCACCTAACTGCCCCTAGGGAATTACAGAAATATATAACACCAAAAGTCATTCCCCAGTGGTTAAATGTTGAAGGAATATCAACAAAAAATGTCTAAAAATATTGCAAACCATTAACAATCCTAGAAAACCCTGCTGCAGAACACTAGCAAATCAAAGCAACTCTATTGTTACACATCACACCCAGAAGACTGGCAAAGAGAATATAAAAAGGGTGATAGTTAATATTGGGAGGGGGTTGTGTGAGGATATGCTGAATAATATACAATTGGTTTAGAAGCTTATTGGTCTAAACATTCTAGGAATTATGCTGAGAAAGTGATTAAAATGTTTATACCTTTTGATTTACAACTCCCTCTGCTAGACATAAACCCCAACAATGTCAAAGATAGAAATGTAAACTGTCTCCTACCCCCACCCTACATTTATAGGCACATTTTTTAAATGACTGCAAAGAACTAGGAACAAAGTAGGTTTCCATGGATTGGAGAGAGGCAAAACAAATTATGGCATATAAATGTAATGGACTATTATTGCACCAAAAGAAATGATGGATTTAAAGGACCAGGGAGTAATGGGAAAAGTTATATTAATAAATGGAAAATCATCAGAACTTAGAGAACATACGCATGACTACAAGAACAACAACTGAAAGTGAGTATTGTAACTGTGAAATAGAATCCACTCCCAGAGTACCTTGCATTTACTTTGCATCTTGTATGTTCTTTGTGTATTTAGAGAGGTTAGCTATGTAGGTAACAGCAAGTACTTTCAGTGCGGTCATTCTTGAGTCACATCTGATTCCTTGTGACTCCATTTGGAGTTTTCCTGGCAAGGATATGAGTAACTTGCCATTTCCTCCTCCAGTTTATTTTACAGATGAAGAAAATGAGGCAAACAGGGTTAAATGACTTGGCCAGGGTCACATGGCTAGGAAGGTCTGAGGCCAGATTTGAACTCAGGAAGATGAATCTTCCTGACTCCATGCCCAGAGCACTATCTATTGTACAACCTAGCTACCTATAGTAAGTGCTTAATAAATGCTTATCAATTGACTGGTAGATTGATAATGACCAGATATAAAAATGTTCCTCCATCCCTTCTTTGCAGAGGTGAGGGACAGACTCTGGAGATGGAACATAGTATAAACTGTCAGATTTGATTGATGTGTTGCTTAGTTTTGCTGAAATGCTTTTTTTCTCCCTCTTTTTGTTCTTTATGAGTAGGCTTTCTGGGTAAGGGAATTAGGAGGGATATAGTGGGAAAAGAAGGTGAAATGAAAACAAAAGATGTAAATTCAGCTTTTTTAAAAGTCCCCTCCCCCTACAATTCACAGGTCAGTGGGCATTTTTTCTACACCAAGATACACACCAAATGCCACAGTCATCTGTACTGACATATGCAAAAACTTTCAGCCAACAAAGACAGCATTTCTACAAACTACTCCCACCCAATAAGATGGACAGATGGCTAGGGACCCATTAGAGCCATTTTCCTTTAGATGATATGTTTTTATTACTTCCCGTTTATGTAATATCACATATTGGAAATTTTTAAAAAATATTGTATCCCTATATTTATTACTTTTCACAGTTTCTGGCCCATAGGAGTCACCCCTATTTTACTGGAAAAAATATAATATTTGACATATCCTTTTCTCTGTATAGGATTTTACAAAATTTAGATATGTTAGAAATTTAATTGCTGCCATGGTAAGAGAATTGATTTAGGTAGCAGTGCTTCATGGCATCACTGAATGAATCAGGCAAGAAGAAGTTGATTATGAAGATTGGCATAAAGTTATTTAGTAAAAAAAAAAAACAGTTTGGTAATCAACAAAGATGAGGAGAGAACCTTAGCAAAGTGTACACATGACTATTGGATTTTTTTTTTATGGGATGCAGTTTCAGTTGCCCAAGTTTAGGAGGGATTTTCTTTAAAAAGAAATTCTCAAACTTGAGAACCATTATTTGATTGGGTGCAGTTTTCTTCAGTACCAGTCTGATTAAATTTAATAAACTAAATTTGTGCTACTTGGCATCTAAGAACAGAGAAGAGAATTAAAAAAAAATCTTACAGTTAACCAAGCTAATAGAGCCTTTTAATGTGTAACACATACTTAATGGAGGCACATCTCCTTTCCACCACCACCATTTACCATACTTATGAATGCTTTCTTTCTGCTCACATAGCCAGAATCATCTAATCAAGGATTCACTGATATGCTCAGTAACATAACACTTTAGGAGTCCAGGAAGGATTCAAACCTGGAGATATTATAACAACTATTAAACATCTGTAAATAGGGAGGGAAAAAAAAAACTCACCACAGCCACAGATTAAATTTTCACTATGTAAGGAAGGGTGATTGTACCTCCCAAGATGAAAACACTGGGTTTCAAATATCATCCATCAGGAGTTCAACAAAGTGACCTGGCACAGATTTACCTCTTCTCGAAAATTAAAAAAAAAACCACCCTCTAAAAATAAAGTGGCAATTTAGCTACTCCATGTATACTCAATTTAAGTAAGAGAAAATTAGCAGACATGTATATAAATGATCATATCCAATCTATTCATAGCATCATTTGGTTCATTCACCCATCCCATTTTTCTTTGATAAATAAACTCTATTTGCAAAAGGTCAATGAACAATTCCCATTTTATATTGTTTTGTTTTACTTTTTGTAAATCTTAATATACCTTAGCTTATTCAGATCATAGTCACATAAGAATTCAGATCATACTAACCCTAGTAACCCTAAAATTTCAAATGCAAATAACATGCAAAATATGTAGACATGCACATTTCCCCCACCCCCATTCCTTTGGCTAGACTGACTCCATTATCAAAAAAAATAAGAAGTTAAACCCAGCAAAGACAACATGCAATTCTGATTTTCCAGATGCTTAACAATTTGGACTTTAAAATTATCAGTGTCCACTTAACATGTTTCTGAGAGAGTATTTTACACAGCAGTTCCTCCTCTGTCACCCTGCTTGACTACATTACTCCTAATTCCTGCTCTGTGCATTTTAATGCATTATTGTTTCATAATACAATACTACAAATTGCAAATTACATCTGGCTCAAGGAGTGATTATGAAAAGTGTGATCACTGCTGCCTTTGCTCGAATAACTCTGATAATAATGAGAGATTGATTGAGCTCTAAGCAGCCCGAATGATGAGGGGGTCAATTTGAACACTTCCTATTAAGCTTCTTTTGTTAAACTCAACACTTTGCCAGGTCAGAGGCAAATAATCATACTACATCTGGTTACCATGGTTTTAGTCCTCCCAAGGCACCTAAACAATTCAGTAAAACGGTACTGCCCAAAGGCAGACCTATAAGAAATGCTAATGAGACCTGGGTCATAAAAACGCATCCATTTACACTAGCACTTGAAAGAGGAAAAGATAAAAGTTGAAATGACATTTAACTGCACACCTTTTCCCATTAGGAAAGTGCACTTCCAAGCAGGAGTGGTCCCCGACAGCTTTCCCATAAAATTGAACCAGTCTGTGCACCAATGTACATGTGCCATATAAATGGTTACCTACAAGCCAAGCACATGTTGCACTAAGTTCATTAATAAGCAAAAACTTTCCTTAAAGTACAACTATTTTCCTAGGGCAAAATAAAGCATGTAAGAATCAGGATTATAATACTAGCTATTCAACAAACTAAGTTCCAGGCACTCAGGTAAGAAATGCAGAAACAAAGACAAAAATGGCATTTCATTTTCTCCTCATTATTATCCCGTCTTACAGCTGAGGAAATTGAGACCAATGCTGGTTAAGTGACTTCCCAGGGTCATACAGTTCATACATTTCTGAGGCAAGAATGGAAATCAGGCCATTCTGCCCAGGTCCCCTGTGCTATGCACTGGGTCGCCTACCAGCCTCAAGAGAGAAAGAACACTAATAGGGGTGGCTAGGTGGCGCAGTGAGCAAGAGCACTGGCCCTAGAGTCGGAAGGACCCGGGATCGGTTCTTCTGAGGTTCCGGCCTCAGATACTTAACACCCACACAAAATAACAAGTTACTTAACCCCAGTTGCTTTAAAAAAAAAGAAAAAAGAACACTAATAACTGCCACAACAAGCATCAATATGAAAAGATACCATTAGTCAGCTCATGAGGAATCTCAAATGTTTCCCTTATCGTCTGTGTTTACAGAACCACCTTAAAGAGTCAAAAAGGATAATACATAGGCGCTGGGATTTTAAAACATGTACTCCTTCTCAGCATTTCTCCTAGAAATTTTCAAAGATTAAAACTTCCCTAAAGATCTCATTATCTAAAAAAGTTAGTTGATCTGTCAGCATTTTTTTCTGTTGATACTAGGAAATGATCTTTGCTGATTCATGTTTCCTAGAGATAGCCCTCCGAAGAGTAAAGTAAGTGCTTTGTAACATTATTTCATTCTCATTCATGTCATTAAAATTGATTTGCATATTCAATTTTTACGTTCAGAAATCCCACTGCCCTAACTTCCCCAGAGGATTGCCCTGGCCGAGTGCCATGGGTCCAGAGGTCATCACATAATGGGGAAGGGAAGGAAGGTTTGCTTCATGTTAACGTTCAGGTAGAGAGCACAGAGACAACCGGCTCCAGTCTGGAGCAATTTCCATGGAACCTTGTGTTTGATGCCCAAGGACTATCTGGACCACAACTTCCTTCTTAAAGTTCAGGGTCATGTACGGTCACATGATTTAGGAGTAAGCTGCATTTTGGGCACCTGTGCGTCCTGCTGACTTAAATATGTATAGGAGATGATAGAACAGAGAAAGTGACGGTGCAGAGGTCCCTTTCCTGAAAAAGGATTGTTAGCCCATCTTTTTCATATAAGAAATTAGAAGAAAGAATATTTTTCTTCACACATTGCCGTTGGCCATGATGATTCTTACCACTAGGATTCTAACAAAGAAGCAGCAGCAAAGGGTTGTAATGGAGTAACCCTATTGTACCCTCCCCTATTAACAGATCCCTGTAAAAGAAAAGGAACATTAGATCCCACAAAGGTCATCTCTCCATGTTTCTCCTTAATGGACTTTAAATAATTCACTAAGTGTTTCTAATACATGCCTCCTTCCTTTGAGTGCTTGCCTAGAATCTCTCCCAGCCAGGCCTCTAATGCCGTCACTCCTGACCCTGCTTCTTGTGTGGGCTCTGCAAGCCCAGGGAATTTGGAAGCACAAAAGAAAGTGGGAGTTTGTTTAAAACAAATAAACACATTGAAAAAGGGAGCACCAAAAAGACTGAGCTGGAAACTGCAGATCAAATTTAAATTGATATTAGTGGTCTGTGCCCTTACTGGTTAGAGTTTCTTTTGATGGATGCAATTGCGTCCCTTTCTCCTGGTTGCAGTTTCAACCAATGTCCAAATTTAATAACCCTAGTTGCTTCAAGGCATAGTTTTTATATTTGAGTCAAGAAAGATGGAAACAACATGCAACTTTTATCCTGGGAGCTCAAAGCACTTTCTCAATGCAATAATACAGGAAGAATCAGCTTATGGGAGACTGCTGACAAAGCTTTTCCTGGTTCATAAATGCTCTGTGTACTTATTTACACTGTATCAATTTGCATTCACTTTTATTACTTTCAGAATATTTTTTTTAAAATACAGACATGTACTTTCAACAAAACTGGAAATTACTTCAAATCAGAAACAACTTGGTTTCTTAGATCCTTTTCTATTTCCATTCTATTTCCATTCCATTCCCCTAGTACAGAGTCCTCTACTCAGTGAACAAGAAGTAAATAGTGCTTACCAACTGACCTATAAAGACACAATGAAACAAAGCACCAAAAGCATTTAAGGAAATATTTTATGTTCAGATATTGAATTTAGCTGACTAGAGTACAGAGGCAGGCATATTGATTCCCATTCTCCAATCTGTGCCATGGCCATCTCTATTGCCTTCTATGATAGATGAAGAAAGCACCTGCCTACTCAGCATGGTCATGGAAAGATTCAAGGCAGACATGAGTGCTGAAACAGTCTTTGAAGCTAGCAAGCCTTAGGAAAGTCTACTGGTGTGGCATAGTAAGGAGCTGAGACCTAAGGTATTTTTTTCAGGGTATCTAATGAAAAGCATGTTCCTGTCTACAATTCAAGTCAATTCCACAAAAATGTATTAATTTGTCTAGTCTGTAAAAATGAGAAGGTTGAGCTTACTAAGGTCCCTTTTAGCACTCCATTTTGGTTCCAATAATCCTACTATTTATTCAAGATAACAGGCAAAAACTGAACTCCAAACCATTAAGACCTAGGAATGTGATTTCAAAATAAGTGTATGAAAAAAGATCTTAATAAACCAAGATCAAAGTCAGGGGGCAGTACAAACTTCCTTCAAGTTATTCTTCCTCCAACTCCAAGACAGTCATTCTGAGATGTCATTTCTGTGTAAGAACTAGGCAGAGAACATTCATCTAGATTCTCTCAGCAACATGACTAGCATTTCTCATCAAATGAGGGCTACTCTCTAATCCTTTGCATTAAGCACTGTACTATAGTAGAAAGAGCCTTAGCTCTGGAGTCTGAGGATGGGGTTCATATCCTGTCTCTAACATTTACTTCTTATGTGAACGTGGGTATTTAACTTCTCTGGGTCCCAATTTCCTCATCTACAAAATGAAGGAGTTGGACTGCATGGCGAGTTACTATCCAATTCTAATTCAATGGTTCTAAGATCTGCATTCTAAGCCACAAGAGTTCCTGGAAGAAAGTTCCCAGTATGGTAAAAACCAATCTTGACCTGCCAAACCACAATCCTGATTGCAATTAGTGAGACCTTGAACAATGTGACTGCATAAGGAAGTCATAGAGTTCTGAAGATGACAAATAGTCATCTCTTTGTGCTCCAGTCTCCTGAACAAGGAGAGGAGTGGTGCCATTTAGCTGGACTGTTTGAACATGGTATATAGAGCTTTTAAGCACTATTCCCAAATGTGAGTTGGAAGTACTATGCATTAAGTACACATGATGCTTTTCCTATGCATTTATATTGAGAGTATTGATAAGTCTTCCTTCTTAATAGTTTGCACTCAAACAGTGAGGGGATTTTTCAAGTGTCAGGAAGAAAACCAGATGTTCAAAACTGTACACAGTTAGTTCAAAGCCAGTGGAACAAATTCTAAAGACAAGGGCAACAGCTAAATTACCCAAGTGAAATTAAACAACTAAAAAGTGATTCTATCCATTCAAGCCAATGCTAACAGATGAACTAAAAAGGACTAAAAGCATTGGAAACAATAGGAAAATAAAAACCCAAGAGTTAAAAAGGATTTTCATTTTCTCAACATTGTTTCTGATGCTATTTGGGTCCTTTCCAGCTGGTAAATGGAGACTTGCTTTATACCCTTTGTAGTCTCATTTTTGCAACTAATAAGGTCCTTCTCTCTAATTATGCTTACTTTTCTATCATCTGCATGTGTATCATCCATTCAGAACCATGGAGGACATTTTTAAAGAAAAAAGACAGAAGGGACATTATTAGAAATGAACTACTGAGGAGTATTGAGAAAAGGTATGGTGAGACAGGAACCCTAAAATTAAAATTTTGGTCTAGTAATTTCTATACACTAGACAAACTAGGGTGTGGGCTTCAGTAAGGAACAAAAAGAAGATGGATGTGTAAGGACAAGATAATGAACTTATGACCTTTCATTAAAAGTTTTCCATAAATCATATTTCATATCGCATATATAATTAAACACACTAAAATGAGCAGACCTGTTTAAAAACTTAGTGTTAACCCATTTTAAAGAATGGAATTAATTTCTATTTATGATCACATAGCAGTCACAAGCCAATTTTCTTTCTGAATCGAAAATATTACTATACCCATTGTATATTTACTATTTCCTTCTTAAAACAGGATATACCCCCTCTATTATTTCATACCTTCCAAGTTACTCATTTTAATATTGTCACCTGCAGTACAAATAATTCCTCAGTACAGCAAAGACATCAAAATCTATCTTAGAAACAGTGGATACTGATTTTAAAACAAGCTTATAAGGGGTAACATGGTATAGGAAGTTTCAGGAGAGGACAATGAACTGAAATTATGGGGATTTTCTACATGCCAAAGCACAAAAAGTTATTTCTGCCAACAGCCTAAAAGAACTTCATTAATTCTATGAATGTAATAATAGCTAAGAATAATAGTTAACATTTATATAGCACTTACTATGAGCCAAGTACTGTGCTGATTGCTTCACAATCATTGTCTCATTTGATCCTCATAATAACCCTGGGATATAGGTGCTATTATTATCCCAAATTTACAGATGAGGAAATTGAGGTAAAGAAAGATTAGTTGATTTTCCCAGGGTCTTGTCTGAGACTGGATTTGAACTCAGATATTTCAGATTTCAGGGCCTGTGCTCTCTCTCTATAATGTCACCTACCCAATCTACCATTGCTAATGTACCAACAGTATAGATCACAGTCTCTTTCTTATCTTCTGAGCCTCTTGTCTTTGTTTTTCTACAGATAGTATTTGGAGTTGGCAGAGAAGGGCCATGGTGATTTGGTTTCGGGGTAGATAAGGTGAAAATTTATCTATTAGAGTCCATTGTTCCAGTGGTCTGAAGGCCACTTCCCTTACACAATTCCTGACTGATAATTTCCTGCCACCTACTTATAGTCCCCATGTACCCATTCCCTGGGCATCAGATGGCTATAAGTTTAATCCTTCAAATACTTTGATATTCTAAGACTTGCAGTCATCACCAAAAGAATATTGTTGTTGAAAGGATGGGTTTTATACTCCAAAGAAATCAAAGAAAGAGGCAAAGGACCTCTACTTTGGCAAGGACATATATATTTTATACACACACATGGCTATATGTATAGTTGTTCAATTAGTGGTTGCAAATAACTGGAGACTAAGGGAGTGGCCATTCATTGGGGGATGGCTGAACAAAATGTGGTATATAAAATTAATGGCACTATTGTGCTATGGGAAATGATGAAAGGGATAAGTTTTAGAGGAGACTGGAAAGAGATATACAAACTGAAGCAGAGTAAACTGCACAGAATCAGGATAATATTTTATACTATAACAACATTATAAAATGAAGGAACTTCAAAATACTAAAGAACTCTGACTAATGCAATGATCAACCATGATTCCAAAGGATATATGTTCGAGAATACTACCCACTTCCTGAAAGAGAAGCAATGGACTAAATATGCATAACAAGACAAATATTTTTGAACACAGACAATGTGGGCATTTGCATTGCTAGACTTTTTTTTTTCCTAATGGGAGAAGACAGGAAGAGAAAATAAATGCTTATTAATTAAAAAAAATAAATATAGTTTTGAAAAGATAGAGTTTGTTTCACCCCCTATTTTGCTAATTTTTAAATAATGCACATTTGCATTATAAAAGGTAAATAATGACACCCTGAAAATATTCAAGTTTAGAATTCTTCAAACCAGGGATGATTATTTTAGATGGGAGTACAAAACTAGTAATATCCATATATCTGTATATCAAATAGACCCCGGGGAATAAATAGAAAAATAATACACAGATTTCCTGCTTTATAAGATGCTTTTACAAAAAAAAAGATAATTTAAAAGTTGATATTCAAGCCAACCAAGTGACTCATTTGACTTTTGAAATTTTACAAACAGGAAACTGGAATGGGGCTGCTGCTTTAGAGTAACAAATGTTATCAAGACTCATCATCCTCATCCCTGTCTTGGGGGAACCATGGAAACCACACAACACTATATGCTTGAATCAGCAAAATAGGAAATAATACAATGTTGGGTCAAAAATTACCAAAGGTAAACAATGATCTAGTTTAGGGAAGGAATGAGATGAAGGAGTTAGAGCAAATCCAAGAAACTAAGAATTTGGCATTACAGTTTGTTCTTAAAATAGCTAAATCAAAACTTGACTGTGGTTCCTAATCAATCCAATACACATTTAATAAGTGCACACTCAGTGCCAAGTACTGTGCTAAGTGCTGGGGATACAGAGTCAAATGACAGTCCCTGACTTCAAGGAGAATGTAATCCAATGATCCCTCATAATTAGCAAAATATGAAAAATCTGCAATTGATAACATCTGTCTTCTATATGGAGAGTCTGTTATATTTTGTGATCAAGCACTATTCAGGTATATTTAATGTGACTGTTGGCACTGTGAATATTGCATTGGTGCTACAACTATCCTGACATTTGTTATTATAAACATAAATATCCCAGATTATGAAGCTTTCTTTATTGGATAATTTTTTCTCCAAAAATAAAGAGAAAAAAGCTTACTTTTAAAAACTGAAATCAATCCATGATAATTTCTTGATATTTGCAAAAAGAACTGGGTCTTGGAGCATACATTGTGTGAACTTTTTTTAGCAAGGGCATTATCAGCTCACAACGCTTAAAAAAATCATTGTACATCCTACTTTGCTAGCCCTGAAAACAACCTCTGGCCTATAGTTTGAAACACTTTTTTTTTTGTTCAGGTGAGTAATAAAGTGCCAACTGCATTTATTTTATTGCCCATGTGACTCGTGTGTAGGACTGGTAACATTTTATGGGGACTGGTATATTTATGGTGCTTATTTTCAACGCTGCCTAACATTGCAGTTGACAGTGCAATATGGGAGCAGGAAGGGACTTATGTTAAGAAAATGAAGTTGCTCCCTTGAGAAGTAATCATGGATAAGAAGCACACAAAAGTCACCCCTGCATCAGGTAACTGCCTTTGCTGCCAGAAGCACCTATCTAGGGAATTCACTTCATCAAGGTTCACTTCATAAGCTGAAGCATTCTCTGGCTCTCTACCTATAGTTTGTGTGAGCAAATCTGCAGAGGAGCTGTAAAAGCTAATCTTTAATGTTATACTCATCATTAAGTGCTGAAGTATTATTGCCCATCAGGAGGTTTTACTGCTAGTTTGCAAATATACTTACCTGAGTATCCTGAAAGAATGCTGCCTACTAGTCAAATAAAGCCTATTGGAGGGCATTCACCCTTAAGCTGGCACGGCAGGGACAACTCTCTGATGAGCAGAGAAGAGTGTTCTGCTTAAACGACTTTAACATACACCATACCACTGCGCCATTTTGTGCTAAGTGACTGTAGCTACATTCCTGAAATAAAAGAGGATTGGTTTTCTTCTTATCACTTTTGTATCTATAATAGTGGGTCAAAACCTCACTTTTATACAACTGCCCAATTATCAACACCAAAATCAGTGGATTAAATCATGCGCACACTCCTCTTTTCTCAGATAAAGTGATTTTGCTAAAGTAAAGGTCTGGCCATGCTACAAACCACTCCTCAATGTCTCTCTATTACCTCTAACATCAAATATGAAATTCTCTGTTTGACATTTAAAGCCCTTTCTGAGCTTACTTCTTCCTATTTTACTGATTCCATGCTTTTGCACTGTGTATCCACTATGTTTGGAATCTATCTATCTATCTATCTATCTATCTATCTATCTATCTATCTATCTATCTATCTTCTATGTAGACATATATTGTATTTATCTATATATCTTCTATGTGGACAATTATACTGTATCTATCTATATATCTTCTGTGTAGACATATATACTGTATCTATAGATCTTCTATGTAGACATATATGTGTGTGTGCGTCTGTGTGTATATATACAAACACTGTATATATCTTCTATACATATATTTGGTTATTGGCTGTTATTGGTTATGTGGTTATTTGTATGTGGTCTTCCATATTAGTATTCAAGTTTCTTTAGAAAGGGGGTCAGGTTTTTTCCTTTCTTTGTATTCAGTACTTAGTACAATAACTTACACACACATAGTAAGGGTTTAAAAAAAACTTTTTGGCAGAAAATCCACTCAATCACTAAAATTTGCATGTGTTCCAAATAGCAAATCTAATGAGTTAAAGAAAATCCAAATATCAGCCACTTTCCTAGAAAATTCTAAGAATTCCAGAACTGAACCTGGGATCTTCTTTTCTGACAATGTGGCTAGAACAAATCTCACTTTATGCAAATATTCAATTAGCAGAAAGAAAATGGGATGGTTTAACTCAAACACACACTCCCATTTTCTCAAACATGGAACAAACTACCTGTGTTAAAAATACAACATATCAGGAGCATTCCCAGAACATTCTAGCAATTCCAGAATTAAAGCTGAAATTGTCTCCTGAAGATAATATGGTTAGGGTAGCTCAGAGATATAAAAGGGGGAAACAGAGAGTTATTTCAGTTCCAAAATGTGGAGGTAGTGACTTAAGTTTTATCAAACCTACTCAGAGTAAGTGATGGAGTGATGCTGGGAATTATTTAAGTATTAAAGATATAGGATATTTTTAAAATCCCACTGGGACAGTTGTGGAGAATAAAAAATTTTGAAGTTGTTAAAAATGTGGATAATAATCAATAAGCATTTCTCAAACTCTAACTCTGTTTTTAGCACTGTGAGGGAAAGGACATGGAGTAGGTACACTGTAAGAAATAAAGACAAGAAAAATAAAGTCATCCATTTAGAAACAAGAGGAGTCCAGGTGTAGTGGCGCCTGATTCTCTGCTGTTGAGGAAGTGGAAAGTAGGGATGGAATGAGGATGGCAGATTATTTGTGTCTGGGAGTTCTGAGCTGCAATATGGCTAAGACTTAGCCTATATCTGGCTCCAATATGGTGGACCCCAGAAAGAGAAGATCACTAGTTTGCCTTAGGGTGGCAATTCAGAAATGGAACAAGACAAAGCTTCTATGCAGATGGTTTGGAAAAAACAGGGAAACACAGTATCCAACACAACAAAAACAAATGAGAAGAAATCAGTTTTATTTCTGTAAAATGCGAGATGACTGCCATAAAAGATATTTTAAATTGTCAGAGTAAAAGGCATAACTTTTTTTGGTAAGACTAAAGGGTTCTGGGGAACCTAAAGAAAGTCTGAGGAAGGGAAAGGAAAGATTGTAAAAGCTGATAAGGGATAGGGAATCAAAATTCCTACATTGAGAAGTAACAAATTCCAAAAAGTGAATAAGGAAGATACCACAGTCTGGCAATGGGTACTAAAAAGGGCAATGGGCACTACAGAGTCTTCTCAGATCCTATAAATGACAACTTCAGTCTAAGTAATTAATCTCCTAGAGCAACCTAGTCTTTTTGAAGATTCCATCAAAAGAGAATGACCCAGAGAAATCTAAACAACTCTTATACTTAGGAGTATGTCTTGTGACAGTGGCCAAAGTGACTGGCAAACAATTTTCTTGCAATTAAAAAAATGAGGTTGGGAAGGAGCCAACTGGGAAAATTAACACAGAAAAAGTATCTAGATCCTTTATTTTAAGCATAACCTTAGGCAACTTATTGACCTTTCTGGACTTTAGTGTCTTCAATTATGAAGTGAGGGAGCTGAGTTAGATAATCTCCAAGGTCTCTAAACAAGAAATTCTATGATGTTAAGTATGAATGCTTAAGATCGACTCAAAACTTTGCTCAGTCCTAGGATGGGACATGGTAAAAGTAAATTAAATAGTCATTTTCCTCAGGGATAGAATACTGAAACACCCATTAAAAAAAGAATTGCATTTGCTTTCATTTAATAATACCATATTTCCAAGCCCTAGGTACTAAAGGCAATGTTCCAAGGTCTCCAGTACTAATTTTCTACCACTCTGTTTGCCATTAAGTAGTTTTGTCCTTATGTGAGCAGAAAAAAAGAAAACCTTAAAAGATTCATGATTTAGAAGACATGGAGAAGATGGCATAAGAGTAGACATTTTCACAAAGTAGAGATTAGTAGAATACTTTAGTGATGACTTTTAGGGGCCTCAATTTTCCCCAACGCAATTTTTAACAAGATCTTCAATCAGGTAAGAATTTAGAATCTTAAGGGACAAACCTCTTAAGTATGTAATATCTTAAGTATTAAACGATATAGACTGACCTCCTGATTCAGGCCTACATAAAGGTAAGGAACATTTAAAGACCATTCGCCTGCTTGCCCCACCCAAATTCCACCAAATTGTCAGCTTGGGATTTTAAATATATAGAAGCAGTGAAAGGAATAATTAGGATTTTTTGTCTTTATTTTCCCACATATTTAAAATAATCCAGATTAAGGGTATGGAGATGTTTAACATCAGAACAATATGAGCAGCAAAATGTATAGTAAACACTAGCTTCAGCCCCAAGTCAAAGAACAATCATTAGGGGTAGGGAATTTAAAATTGATCATTCTTCAGCCTCCCACAGGTATCAATCAGGTTAGTAATGCCCCTTCAAATTACAAAGGGGATATGGTAGAAAATCCACTGTGAAAACTTAAAATAAAATACAAGGTGTCTCCAAGAATTAACTGTGAATTTGCATGTTAAAAGATCATAGACTGTTTGTTTTTGTTTTAAATTAGGCATTCCTGCAGAGTCAATTGCTTACAACTTAAAATTTTGCTATCTATAAGAAACAATACAATGATTAATGAAATCTTTGCTTTTGATTTGGTCAGGTTTTTTATAGATATTTCAAATTTTAACAGGATCAATGTTCAACTATGATAAAAGAATTCCATAAAAAGATTATTATTATAATTGGGAAGGGGGGAGCAATTAGAAATAGGGACTGGACCCATGATTTTACTAATTTAGAGAGTTCTCAAGTGAGGAAACTATACAACGATGCAGATGTGCACCCACTCTGCAAGTTATAGTCATTTAGTGCACTGAGATATTGACTGATTTGCCATGAGTTACAAAGACAGTCTGTGTCTGAGGCAGAACTGAACTCAGGTCTCCCTTGCTTCAAGGGCAGTTCTCCATTGGTTATATATATCAAGTATAGGGTACATGTTTGAGAAGAGCAAAATGGCATGAAATGAGTAGTACACAAATATTGTTTGAACTGAAAGAATTTGTGACTATGGGGAAAATGCATTTAGAAGCAATACCATATTTTGGCCATTTTGCTACTAGTACAAAAACAAAATCCAGAGAAGTGTTTCTTGTGTATGTTGTGGTGATTGTCATTAACAGAACCTTTCATCTAGTAGCTCTTTTGGTGATGTGATAGCATTTATTTGCTTTATTTTGTTAGAAAGAGTGAATAGTCACTAGCCTTCAATTTTCATGTCAATTACTGGAAAAAAGTTCCCATTTTCCATACGGTTCTAGAATTGAAATTGACTTAGAATCACAGAACTGTCAAAAATTTCCTTTACAAAAAGGTTTGCTTTACAGAGACTATAAAGAAGGTGTCATCCTTGACACCAGCATTCTATATTCATGCTTCAGGTCTATGGAAAAGAAATGTTAAAAAACATTAAGGAATGTCAGAAAAGATCTTAGAAAGGCTCAGCTGTCATGCTTTTTGTCTCCTTTGGCTTGCGTGGCAGTCAGCTACAGGACGGAAGATGTCAGAGGTTGTCTTTTTAAAACTACTAACAAGGAAAAGAAGACTACTAGGGGAATGTTATTGTCTCCCATGAACTTGCCTTTGCCAACTAGTCAGTCTGGCACATTTCTAGAAGTTAAAAACATAAAGTCCTGTTTCAATTCAAATCAATAAAAAAAACATACACTAAGTCTATTTTGTATTTACAAATCCAAGA
This sequence comes from Petaurus breviceps papuanus, assembly GCF_028583685.1. NCBI lineage: Eukaryota > Metazoa > Chordata > Mammalia > Diprotodontia > Petauridae > Petaurus > Petaurus breviceps. Next base: position 25,645,136 of record NW_027185777.1, read on the forward strand.
ATTAATTCAGGAAAATCCACACTGAAGATGTATGGAAGACAGTAGTATCTTCTCTCAGATCAACAAAGGGGAGGCATATAAGATTATGTTAAAAAAAAAAAACTCCCTTAGCTTCATCCTTAACAATTACATAGTACTGCTTTCAGTATTTCATTTGAAAAGGCACACAGTTTACTACCTACTTACTTTAACTACATTCCTTAAATCACTGCTGCCTTCCATGTGATGCCACTTAGTTAGCAATGAGGAACTTATCATGTTAAGACCACATACACAGCAATTAGGTCTGAGTCATAAATAACTATAACTCCTGATGTTTCCAGAAACGAACAATTAAACACCATTATGTTAATGCTTGTTTTTCCGCAATACATTTAGGGGTTTCACTTGGGGAGGACTGGGAAGAATTACTTCTGTGCCACGGTGGGGGCAAGCACTTTTAATAGGACCACAATCCAGTTCCATTATACTCTTTATTAGGCTGTTATTTTTTTTTCATTTTTACATTTATTTTTAATTAGCAAGCAATTCTGTGTACATTCTAGAGCTTGGGAGATGGAGACAGCTAAATGTTGTCTCTGTCCCAAATCCAGAATGGTAATGAATAATGTATGGGTTAATACCTTCTGTTTTAAAGGCTTCTCATGACTAGGCAGTGAGTTTCAGTCTTCCACAAGAGCAGAATGGGATATGCTTGCCATAGTGCTTAGAACAATGTTCAAAAAATTTGGCAAAGTAGTCACTTCTTAGAAGCAGTGGTGAAAAGAGTTTATGTCCTTACTCCAAATGACCCTGGAAAGCCTTGTGCCCATGGTAATATACCCTTCATGGTAATTCTACCCTTCAGAGAACCTGCTGGTTCACCTTTTCTCAGCCCCAGATTTTCATTGCTTTGATTCAATACTCAGCAGATTATTAGAGCTTTCTTACAGGTCCCTGCCTTTAACTGATGACAAGAATCTTCATTCTCTTTGCTAGAAAGTCTCTTTACATTCTGGGTTTGCCACTAATTGATCTGCCGAATAATTGTACCATACCCTGAACCATTTCTTTTGCTTTCAGTGTACAATTGTATGTATCATAGTCTAAGCCTAAGTGCATTTCAGATTCCCTTCCCTCAAATACACTCCAGGAAAGGGAAGTCTCCAAATCTAAGGAGTTCTGCACCAGGGATTCTTAACCTGGGATCTATGAACTTTTTAAAAAATAACTTAATAACTGCATTTCAAAATAATTGGTTTCCTTTATAATTTTATATATTTTATCTCATGCATTTAAACATATTATCCTGAGAACTGGTTCATAGATTATTAAAGTGGGTACATGACCCTCAAAATGCTAAGAACCCCTGCTCTATCATATCTTTTTTTTCTGAACTCTAATGATCACTATAAACTCAGGGTCCCACTTACCCAGTGTCTCTATTTCCCTTTCTGCCAAAGTGTTACCTAAGGAAAGTTGGAGGTTAGTTTTCAACAACATAATCAACAACAAAATTTCAGTAATGTAATTACTAATTATGGAAAAATTTAGCTTAATTCCTTAAAAGGCTAGCAGTCAGAATATTTTCATTTTCTACCATGAAAGAGGACAGATAAAAATGAGAGTAAAAACCATGTCTTCTTTTTTTTTTTGAGCATTAACTAAACCACCCCCAAACCTTAAAATTCAATTAAAAAAGAGTATCAAATAGATTTGATAAGCACGGGAATCATTAAACCATGAAGACGGCTGATGTCGTAACAAAATTAGTAAACAGCCACTAAAAATTCATTAAAAGTAGATTTATTGTTGTTTCTCTTTTTTGAAAAAAAAAATCTGTGCAATATGTGCTGTTCAAGACATTTTGGAATCTCGTTTGCTGTTCATCTCTTCTCAGGCATCAGTTTGGCAATGCTAAACGAGAAACATGGTACAGACACACAATTAGTAAGAACGAGAAGTAAGAAGGACAACTGTAATTTGTGTATGCTATTTTCCCAAATGCCCAGTCATATGTTGAAATATTTAATTCAAAGTTATATAGATTAAATCTTTGAATATGATCACATATACTACATTCACTGAGTTTAAAAAAGGAAAAAATAGACAAAAGTGGATCTGATTTCAACCAGACAAGGTTTCAAACTGAATTATCTATTTCCTCTTACAGAACTGTATGAAACCATGATTCAAATTCTCTTAGTAATCACTTTAAATGTAATTGCAGGATCCAGTCTTAATGGTAATATGGACAGATTGCATTTGCATTGGCTTTCCTCTGTGATGTGAGCTTTTTTTCTTACCTATTTGTATCATACAAGGGAGTAAAAATGAAATGGAAACAGCAAGATTATTTTTTTCTCCCAGTAGAGATGTTAGTTTTTTACTGGAGAAGTCACTTTAAATAGTTAAATTCTAAATTTTCAAGTTTCTCATTCAAAGAACATCAATTTATACACATGGTTTCCAGACGAGAAAAGGGAGGGGAGGGAAGGGGAAGAGGTTATACTGTGTTAAATGGGTTGATTCTCTGCTCTTTTATTTGAATGAGTAGAGTTTAACTAAAAACGAGCTACATAAAAAAACTTAATAATTAGCTCATTAGTAGTAATTGCACGTTAATAAGCAAATTTTAAGACATGATATATCATATCTGATATTTGAAGTATACATGTAGTTCCTACTTTGATGAAATTTCTAAATTGTCGTGGAATTCAAAGTATTTCTGAAAGTGATATATTTCCTTACATATGAACATTTCATTTTATTAATGAAGAGAATCTTCTTTGACTTAAAAAAAACACCTAGAATATCAAATAATAAGGAATGTAAATTAAAAAAAATCAAACATATATGAAAATTCAGCAACTATTTCACTCTACTGAAAATTCCAATTTTTATATTAATGATTACTGTCTAACTTATATGATGGTGATACAGAAGGCCCCATATTCAAAATAATTGTTACTAAGGCAATATCAGCTCCTTATGGAGCTAAAGATTCTGTATGTATGACATGGATAAATTAACACAGATAACTGTATACTTTATATTTTGTATTGCTTGCCTTATGGGTTTCAACTGTAGATTTAAAAATTGTATTATGGCAGGTTTTTGCATTTCATAACCTCTATAATTTATAAACAGACGAATGATTCATCTGACTCACAACATTCTTTCCTAGAGCTGTTTATCAATAATTAAGTCATTTTCTGTGAATACCATTCAACGTGTGAAGGAGGAAAACATGTTTTCTATATAAACCAGGCATAAACCTCTTGAATGTACCATATTTTCCCCTCTGATCCAATTTCCATCTGCAATACAACATTCATTTGGCCTGCTGTTTGTTTCTCACCAGATTCAACCAAAAACAACTGACTTCCTCCCTTTAACAATCTATAAGAGCTTAGAAAAGAAACCAATTTGCAATGAAGGAGACTGAATTTCTCATGGATGGGTTGACTCAAGCAGAGTAAAGAGCTAATGCACATCTTGGTAAATTGGATTAGGCAGCTACAATGCCCAGATTCATCCTCCCTGCCCCTTTATCCTCTTCTGTTGCTAGTAACAGAAATACAAGATCTTTGAATCATTCTCAGAGAGAATACCCTTGCCCAGTGTCACAAATAAACTATACTAAGGGATTTACAAAGGAGTTTAAAGCAAATGTATGATTAATGAACTATTTCTATCATGCTAACAAGACCACATCTAAGACTTATTAAAGTAGTAAACAAGAAGGAAGAGATGAAAATCAGTTTTAGGCCACTATAATCCAGTGCTCTGCTAGGAAATACAAGCACAATACAAATACAAGCTAACCTGAGAATACAGAGAACAATATTTGTCAGTCCCCATGTAATTGGATGTAGCTGTAAAAACTTCTCTTATATATAATGATACCTCATTACTGATCAGGACAACAGTAATAAGCGTTTTGCCAAACTTAAATTTGCTTTACCTAAGTTTGTCAATGAGTAGTGCCAAATGATAAAGAAAAGAAGTTGCCGTTTCCTCAATATCATTAAATGTCCTTTTTATGTTTAATGTATTGTTATGAGCTCATTTCCAAAAGAAGGAATATTTTGCACAGCATGAAAGCTCTTATAATTTTATAAAGCCTAAAATGTATGGTTTTCTGTAAATTCTTAGCAGTCAGTCTTAAATGGAAGCAAAACAACAGCAGAATTTAACATGAACTAAACCTCTAGTTTCTAAACCTGTCCCTAATAGTGAGTTTGGCAGGGATTTATTGGTCCCTAATTCAGTGAAGTGGGACAATTTTTTTTTCTTTTAATGAATGTAACTCTGACTCTAGCTATATATAACATGCTGCCATATTATTCATGTAGCACATTTTCTTGGGTAATATTTAGTAGGGAGAAAAGAGCTGTGTAATTTTGACTGCCCACAGGTGTTTTAAAATATTCAGTCTTCTCAAATTGTTGCCCCTTTAAGTAGAGAGCTGCATTTAAGATACATATCCCAAATCAGGTGATAAGTCATAGCCATACTTCCTTTCTAATTCATTCATAATTCTGAGTTGGAGAAAATTCAGGGCTTTCCTTTATTTCTACAATAGTAACACCATAAACCCAAGACTTTTATATCTTCATATGTATACCTTTACATTTTGACAAGAATCTTCAGGGGAATCTCTGGAAATAATGAGTCTGTTTTGAAGAGAGAGAAATGTATGCTCTCTAGTGGGAACTCTTTATTTTATACTGCAAGTCAATGAAGCTCCCAGTACAAATTCCTTAGATTTTAATTGATGGGAAACATCTTTATTCCTGTGGATTGTGTAGGTTACAGTTTATGAGATGTCAGTTTGCATATATGAAATGAAAAGCCCCTTGGCTAAAAAAGAGAAACTGAAACTAAGTGTGAGTTACAGCAATTCCATCCCATACGTATTCTTGGTCACGTGGTATAATGAAGAAAGATTATCTGTCTGAAAATATATTCGGGGGAAACAGCATGTGAGTAAGAAAATCTCAGCTGAAAAAAAAATTAAATTATGAATGCTTTGAAGCATTAGAAAATTAAATTAAATACAAATAATACTTAAATTTATGATGTAAGTGCTAATATTAGACAAGGATGCATGCTATCAATTTTATAGTCAGTTCCCTTCATACAAGAACATTACTTATTAGATCCCATCAGATCTAAGGCTGATCTGCCTATTGGCTCCTCTGTTGCAGCAGGATCTGTCCTTTCAATAGGACAGATAATAATTTGCAAAAACATAAGGAGACCAGGCTTGGGATAACACATAAAGAAACTACAGAAATGAGAACTAGTGCTCACAATGTCAAAAAGAGAAGTTAGCAGAAATGCAATCATAACACATGGCAGCTACTCTAAAGAGTTGAAAAGGCAACACTGTATGTTTTTTATTTTAAAACATGATCCTGCTACGTTTAGGAGCTTAATTTATTTTTATAGTTTTATATTTAACATAAAATGCCTGGCTATTATAAATCGCCTCGTATGAACATTTATGGGGACAGAGTTTCCGTGCAACTTCTGAACAACTTGTCACTTTTACAGTTGAGCAGTGATCTGTAAAAAATGATATGCTAACTAATCTGACCACATAATTCAAGGACACAAAAACAGCCATCAAGAAACAGCCAGAACTTACTTTTAAAGCCATTAAATTAATCAACATAGCTTAATTAAAGTTCTATTTGCACCTTTTTATTAAACCTGTTATTAATGTAGATTTAAATGCAACCACTAACTCAAGTTGTCTGCAAAATTTAGATAATGAGCCATTGTTCACACAAGAAAGAACAAATCATGCCTTGGTAGACCTTTGTCTCCAAAGAAGTTTGAGTTTTTTTCATAACTCAGATATGGATTTGTCCCTCTTCTCTCTTAGCAGTAACTTACCACAGCTGGCAATGTGTCATCTTTAAAGTTACTAAAACTGTCTCGGGGAAGTGAGGTGGAATCCTTAAGATAGTGAAAGGAAAAGACAGGAGCTAAGAATAAGAATGACAGAAGCACCACAATCTGACTGCACAGGGAACATTTTCCTTATTGCAACAAGGAGGATTTTCTCATTAACATAGCATTCATTCCCTGTCCTTGTTGTCCTGGTCCTTAGTGGGATAGTACCTACCTGAACATGTCTCCTAAACCCTTCAGCATCCCTTTCTTGACCTTCATTTTGTCCTTTTCTTTATCCCTGTCTTTCTTTTTCTCTTTTCCAGTTTTCTCCTTTTTCCTATCAGTCTTATCTCCTTTCTCTTGGTTTCCATTCATTTGTCTCTCCAGAGAGTGGGATGGCTGGTCACTTGCTGTGGAAACAGATTCTCTTCCTGATCTTGAACTTTCTTCTGTGTCTTCCTCCACTGGGGAGAAAAAAGGGAAAGAAAAACACAATAAGCTGTCAGAGCTTGGGCAAAGGGGCTGTGCTAAAGGAGAATGGACAAAAGATGGACAGGTTAAAATCACACGAAAACTTTTGTCTTTGTTTAGTATGCTGCTCAAATCATTTCAGACAAAACGGCTGCTCTAGTTTACAAACTTGTCAGGAGACACACGTCACACTGCCATTGTCCCCTGTGTGAAGCAAACCAATGAAAAATCAATTATTACACACTGCATGCCACACACTGTGATAAGCACATACAAGGATACACATACAAGCAAACTAGACAGTGTCTGTCCTCAAGGAACTTATATTCTAATAGGGGAAGACAAAACATATTGGGCAGTAAGAATCTATTAGTTGTGTATACCTACTACTACATGTATATGTGTATGCGTGTAAGCCAATGTGCAAATACAAACATATTTTATCTGAACATAATATTGTTAGTAGAGATGAAGAATGTTGCTTCACTCTGGTAATGGGATTCAATACGGTAAACAAGAAAGCATGCTAGAATTGGAGTCTAGAGATTCAAATCTAAGCTCTGATGTTTCTTAGGTGTGAGACCCTAGCTGAAGTTACTTGACCTTTCTGCCTTCAATTACCTCACTGGTAAAGTGATTATAATACCACCATTACCTACTTCACAGGAGATCTTAGACTGCTATATAAATGGGAGTTATTATCCTTTATTGTAATATAGAAAGAGATGATTTATGAATGAAAGCATGATGCTGACTTCCTTTTCTGTATAGGATAACACAGTCCTATAGCATGAATCACTGAGAAGCTAAGACTCCTGGGTATTGCCCCTGTGAGTGTGTCAAAATGAGAAATAAAGGAAGCGCATTCTGGTTCATTCCAAACAGTCCCTCAACTTGTCACTGAGGGCCATAACATCTATAGTGATTTTTCATGTATGGCAGATACCCATTTTTGTCCCTCACTGTTAGTCTCCCTTTGTCAGTTACTGGTAAATGGAACCTGGGTACAGGGACCTGTGCTGAACTATTTCCTCCCTGATGGCTTGGATTCTCCTAGACATGTGTCCACTTGTACTTCTGGTACATAGTGTACACAGTGATACTGGTCAGTAAGTTGTAGCTGGAGCATGAGTCTGCAGAGCATAGGACTCTTTTCTCTTTCTTCCATAAAACCAAGCTAATCTTCCTGCTTCATTTCCAAGTCTCACTCCTTAACAGTCAATCTAAAGCCATCTTTGGCAAATGAACAGAGAGACCTAGAAATACAAATGATTGCCAAGATGATTTATCTACATCTATAAATTGATTATCTCATGGAGAAATTATGGGGTGCACATTTCAGCTTCCTGCATGATGTTAACCAAGTCATGGAAGTATCACACACAGTTCAGAATTTGACCTTGAAGAAATACAATATTAAAGGTCCATTTAAGGGCCCTCAAATAGATTTTTGTATTGGGAAAAATGACAGCAAAGGCCCAGAACTAGCAACAAATGCTCCAAGGCAATCACTGTGTTTACAAAAGAAAGAAAGAAAGAAAACAGCAAGATGAAATTTCACATTAGCAGTAGAGCACTGAGGTTCCTTTTTGATTAATGTCAAAAATCAATCCATGAATGATTTTTTCTAAACTGCATCACAAATAAACACCAAGAGAACTGCCTAAAATCTCTCCTTGACAATTCATAAGTTAAAAACAAACCCTAAAAGCCTCCAATAAAGGATGATAAATATGATTCTGGAGATGGTCAATTAGAAAAAAAAAAGGATGAAGAGAAAATAATTTTCAATATTTATGGACTAGGATTGTTTTGACCAGGGGTCATCAAATGATTAGATGGTTTGGTCATGGAGACCCAAGGCAAAGAATTTGTCTATTCAGGTTTGGGATTGAGTTTTGTCTTTCCAACTGGTGAGTTAGCACAGATTTATGTTTTCCAAGAAATTTAAGGATAGAGGCTAGACCTGTAATTTCACTGGCATAAGAAACTCCTTGATGAGGAAATTTCCTCTACTAATGCAAGATGGTAGGTTAAGTGCTATGCAAGGTTCACAGAGCAAGTATGTCTTTTCAAAGATGAAACTTAAACCCAGGTCATATGTCTCTCTACCATGCCACATTACCTTGTGACAAATATGTAGTTCAAAAAAAAAAACTAGTTTCAGATCAGAGCAGGGCAAGTTGACTTGGCTAAGAGTGGAGACTATGAAATTACTAATATTTACCCTGGAAAGAACCCATGAAATCGATCTTTGAATACCCAGTTCTTATTTGCAGTGCCTGACACATAGCTGCTGATTAATATAAGTTTGTGACTGATTACATCTATCCCCTTCTTTGTATAGATAAGGAAGCTAACACTCAGCAAAGTGAAATGCTTTGGTCAACGTATTATATCAACAAAGAGCAGGAACCCTAGACCAATGAATCCATTAAGGTCAGTACTCTTGACTATTGCTTTGCTTAATTTCATTTAGATTTCAATTCACCATACTGTAGTTAGTTAAATAAACTATCATCTATTTTTCACAAATACCTTGTCCAGGAGAAAAACACATCTATCACCCCCAGAATAGCAGAAGAACTACTGGCCCAAAACTTAGAAGATCCAAGTTCTAATGCTAGTTCTACTATTTATAAACTCTACGGTCTTGGTTTCCCACTAAGCTTAGGCTTGTTCATTTATAAAATGATAAAGATAATGCCCTGTTTACATAGGTACCTCATAGGATTATTATCAGGATCAAATAATATAATGAACAAAAAGTTATTTATAAAGTAGAAAGCACTATTCAATTACAAGGTAGTATAATTATTACCTGGCTATTAATTGTACCTTGCTATTTTAATAGTAATAAGCATTATTTGGGAAATTTTTAGATATGATTTCAAGAAAAATGCCCTATTAGAGCAGTCTAATAGTGAAATGAGCTGTGCTAACAGGTATTAGACTCAACTTCATTGGAGGTCTTCGAGCAGGCACTGGACAAACACTTGTCCGGTGTATGATAATGGGGGATCTTTTCACTTATGAATTGGACAAGATGGTTACTAAGAACCTCTTCAGTTTTAAAATCTTTAGGAACCACTCTCAAATAGTAGCTAGGCGAGCTGTCTTCTAGTCTCAATTTCCCAACTAGATAACTTAGTGACATTGGGCAAGTCAAAAGCTCTCAATCTTGACTTTCTCATCTCTGAAATAAAGTTTCCTTTCAGCAGAGTTATTCTATAGGTATATATTGCTAGAAAAGAATATATATATTCAGGGCTATAGAATGAACTGTGTAGAATGATCCACAATATTTCATAGGTCAAATGTGTATAGAAGTATACAATCCTGGACTTGGAGGGAGAATACTTTGTCTTGAATCGGGAATGTCATAACTGTGTGATCATCGGTAAATCACTTAAAATCTCACAGGCTGGTTTCACACCCAGAAAATGCAGATAATTCCTGTACTTAGTGCTATTATAAGTTTGCAAATCTTAAACCGCTTTATAAATATGAGCTGTCATGATCATGGGCATATATAGTAAGCAGATTGAACCTTTCAAACGGAAATCTAAAGAGCTCTATTGTTTACAGAATCTTCACATAAATGCTAAGGGAAATTAAAACATATTATAATACCAACTTCCATATCCCTTGTGGTGCTATTGAATGAGGCTAAACAGAATAAACTGGATTGGACTAAACTTGTTACAAGATCACCTATCCTTCTCCTCCTCCTCATCATCATTATCAATAATCACTTCTATAGAAAAATGAATTACCTTCATTTTTGACTCAATTCCACTATGCTAAAAGAACCTAGGAATAAAAATATAGCTTCAAAAGCCCAGCTCTACTGAAAAATTTACATGATAAATATGGGACAAATATAAGGGTACATATTAACTCATGATTTCCACCCAGTAAAACAAACCTATTTATCACTTCTTTCAACCCCTAAAGAATATCTAAACTTCTTTATTCTCTGAGCATTTGTATTTTCTCTCAACAAAACTCACAGAGTCTATTTATGTACTTTGGTCAGTCATAGTAAATTAGTGATTTCTTTCAAGAGGGTAAACCACAAAAAGGCAGTTCTCTAAAACAGTAAGTTGCAGATGAGCTGTCAATTTGCATTGGGAGAGAGAATTTCCCAAAACAATGAGAAAGCTCCCTTTCCTCCAAATCTCTAACTGTTAAAGGTATCTTTATATGACTATGTCTTCATGTCATCATTTGGAAGCAGGAACCAAATCTTCTGATAGGACTGGGTGCCAAATATTAAACAAAGTCACTGGCCACTCAAGGCTAAATGATGGTCCTTCAGCACTTAAACAGAAATGCAACATAATCAATTCTTAATCAATAGCAACAGAATAATCCTCTATCTTTCCATACAATAGTTTTGGCAATGGTATGAAAGGAGGATTTGGGGAGGGACCATATGTTTGAACTTGGCTCTGTCATAGAATTAAGAGTTTGTTTTCACAAGTGAGTGTACATGAATGATGTATATTGACGAATGCTAAAATGTGTGCTTTTGTTTTTGTGTGTATATGTGTGTATATATGCATATAAATGAATATGCATATGTACTTTTGCAGTTTCACTGGTACATGTGCTATTTTTTATAAGGAGTAAAAGAGAAAGGTTGAACTTTAATATTTTGTCAAATGTCACTGAAAGTGACTTTCTTCTTTTAATATCTCTGGTAAAAATCAAACGCCACTAAGCCCATTTTATTCCTCTAAGGAAGCACTCTTTCCGATGATCCTTGCATTTTTGAAGACTGTTTGTGCTTATGTTAAACATTCTAATTTAGATAACACATTATCATAGAAAGTCTTCTGGGGGGAGAAATGATTTAACTAATCCATTTGAATGCCAACTAATTAAAAAAATAGTATTTAACAATATGTGGCTTTACTTTTCAGTCTGTGCATACAAACATAAGATGTTCATTTAAAATTTGGATTAGATGTGCTTCATATGGAGTAGTGGAGAAAGAATCAGTCTCAAAGACAGAATACCTGGACTCAGGTTCTCGTGTGAGAATGAGTAAGTCACCTGACCTCTCAGTACTTCAGGCAGCTCCTTAAGCTTGAAGAACTGCAATGAATGCTGACCTGCAATGATTTTTCCAGTTCCCCATAACAATTAAATCACAGGTCAGGATTAAAAAAAAGTTTTAAGCAAGAAAAGCATCTAATGGGAAAATCGGAATTTTTCCTCTTCACACTCTTGCCTTATTGAAGAATAAGTACAATATCATCATGATTATTAAAAACTTTAACTTAGGCTCAGATAGGTGGCACACTGAATAGAGCATGGGCCCTGGAGTCAGGAGGACCTGAATTCAAATTTGACCTCAGACACTTAATACTTTCTTATTAAAGTTTTGTTTGATTATTGTCAACAGAATTTTTACAACTTATATGAATCATATTTTAGAATTTTGTGAAGATTTTATAATTAAAGTATAAGAAAAAATATTTTCAGTCACTCATAAAATATAGAAAAGGATTCCCATAAAACATATTTACCTAGCAATCCATTAGTAATGATGTAGGAACAAATTGAGTTGACCTATCGATGCTCTTAGAAAGAATTAATTATGACCATACATTTGAGATTTTTACTGTGTTGAACTAATACGTTTTTATAAGCTTCCATTCTCCTTTTCCATTTTTGCTTATTCTTTATACATGTTTTATTTTCACAGCTGGGCTGCAAATAAAAAAGTATATTTCTTTTCACACAAGCAAAGAGTCATTTTTGATGAATATCTCTAACCTCTTCTGTTCAGAGCTATGAGGGATTTTTTTTCATGTGATTACATAGACAGATAAGTAGATTTCAAGTTGATTTTTTTTAAAGAAGGTATGACACGAAGAAACTTGCACCTCTATCATTCAGTACAGTCATTCTGTAATTAAGATATACCTAATTGCTGTTTTCACCAGATGCAAATGTAGCTTGATTAAAATTCAAGTCCATGCTACAAATGAAGCTTGTAAATGCTTCAGTGGGCCAGCCACAGCACTAGCTCACCAAGAAGTTGAAAGGAGATTTTGGCTTTTGTGTTTCAAACAATACGGAGAAAACTTCTTGGTGTTTCAATACTAACTAAAGGCTATGAAACTTTCTTTTCCTTTCACCACCAATATTATTTACTTTTTTTACTATCAAAAATCTTGTTATGACTCAAAGCCCTATATTCATTCTGTTATAGCCGACTGTCTACAAGGACAACTGTACTTCTAAGATGATAGAAGTATGAGGCAGGCTATTATTTTTTCCAAAAGTTATTTATTCAGGAGGTGTGGTAGGCAAAGCATTGGACCTGGAATAGGGAAGATTTGGGTTTGAATCAGTCTTATGAGCTGAGTAAACCTGGATATGTTGCCTAAGCTTTCTCAGCTGCAATTCCATGTGAAATGGAGTTAAGAATATTGGCATAACTTGCAATTATTGTTGTAAGGATAATATGAGATATTTAAGGTGCCTTGCAATCTTGAGAGCACAATATGAAAATTGGTAGTTGTTATTTTTATTAGACAAAAGCAACAAAAGAAATAGTCTCTGTCTTCAAACAGCTTATAGACTACATAAAGAGAAAATCTATAGACAACAAAGTCAATGTGTGTGCTGCAAGCAAGGTAGATTCTAAAGAGGAGTGTCCGGGAGAAGCGCAAAGAAGAACAGATGAGCTTTTGCTGCAGGACAGATGGAAATCAAGGTGCCCTTCCAAGTATTTGCTGTTTTTCCTCCTGCCTTAGTGAGTCACCAACTTTCATTCATTTGTGTACAAATCATCTTCCTGTGAGAAGAAAAGGATGAAAAATCTGGAGGGATATCTTTCTTACCTATTACTTTACTAGAGAGGATAAAGGATTAATAAGGCATTAGGAGAGAAATAAGCTTCAAAGGAAGCCAAAAAGAAGTATTTGAAGAATGTACAGGAAAAACTAAAAAAAAAAAGGGGGGGGGCTTAAATTTTTTTTATACAATGCTGCAGAAGAAAATAAATTTTATATCTGATATCACTAGGGTGAATGATCTATGTAAGGTTATCCCCACCCAAAATGAATCTGGAATTTCTGAAGAAGCTGCAACATAGGAGGTTCCAAGGAATATTCATAGGTGTTAGTAGCCTGAGGATTCATGTAGAGGGAGTTCCTATCTATTGAGTATAACAGAGATGATCATATGTCAAACTCACATAGATAATGGGGGGTGTGCTAAGTTCTGAAAGCACCTATTTGAGACTTAAAAGAGGTTGATAAGAATTACCAAATACACTTATCATTATTTCGTTTTACTGATGCCCATAGGAACAGACAAAAGGAACAGACAAAAGGACACTGTAATATCTCCAGTGTAGGGAACACCCTGGAAAAGAAAACTTCCTCTTTTAAGGCAGGTCAGTACCTCCTCTGTAATTTAGGCTTGCAGAGTAGCTCAAAGCAGTGAATAGTTATTTCTTTTGCCAGTCACATATGTATCAGAGGAGTGACTTGAGGTCAAGTCTTCCTGGTTTCATGGCTATTTGTCTATCCACTAAGCTATCTATTTATGGGAACAGAAACTAACTGAAAATGAAAATGGGTATCTATTAACTTTAACGATCTAGGGAGAAAAGATGGACTTGGCACCATGAGTATAATTTGTATGCCTTATGTAGGTTGAAAATTATGACTTTGGAAGACTATGGAAGATATGTAAAGTAAACAGCAGGCTACTTCGATGATACAAAATTGCAGAATTTGTTCTTCTTAATGGCAGTTTACCAGAATAATGGGGTCTTAGTAAGAAATGAAGGGACAGCTAGGTGGTGTAGTGAATAGAGCACTGGCCATGGAGCCAGGAGGACCTGAGTTTAAATCCAGCCTCAGATACTTGACACACTAGCTGTGTGACCTTGGGCAAGTCACTTAACCCCCACTGCCCTGTCTTACTGACTCAAAAAAACAAAGAATTGGAGGGTTTCTTAGAAGGACCATGAAAAACATCTTTGGCAGGACATTTAACAGTTAAAGAGGCCTTTATCCTATGATTTGGAGAAAATAATCAAATAGACTAGGAGCTCCTCAAAAGCTGTCTTTTGTCTATATATCCACAATACTTAACACAGTGTCTGACACATAGTAGGTGTTTACCAATGTTTACTGAGTGACTAAAACAAAATAGCAAAAGATACCATGAAGGATTGCAAATATGATACAGAAAGAATAGATCAAAATCAACAATTCTCAAGCTGTATATAACAGATTTAAAGTTTTATGAAAAGTCATCTTTTTAAAGAAATTCTATGGTTATGGAAATCCTTGTTTTATTTCATAAATTAAAAATGAAATAAATATATAAAGAAGAGAAAATAGAGAATATGATATAAAACAATATTGGTGGTTGATACTAATACACAGAGTATGGATTATAAAGTTAACTAGACATTTTTACTCCTCTCATTGTGATGGTAGGCAAGTAGGTAGCTTGGATGAACAGTGTATTGAAGTTAGAGTTAGAAAGATCTGTGTTGGAATCTCATGTGACAATGGCATGCACTCTCAGTTTCAGTTCTCTCCTCTTTAAAATCAGGATAATCGTAGCACCCCAAGATTATTGTGAGGAAAAATAAGATAATATAGATGAAGTGTTCTGTTAAGTGCCCTATGTGTTTAAAGTGATTATAGATTATATCATGCTTAAAGTGCTATATAAATGTGAGCCATGATGGTGATGATGATGATTTAGTAGTATGGAAATAATGACTAGAATATGGATGATGGAAAAACACCTTGTTTTTTTTTTTTAACTAGATCTAAATAAAAAGGTTAGAGGAATTGCATATTTAAAAAGAAAGAATCTCTATGGAAAATATTATAAGCAGGGTAGAATTACAGAAAGCATATTAGAGTAAGGCGTTATTCATATCATCATTTCATTAGAGATGAACAGCTGGAAAGGAAGATGGACCAGACATACAGAAACAGTGAGGGATTATCCAGTTAATTAACATTAGTGTCTTCCCTCTGGGTCTATCTCCAATTTAATCTGTACATATCTTACTTGCACACAGTTGTTTGCATGTTGTCTCTCTCACTAGATTATGATCTCCCTGAGGACAAGCGCTATTTTTTTTCTTCCTGTGCATCCCCAGCTATTAGCAGGGCCTAGTACATAGCAGGAACTTAATCAATGCTTGTTGATTTGACTTATATTACTTATGGAGTGACTCCCACAATTCATGGGTCACCATACAATGCCAAGGGATATAGAGGAAGACCCCCAACCTGTAGGGAAAGGACTGAAATTGTCACTGAGAGAAGTTTTCACATCAATGAGATCACAGATACAATCAAAAAGGAAAATCAGTAATAAAAAAGTTAACATTTGCACGCATATATCTCCCAAATTATATTCATGTATACTACATGAAATGGTCAGGTGCCATTACCTTGATTATTATTGTGCAGAGTAAAACTATGAGTCTAGGATGCATTGTTAGTTCTAACAAACTAAAGAAACATTTTTATATTTAACATGCAATAACCTACTGATATGGATAATACCAAACCAGTAATAATTTTAATATTAATTAGCCTTATCTTGAAATTCAGTTCATGATTCATTTTTTCAATGGTAGATTTACTGTTTTGCTTAATAACACACTAAATTTTAGTTTGGCCTGTTTGTGTACACTGTCCATGAGATGGAGAGTAAGGAAAGGTATGTAACTGAATAGACACCCGAGTTCAATGCGAATAGGTGGGATGGGTAACAGGTTTACTTTAATAGTAAATATTGACTTGGTTTCATCTAAAGGAACTTTCATTTAATTACAGCATGGTGTAAGGTTAATAGGACTGAATTTTGAGTTAGAAGACTTGGGTTGAAGTTCTGTCTCTTCCACATACTACCTATGGATAGATCATATCATTCCCAGGCTCCAGTTTTGTCTGTTGTAAAATGAGGATATTAAATGAGTCAATTTTGGGGGTTCCTTTCATCTAGATCATCCAGTGAACTAGATGTGATTTTTAAAATAAGATAAAAAAATCTGTCCCAATTAATTTTCCAAACATATAATAAATACACAGGAAACGACACACACACACACACACACACAGATTAACAAAGAATTAAAACTGGAAAAGGGACAAAGTATGAAAAGCATCAATTTGGAAACTATAAAATTGCCAACATAAGACCCTAGTGAAAATTAGTTGAATATCATGTTATACAGTGGTAAAAATTATTCTCCCCAAAGCTCTCATATTAACTAAATTGTTAGGATAAACAATTGCAACCTTTTGGCATCCTTTCTTCTAGTCCCATACTGCTGACTACCCTTGCTATTGGTCAGGATAAAATTATATGTTTCCTATCTAACAGTGAGCTTGAAAGGGAAAATGTGAACTGCTCCAAATTATTTCTGAAAATAAAGCCCTATTGTTATGTGTGTTTTAGCATGCAACACTCATTAATTTAGGGGATGTAGGAGCAGCCTGCTGAGAAACAGGCAGCATGCTTGATTTGCATAGAGCAGGGAGCAGATTGTAGCTGCCCTGACCTGTCAAACATAGGTAGTGACTTGAAGAAGCTGGGTCCCAGACCACATGACTTCATCTTTCTCCAGACAGACACATTCAATATGGAGAAGCAGATGGATTAGATGAGAGACACAAATCCTGGGCTCTCCATGGGAAGAACATAAGTGTTACAGAAGGGGACAGAGAGTGGCTACACCAGGGATCTGGCTCACATGGTTTCCTGGCCTCTTGGTTATCAACATTTCATTGTTTTAATATTACTGAAGTGAGGCCTATACAGGACCACAGAAAATGACAGCTACTGGTATACTTATATATCCAGTTTACTATTTAAAAAGTCAAATAACACCCCCCCACCCCTCCCCACACACACACACACACGCACATGGAGGAGTGTGGGATTGGACTTGTGATTTCATTGATATAGGGTGTTCTCAATGAGAAAACTCATTCTACCAATTGAGACAGGCACCTGCTCTGTAATTTAGTCTTAAAAGCCTTGTAGAGAATGGATTTGTCAGAAATGAGACTAGAGCCCAGGTCTCCCTGAATCCAAAGGACTGTACCACACTGCCTCTAGAAATGTCCTATAGGAAGCACATTGTCAGTCAGAACTGAAAGGATGCTGAATGTGTAGAAGTTTAGATGGCACATATAGTCAGGTGTTTTAAACACATTGCATCATTGTGCATCTGGAGTAAAGACAAATGACTCTCAATTTTAGAATATCACTACAATTTATTGCCCCGAAATTGAATCCAGGTCATTTGATTCAAAATCTAGGGTTCTGTCACAGCACCAGCAAATCTAAGTTCCTTTAAAAGGTGCTCAGAAAAATTTGACCAATAATGAAACCATATTTGGAAATGATGGTTTAGAGCAAGATTTCATTTATAAATATTTACAATTTGTTAAAAGTCAGCTGTTTTCTCCATCGCAAGTACACACAAAGTCTCTTCAAACATAGCCATAAACACAGAGGTTGGTTATGGTAACATCATCCTTGAGAGTCAATCCACTGAGTCAAGAAAGGATTGTTGAATATTTACTCTAGGTAAAGCAAGAGGGGGTTGTTTCATTCTCTGATTCCCAAACTCCAACACCTTGGACAATGCCTGACACATAGTAGGTGCTTAAAAATAGGTGTTGATTGTGAGGTATATAAATGGAAGAGATGGTCCCTTCATTTATGAGTTCATAATCTAATAAAGAAAATGCTTCTCTCTCCATACTCCTAGATAGGCACTTTTCCTACATCTTTCATATCCCATCGATTCCCAAATCTCATTACACTTTAGCAAATTCTTTCACATCTGTTTATTGCACAGTCCACATTTGCATGGTGTGTTGCTTGGAATTCTGCAGTAGCTTTCTTCACTGACCTCCTTGGTTCTCTCCTTTCCAAATCTTTCCACACATTGTAGCCAAAAATCTGACAAGGCCATACTCTGCTCATGAGTTTTCAGAAGCTCTGTATTACCACAAAGTGCTCAGCTTTATATGAAAAGCCCTTTTGTAATCTGGCTCTGTTCCACTCTTATGAGCTCATGTTATATTATAAACACTACAATTCAGTTAAAATGGCTAATGTGCTATTCCCTGGACTCAGAGATGAATGTTCCTAATCCATGCCACTGTCCTGGATGCCTCCTAAGTTGTCTCCTCACCTCTTCTTCTCTGAATTCCTATCTTCCTCCAAGGCTCAAGTGGTACCTGCAAGAGGAAGCATTTCCTGATTCCTCTGGCTGTCAATGCTCTTTCCTTCCTGGTGTTTTCTTGCATTTTCTTCTCTGTGCAAAAATTCTATCCTTCAGTATCACATATTTTTTTGAGAGCAAGGATTGGTTTTCATTTTGCTTTTGTATCTCCTGTACTTAGCAGAGTACCTTACACAATAAAAGGGACTTCTTTATGAAAAAAAATTACAAAAAACAAAACTGTGGAATTGGTTTTGTCCTAGCATGAAAACCTACTTTAATATAGATTCAAATATGTCAGTAAAAAAAAATGTCTCCCATACATTATTACAAGCCTGGGCACATAAAAACAGCACAGTTGCTTCTCTGTGGGGTAAGTAGGCTTCCAAATAGGAAATCTTTCTAAAGGGACATAAAATATAAACAAAACACTTCCTTATGCTAGATTTACAACATGGCAGTCCCTAGCCTTGGTGGCAGTTTGCTGTGTTTCACAGGAGAGGTTATAGATACTTTCTCAGCTGTTGAATTGACCTCAGCTCTGCAGTATGAGACAGGGAAAACTCAGCTTGTTCTTTGGCTTGCCTTGGACAAGAACTGGGATAAATGAAGACAAAACACAGGATTACTTGTGATTGCCTAATTAAAAGGAGATAGAGGCTTATTCTAAAGGGGCATAATAATGTCAAGAAAGGGGAAAATATGGTGACCTTCCTTCTTGTCATTTCCATTCTTCTATCTATAGTGTCTATTAAAATGCTAAGCACAGACTAGGTACAGAATATTTTTCAATTCAAAATTCAGTCATTGATTTAGTGACAAAGAGAGAATTATGTAGAATAAACCAAGGATTTCTAAGACCCTCTCTAGATCCAAAGACCACTCTAAGTCACTGATTTAGGTCCTTATTTAGATTAGGGGTTCTTAACCTTTTATTGTGACATTGATCCCTTTGGCAGACTAAAGAAGGTATGGACCCTTCTAAGAAAAATGTCTTTATAAAATATGTTAGGATTGTAATCCTAATATTGGGATTCTATTAATTTAGACAGAATAAATGAGGAATTTACAATTATTGATGCATCTCTCTGATAACTAACTTCTCCATGACTATCTTGATCTGTACCCAGAAGAGTGACAGCAGGAATAGCTGGTCTCGATCAGGTTTGAGGAATGCATAACATGGTGTACCATACCTGGCGCTGCCCAGTCATGATTATTAGTCCACCATGGCCATTTTCCTGTCATCTTATCTGCCCCCTGAATACTCTGCCTGGATCAACAGACATTGTCATCTGACCTACCCCTGCATGCTCTAGACTACTGGACATCCAGACACCATGCACTGCTTCCCTGTATTAGAACTTAAATTCTGTTAGTGGAGGTTCCTTTTTCATGTTTTTGCATTTCTACCTCAGGCTCTTAGCATTTCTCTTAACACAAGTATACTAAGTATTTATTAAGTGCTTTTTCATTCATAGGTGATTAAAGAAATAGGTGGACTCCAGCAACAAGTGAATTACATTTTAATTTATTGCAATATAAATTTAAGAGAAGTATGTTTTGTTTCTGGATTGGGGTGAATGGAGAAAGGGAAGTACATTTATTTTAAACATTCTGGGGGGAAAAAAGTTCTCCCATGCATTTTCTTTAAAAATTCATAAGATTTTAGGGGGAAAATACCATCAGTAAGATAGAAACAAGATAGGGTAGAATCAGGAGACTAGAAAAAGCAAAAGGATACGTAACCTGACATAGTACATATTAGAAAAGTCACGGAAGGGCCAATAAACCACACTGCTAACTAAGTACCGTGCAATTATGGATTGAAAAAAGTTTCTTTGAGGAAGTGGACTCTTGCCCTACAAGGGGCTCCACAATTCAAATTCATGGCAGAAGCTGGCACTGTTTTATCAATAAAACAATTGTACTATGCAGAAAACTTGCATGGTTGGTATTTCTGGCTTGTCAATATATATTGGTAAAAGGAGTTTGCAGTCTATACTAAGAAAAGATCACATAAGATAGGAAAACATTACCTCCAAAGGAAGCAGAAAATAAGGAATAGAACAGGACAGAAGAAAGTGACACTAGAAGATCAAAAGGATGACATGTAAAAGAAATTACTCATTTCCTCTTAATCTACAATGAAATACTGCATGAGGAATACATTCAAACAGTCATTTGGATACTGGTAAAGTATATGCCCTCTTCAAAGACCTTTAGATTTGCTAACTATATAGCGAAGGTCTTTTGGAAAACAAATTTTTCATTAATAATTCACCTTGTTCCCCATCCCACACCCATATTTATGTGGTCCTCTATGGCACAAGATCTCTAATCAAAATTAAAGTAATGGCAAATTTAAGATTCATGACAATCCCCATAAATTATCTCTGGCTGCTTTTTTTTTTTTTACATAAGGCTACTTCAACAATCCTTTCAATAGTGATAAGATTATCTTTCAAATACTCCTCCCATGTTAATGACAGTCTCACACATTAGGCTATATCCAAAGTTAAAGAACTAAAAGGGCAAATTGATGGCTATTGATACAGATATAAAGTAAGCTCTAATTTTACTGTTTATTATGTCTCGGAAAACACCTCCTGCTCTACAATATGTCATGAATATTGCAATTTAAAAAAAAACATGACTGTCTGCTGTACTGTAAATATTTTATACTAAATTTAACTATACATAATCTATCATAGATGTAGATTTTGAAATTATTGCAGCTATATTGTAAAAATTAACAAGATCTCTTTCAGCTAAACTGACAGAAATGCTTTAGCTCCTTTGCCACAGAAGAGCAAGCAATTCTAGTTTAATTAAGTTCAATATGTGTTAAACTTATATTTCAGGGAATTTTTTTTTGATCAGAACCTGTGATTTCATTAGTATAGAGTGAAACTCCCTCCACCACTGCAGATTGACAATTTACCTATAAATAATATCCTTATAGAATTACCTGAAACACTGAGATGTCAAGAAGCCTTAACCTTAGGTCTTCTCAACTCCAAGACAGACAAGTCTAACTACTGTGCCATAATGCCTCAAAGGAGATTCACAGACTTTAAAAAAGAAATGACTTGACAATGTTGATTGTCAGTTGTCAACAATACTGAAGATGAGTGGAATGGAGCTTCCTAGGATAAGTTCAACACATTTGAGGAAAACAGGAGTGAATCTTTAATAAAGGGATGCCAAAGAACAATATGTATTCTTTTTTATTCTATTATCAACTTACAAGTCTCCATGCCTTCATCATCTTCATCAGCAGCAGGCTTATCATAGGATTTGTCAATTGCTGCTCTGAAGCTCTCATTGCAGCCGCGTCCTCGGATTATCCGTGGGCGAGGACGATGGAAAGGAATGTCACCATTCAAAGTCACCTCAGCAACTGCTGTCTGAAGACTCTCTAATGAGCTGGATTTTTTCAAGCCTAACGAAGGTCCTACATCTCTGCTGGGTGAACCTTGGTGGTTAAAAAAAAGGTAATTAGAATTAGTGCCAAGAATTGCATGCGTGATTATTCCTCTGGATCCTACAGGGATATACTTAAGAGCATTTCTTTGTTCTTTGTTGGCTAGGGCAATGAAAGAGTTTTTACATTTACAACAGGTTTTACTATAGCTTGCTTACCTAACTAGTTTTCCTGCCAAAAGTTTTGTTATTTGCAATTTTTTTTCCATTTGTAAAAAGGTCTCCTTTTCAAATATTAACAGAAATTTCATTGGTTCATATTAAATTCCCAGTAATTCTCCAACAACATGGAGAAACACATGGGAATGAAAACAAGACGACCTTGTTTAACTTTTAAAACAAATTATTTGTCACATCCATAGAGTAATGTCTACTTGTCTAAAAAAAAAAAAGAAAAATATTGCTCCTGATGGTTTTTGTTTTAACGTCATTCAAATTTCTTTGAGAAAGATAAGTAAGAAGAAATGTCTTCTGAGGCATTTTAGATACCTGATCCTGGTAGTATCTAAGTAATCTCAGTGGAGCATATTAACCAAGAAGGGGAGTTCAAAAGTAGAACCTTATTAGAGACAGCAAGAAATTAAAAGAACTAGACTAATCCTTAACTTTTACACTTAACTTTAACTTTTAGGTCAGCTTCCAGTGATTGCAGGAAAAGCTAAATATTCACATTAATAGGCCTTCCTAAGTAGTCTTCCCATTATAGAAAAAATATACAACCCAAGAGAAGCAAACAGGACACAAGGGATTCCATCTCCTTTTTAAAAGTAGAACAGGGTTGAGTAGGGAATCTATTTTGGCATAATACTTTTACCAAGGATTACATTGGAAAGAAGAATTTCTTATAAGAATTGATAAGGGTTATAGAGAAGAAAGTCCTCTAAATAATCATTATTTCAGAGATGTGGAGGAAAAAGACTTAAAGCTATATGCATCTTTGAAGGTCACCATGCCCAGAATGATAGATCCTTGAAAAAAGAAAAAAAAAAGGTAGTAATGAATAATAATAATTACAAGGAAAGATTCAATGGAATGGAAGGTGAAATATTTAGGAATTAAAATTCTAGTTCTCTTTCTTCACGGGCTGTGAAAGGTCCCCCATAACACCAGTGTGTGTCTTCAGAAGGACATTAAAACTGATCAGAACTGGATGAAGGAAGTTTATCCATCCTCATTTGAACTGGTATTTGAATCTTAAGCCAGCCTACAATGCAGATTACAGTGATACATGATCTGTACTGTCCCCTGGATAAGCCAATTTAAATAAACAATCCCTTATTCAAAGATTATAAACTCAGGACATGCAGGAGAAATGAAATGTTCTAACTGAGCATGGGTTCAACAGAACGTACAATGATCAATAATTAAGGAGTAACTTTGTCACGCCATTATCAAAAAGACAGATAACTACAACATGGGGCTTCAAGGCCTGAGAATAAAAGGGCAGATAAATGTGGAAATTACATTGGACAGTGATAGTTAAGTTCCCACTTTGAAACTATGCTTTACAAAATGTTGAATCATTTATTTTACTTGTTTTGACTAATTTACAAGAAGGGAGTGTAGTTCAAGTTAGAATACAGAAAAAAGATACAGATCAAACCAATCAAAAATATGAATCTAATGAAAAAGTAGTATCCTTTGAATTTTGATGTGGGGAAAAATACTGATTTGCCAATCTCACTTTATAGGATTATCAGTACATGCAAATATGTATACATATGTATATGTATTATATATGTATGTATTCATTTTAAGGCCAGATTTCATATACATGATGTCCCAAAAGTCAGAGTACAATTTTAACCTTTAATAGCTTAAAAGTTTAAGATCTTTAATAATTTAATGCTGCACTAAAAATTTTGATACACCCTATATATTATTTTTCAATAAATGCTCAATCTTGAAATCTCCCCCTACAACTGCTAATAAGAGAGAATTCAATAAATATTCATAAGTCATAAGAAAGGAAGGAAAGTTAAGTTCCATGCCAAAACATTATAAAAAGTGAGCCAAAGTCAAGAATAATTAAGAGAAAATGGTTGTCATTACTGGGCTTGGATATTTAACTTCTAATACCTGAATAAAACGTGTTTTTTTATTTTTATCATTGTTGTAAGGCAATTTAAAGTTTCCAAAGAATAATGATAAAGGAGGCATATTTTGCCTACTTAGGATAAAAAAAGAAATTTTAGAAGGTCAATATGAGAAAAATATTCATATCTGCC
This sequence comes from Petaurus breviceps papuanus, assembly GCF_028583685.1. Classification (NCBI taxonomy): domain Eukaryota; kingdom Metazoa; phylum Chordata; class Mammalia; order Diprotodontia; family Petauridae; genus Petaurus; species Petaurus breviceps. The sequence goes on from NW_027185777.1 coordinate 25,669,451, forward strand.
TACTTTCCCTAAGGAAAATCTAGCTTGGAAGTGACAATATTCTCATAGTAGTATAAAACGATTAGTAGATTTCAGATGTTGTAGGAGTGCTTTATTATTGAAAGTTAGGTAACTATCAACATGAAGGTGGGAGAGCTTGTAGGCAAGAAAGGATCAATGTGTAAGTAGTATGCATTTCGTTAATACCTGGTCCTAGAGGACAGATATAGGAACAATTGTTTAGATACCTTAAGTGTAAATATGGAAAAACATTTCTAAGAGTTAGAGCTATCCAGAAGTATTGGCTGCTCTAGCGGGTGGTAAAGGTTCTCCCTCCCTAAAGGTCTGGGAACTAAAGCAAGACAAACACATCTTGGGCATTGAAGAGGAGTCTGATTAGATGGCCTCTGAAATTTTTTCCCTGGGACTATATGATTTCTATTCCTATGACATCTTTTTATTGTTGTTTGTTTTCAGGGACCATATCATAATTATTGTTGCTTTCAAATGTAAGGTTACCCCTCATTTGAAACAGAATGCAAATGTCTTACAAAATAAGAATGGGGATAAAACAGATCGATTTGTCACAAGTAAAAATTTTTGTCACTACCAATAATAAACAAAGCACATCCCCAAATTAGAAGCACATTAAATACTAAATTCAACTGAAAATCTTTACACCATAAAATTTGGGCTAAATTGATTTAACATCATAAACCTATAATTAAAATCAGTTAATTCTAAAGCATCCCATTGTTCCACTTTTACAAGATATTTTGATCTTTAAAAAGATTATATAATTTATTGTTAAGAATGAAATTGTCAAGAACACAAATGTCCATATCACTTCCCTTTCAAGAATTAAATCAAATGAAATTTCCCATCCAAACGAAGGCATAACACACCAAAACCCAATATAGATGCAGACACTTTACACGCAGAACTTTCCTTAATTCTGATGCTATTTTTCTTCAAACAAAAAGACTTTATGGAATAAGCCTTGAATGTGTCTTAACCTTAAAGAGAGGCACAGAAAAACATGGCATCCAGTTATGATTACCAATTGTCACTAAGACAAATGAACCACACTAAATTGCCACAGAATATACCACTAACCTTTGAACTGAACTGTAAAATCATGACAATATGACAGCTCAAGTGAAGTAAAAGAGAAAGATAATTGAACATCTATTCATGGTCCACTAAAAGGAAAAGGCCTATTTTGAATAGTTGCTTATGCATGTAGACTTAATGGCACCCAAAGAATGCCCAAATTAATTGGTTTTAATCATATAAAATTTCTTATGGTATGTTTCATAACTGAATTTAGTAGGTCATCATGTATGACATGTAAGAACTGTCCTTTTTTATTTAGAAATAAGAACATTACCAAAAACAAGTGTTTCAATTGAATTATAAATCTGTCCTTACCAGGCAAGCAACCAACCAGTTGCTTACATTTTGAAATCTGGTAATCATTATGAAAACATTATCAGGATAAATTGTCCCTTCCTTTTCCCCAGTTGCTATATAGTTAAATATTTACCTTATTTCACCCAGGTGGTATGGTTTTTAAGGTCATGCCTTTAACCTACATGACTCAATGTAGTTGTCATGGACATTAGCATGGGCAGAAAATACATCTTGGAAATAAAAACTCCTATTGTTATACATGACTGATTGCAAATATGGATGCCTAATATACAAATATGAATTATCAAATTATGTTTGTCCATAGTGCTGTTTCAGAAATAAGCTAATAGGTCATCTGAAATTTATGTTTCATAAGTTGGTAACTCATTAGCCAGGGCTGAGAGCAGGGGGGAATGGCCTTACGTAAAAGTTAATTTTATGATTTACTGGAAAATTTTTTTATGTAATCTATCATTCACTCTATAAATGACTATAACCCAGAGGCATTTCTATAATAATTTTTACATGTGTATATGAGATATCAAATTTAGAAACGTGCTAAAAACTAGTTACTTCAAGTTGAAGAGGTGAATCACACTTATTTAGTGCTAAGAAATATAACTTCTTTGTATATGATGGATCTAGAATAATTAAAATGGCAGTCCGGAGGGTAAATACAAACTTGCATGAATTCATCTTAAAGGTTCAATTGTTTGAAATGCATTACTATAATTACTTATAAACAAAATCCTCTGGATATTCATTTCAGCAAGAATAATATAAGTTAAATCAGCCATCTTGCACACTATACTAAATAAACCATTTGAACAAATCCTATTGTTTCAATAGAATGATTTATGAAGCACATGAAAGAAAAACCCAGGGTAGTAGTGTTTTTAATACAGGTACAAAAGAGTTACGCATGTATGCATATACTATATCCTAACCCATTTAAGATCGATCTTGAACTGATACTTCTCTTGACTGAGTTATTTCATTTTTTTGTATGTTGGCAGTGAAAAAAAAACACTCTATAACCTATTCATTATGGATTTTCTAACAAGAAAAGATGACTTTAAAATACCATTTATGCCAGACTTCTTACAATCATGTTTGATAAAATGGCAATCATTCAAAAAAATGTAGCCTTATCAAGAACTATCTGAGGAATTCCTCATTCTGATATTTAGGATTTCCTGTTAAGTAGTGACCCCAAGTACATGTATATTAGATGATTCACATGTCTTTTTAGGCATCCTATTGTATTATCTTTTTAAGCATGCTGCCTTGAATCATCTTTCCTAATAGTGATTTCTCTTGTTTTTCTATATAACTTTGTTACTTAAAGTAAAAACAGCCATGCAAGTACTGGAATAGTCATGTTTTCATGCAATTTGATCAGCAGTTCTATAATTGTGGTAAGTGTCTGGGACCAAAGTTTCTATGGCAACAGCCTTACTGTCCATTCTTACCTGCTTTCTGGTCATCCACAGTATTGAGTTTAGTCTCGTCAGCTACTGTTAAAAGGTAAATGTAGAATGGTTAGCCCAGTTAGTGCCCACATCCACATGCTTCAACCATTCCCATGGTCTCAGTTAGGTGGCATGTCTTAGGTCATATTTCATGCAATTATATAATATCAAGCAAATAACCTTAAATCCAAAAAGCAGCTCACCAAACAACTTGTTAGTCATTTCACATCACGGGCACATGTGTTATTTATATGTTAGCATATCATAATTAGCCAAGGCAAGTCATCGCCAGATTTTACTTTGGGTACGCATGTGATGAATTAATGCTTTTAGTTTTGAAGTATATACAGCCACCAAAGAACAGCATCCACAAGGTATAGCTGATTAACAAAGGTTGTTTTTTTTTTTAATCACCCAAGGAGTATATAGATAGATCATTACTAACAGTATCCACTCTATTTTAGAGGGTCCAGATTTTGAAGAGTTGCTACCTGATTGATAGATGATTAAACAATTATGGGGTTTTTTTTCCTCTTCTCAGTTGCTTTAAAAGAATTTCTCCCAGCTATACTCTCTCAAACCATTACTTTAACTTTAGTTAAATCTCTTGATTATCAGGACATGAATTTATATAAAATTAAGCTTAAAGACTAGCAATGAGAAGAAGATACACAGTAACCAATTTCTAGACATGGATTGAGATAATGGTTTCTCTCCAAACCCTATTTTCTCTTAACTTTTAAGCCTCACCTCCCCTGCCTCCAACCATATCACTAATCGACAAACTTTTTTTTAACAGTTGAATCACTGTTGAGTTCATTCTAAATTCATTCCCCCCCAGAAATACATGAATGTAGCATGAATGCACATGTGTTTGTTTCTTTTCCCATAAGCAAACATATACATTAGCATATTGCCTGTTATGTAAATATGCCACTCGTGAGTAATATGGTTATCATAAACTCACAGAAATATAAATTTGTGCCAAATCATTCCCTCTCCCTCTCCCAAAGAAAATAAGACACATATATATGTGCTTGGCATGAGACTTTTTATCTTGAAAGCATCTAAACCGCATTCAGATAGAGATTCATGGAGATTGTACTCACTACCTAAATCCATGCTTTTTGATTTTCGTGTTTTAACGAAATCCAATTGACTGGCATCTGAAAATTGTTTTGTGCGTTTTTCTGACATACTCTGGCGTCCAAATCCTTCTCGTTGAAAAGCAAGAACAGGATCAACATCTGGACTCAAAGAACTGGGGGAGCAAACAAATATAAAAAAAAAAGTTCTTAAGAATATGTCCCATATAAGTTAAATCTGTGTCTATTAGTTGAAATAAGCTTAGTTCAAATTAAACACTACCTTATTTAATAAAATTTGGCATCATGCTGGAGGCAAAGAAAAAAATGGGGGAATGATATGTGATTTTATTGGCCAAGAGAAATTCCCTTTCCCAAAGGATGCAAGTGTCTGCCCTGTGATTCTTTGTGTTTGTTTTAAAGACTTGACTGGGGGCACTGAGAATTTCAACAACTTGCCCAAAGTCACACAAAAATGCCAAGTCTACTTGATTCTAAAGGTGACTCTCCATCTATTACAACCAAACAGTCTGTGATAGAGAAAATCTAAATAAAACATCCTTGGGAGCAGTTCTTTTCCTGCCCTTCCTTTTCTTTTCCCTCTTGTTATGATCATGTACCACTTCTTGGTAACCCAAGCTGCTAGTGCCTCCCATCTATGCTGTAGGTTTCTCATTAAGCCCTAGTTATCTACATTTTGTCTCTCCATTATAAACTGAGATCCTTGAGGTAGACAAAATGCATGTTACATTCTATGTGGCTGGTACCTAGTAAGCACTTACTATGACTCACAGTCAATGACTCAATGCTTAGTGACTGACTAAAATTCATCTCTGCCTACAAGCCAAGCTCAGGTATCTAATACACAAATATGGAGGGGGAAAAACTTCCCAAAATTACCAAATGTGGAACCAAAAAATGACCAAATAATGATCTCAACCAAACTAAAACTAAAGGATTTCTACTGAGCCCCTTCTCTTATTTTTCCCTAAAGGTGGAGTTTATATTAATTAATGAAAGTTTCTTGATGAGGCTATACTGTTCTTATTCAAGAAAAAAAAAACATAATAGACTGAATACTCTTTATAGGACATCCATTCTAGACATGATGATTCCAGGAGTAGAAAAACCTGTCACCCTACTGGCCACTTTTCCCTCCTTTTCTCAATTCTAGCAAATAAGACATATTTGTAAGAAAGACCAGAGTTAAAATGTAATATATGTCTATGAAACCAATATGTGGCTCTGTATTTCACTTTTACAATGATTGCTCCCCTATGTCTGGAGTGGTCTTTCTTCTTACCAGCTTCTCCCAAATCCTGCCCCTAAACCCCCACCCCCAAGCTTCATTTAAAGGTCTCAGTTTGAATGCCTCCTTTGGGAAATCTTTCCTGACTCTCCTGTTTTACTGTCCTCCCCCCAGTTCTAAATCACTGTAAATGGTATTACGGTAGGAATGTGTATGCATGTATACTCTATATTTACTCATCATGAACATGTGAATAGGCACTTGAAAGTATTCTTTTAGATTTAGAGCTGGAAAGAACCTCAGAAGTCATCCAATTCAAGCTTCTCATTATACAGATGAGGAAACTGAGGATAAAGGAAGTTAAGTTACTCACTCCCAGTCCCATATTTAGTGTCAAGCATAGAATTTGAACCTAGGCTCTCTGACTTCAGAACTGGTATTATCTCTACTGTATCATGGTAATTCATTGAATGTTCCAGCAGAACATCATCATTATCAGCTTCTATCTTAACTCATGCCTAGAAAAGACCCCTTGAACTTACTGAACAATTGAAATTCAATGCCAAATTCAGAAATATCTATTAAATTCCTACTATGAGCAAAGGGACTCCTGCTATGCATTAAGGATGATACAAAGTCTAAAGAAAATATGGTCCTTCATGGAGTTCAAGTCACAGACACACATGCCAAGTGCCTGACAAATAGTCATGTGAATACCCAGGGAGGACCATTCTTAAATGGTCAATAAAGATGAAGATGCAAGAAAGTAGGAGAGTGTAGGCTAAAAGATAGGTAGGGATGCAACAGAGGAAAAAGGGAAAGACGCAATTCTAGGAATAATGAAAAAAAAAGTTAAGTAAAAGCCAATAGGTAGGAAAGTATATGGCATATTTCTTTAGGGGACAGAGACTAGTCCAGTTTGGTCAGAGCAAAGAGCATGGGTAATTTGAGATGAGACTGAAAAGGGAGGATGGTGTGTGACTGAATGCTAGACAATGGCATTTGCACTTGACTCCATAGGGAATAGGTAGTCCCTGGAGATTTTTGAGCAAAGAAGTACCATGATCAGATTCATTGGCCTTTCTTAGGAATTCCATTTTATGGAACACTATTCTTGTATAAAAATTAAATTAAACTTCTCTAATTTTCCAGGACCTCATGAGAAACAAAATGTATACCACATAAAAGTCTCAACTCTTAGCCTGGTTTTTAACCAAATTTGGCATTTTTTTATTGTACTCAAAAATAAGTCCTATATTTGACTGAAAAGACATAAATCAGTGGCTGCTTTCAGGGTACCTGAGCATCAGTGGGGTGGAATTACTAGATATCTTAAATTGTTTTTTATTTTGCTTTTTGGAGGGCAATTAGGGTTAAGTGACTTGCCCAAGGTCACATGGCTAGTTTTTGTGTTAAGTGTCTGAGGCCAGATTTGAACTCAGGTCCTCCTGACTCCAGGGCCAGTGCTCTATTCACTGCACCACCTAGCCACCCCTGATATATTAAATTCTTAAAACAATAAATAATGTATAAACATAAGCATCAAGTCTCAAAATGTGCTTAGAACCTTTAAGTTCCTTTTGAAGCCAGATGTTCCATTGGTACAAAATAATTCTTGACTTGAACAAGGTTGCTGCCCAGGAGTGACAGCCAGAATATAAACTATATATTTTAAAGACAAAACTCCACATGGGAAGTTGCTGATGATGGCAACTAGTACAAATACAGAACATCTTTGTTCATTTTGCTGTGCTCATTCACCTTTGAACACGTACTTCTTATTCTCAAAATTTACTCTGAACTGTGTAGAACCTGAAAATCTAAAAGGGATTAAGAGATAACTGTTGGTGTGAGAGTCAAGCTCTAAAAATTAGTGCCTTGTTTGTGTAATTTTACCTTATTTTTATTTCTTTGGAAATTATGTTGTCACTAAGAGGCACACATTTTGCCACCATTTTTATCAGCAACATTATTTTCAATGTGCTATAAATTAATTAATGGATTGAGAAAAGCATACTTTGCTCATCAGAAAACTAAAACTTTTAATTGGACATATCCATTTGACACAGACAGCCATCTACAATTTGCAAATGAATTGTAGAAATACTCAGTTAAAAAAATCAAATGAAGTTGGATGTGTTACTAAAAATAACTAAAAGTGAAGGTCTTTAAATTGCATCATTATTACTGGGCTCCTATCAATATAACCCATTAAATTAATGTATGCAGTGGGCGATACATCAACATGCTTAACAAGTAAGACTGCTAGAACAACAATGGACTCTTTAAAGAATGTAACCGTATTTTGACCCTCAATGTTATTAAAATTCCAGTTATTAATCCTGTCTTATTGCCCTTTTGTTTTCATAACATTTTCATCAAGGATTAGAGAGATATTGTCAGGCTGGAAAGCTTACATTTTCTGCTGTGATTCAGAACAGCTGCCATTATTGTTTGGATAACCCTTAGTCCATGTTCTTAACTTTACCCTATGCTCCTTCAGAAAAAAATCACACAAGGCACCTACATTTTCCAAGTCTTTCTCCCTCCATTAGCAGCAGGAAATGAATGCAACAATCTATTTCTAAGATTTATTTATTTATTTTCCCAGACAGTCCATCAGAGGCACTATAGTAACTGCTCCTACGGCTAACGCTTTACCAAAACCCCTCAATAATTCCATATACAGGTGGAAATTGCAATATTCTGCCCCCCAAGATGAATACTGGGAATGCTTAAGCCCTGTAATCATTGCTGTTGCTTTTGTTTCCTGAAAAACACATGAACTACAACAGTAAATGTAACAGTATTTGCAGATTTCAAATATGTTTTACTTTGTACAGTGGCTTTTCCCACTACAGTCAACTGAAAAATTCATTCAGAGATAAGCTATTATCATCCAGTCTTGAGTGTGGTTTGATTTGAAAATTCTCATATTTTCTACTGGAGAACTTTTCTTGTGTCCTTTCCCCACCCCCATTTCTTAAAGCTACAGATGGACTTCTTAAAGACCCAAATAACAGAAAAAATTATTCCAAGAACAGCTGCAGCATTAACAGAGAAACAAGGTGGAGACAAATGTATTTTTTAAACTCATGAAAATAACGTTCAGAACCAGTAACATCAATTCCTTAGACATCAAGTTTGGATTATTAACAAACACAAATAGGGGGGGCAAGAGATGAGGGGGAGAGGAAACAGGAGAGGCAGAGGGAAAGGGAAAGAAAGGGAGAGTTAGAGAGAGAAGGATTTTTTTTTAAGGAAATGGCACATTGGAACAAATGAAAGGAGTGATGCCACCACCATCTAAATAGGATTTTGCTGATGCACTCCTAAAAGACCCTAGAGACAGGGCAATGAGAAAAATCTACTATAATACTTCATACTGTTGGTGTTAATTATCACTACAACCTAAGGGGGGAAGGGGGTCCCTCAAAGGGATCTTTTATTTTGCTTATTGATGTATATAATTACTAAACTTGCAAATTAATGTACAATTCAACATTCAAACACTACATATCTTCTCAATAACATCAAGCACTATTTTCATTTCACAAACAGAAAACATATTAATAAAACACTGGCTGCCCAAAGAATCAATTGATTTGGCATAAATAATAAACATGAACAGTAAAATCAAATCAACCTACAAAAGAAATCTTAATAAGAAAACCTGTGTTCTAAAGCTTAAGCATCAAGAATATTAATTTTGTCCATAATTTCTTCATACCTTTATTTAAAAGATCTTAAGACTCAAGGCAGGGTAGGGGGAAACTTATGTAGCTAAATTACATTTTAAAATGTTTAATGAAATTAGCAAAGCTGTATATGACATTCAGTACTTAACAACCATTGGCAAACCATAAAAACAAATTAATTTTCCTCTTAAATTGTTTAGAATACCCTCTGAAAGGCTAATAAAAATCAATAAGTTTACATGAAAAGTTTCTTTTATTAAAAGGGTGATAATTAAGGGTGTGAAAATAGTGAAGGCTGAATACTGCTTTTAAAAAAAAATCTGTGATTAAATATGCACTGTGATCAACCATTTAAAAAGTACAAGAAAATGTAATTGCAATTAACCATTGTTTTCAAGCCTGGAACTGTGATCTTACCAGTCTGCTGAATCACTAATTGTGGCTTTAGCCCATGCTCCAGCATCTGTTATTCCAAATCCCACATCATCATGGGAGCTAGAGGATGATTGGTCCGAAAGATGAGGAGGGAGTACTGGCAGTCTGTCATCTTCTATGATAACAGTGTCATCTTGGGGCATGTTCACTGTTGGAGACAGCTGGTATTTACCTGAACAACAAAAAAGAAGGAGCGATAAAGTATAGATATGGGCTAGAATATTATTATATAGATATCACAAGGTGGTTTTCTTTTAAAAAAAATCTATTTTGAAGTGTCAAAATTGCCATGCATCCAATCGGCCTGATAGAAGACAAAATTTAAAATATAGTTAAGTCTTCATATACATTTTGTAAATGGGAAAAAAAACCAACCACTGGATGCACAAGAAAACACATTCTTCTCATCATATAGTAAAATCTTAGCTCCTAAGAATGACTTTATTTAGTGAGCCTAATGATCTGTAGCCTAAGAATGCACCAAAAATATTTCACAACTATTGCTTTAGGTCCTAAAATGTAGGAGATGGGGAAACAATCATTAAATAGTTGTGGTGAGATATATAAATTCTTGAAAATCCACACATATGTCAAGAATCTTTTTTCTTTAATAGAAATTTAAATGATACAAAAATGTAATTTAGCTATAAGAAACAACACTAAATTAGTTTTATAAGCATTTAAACTTTTGATTCATTTTATCTATTTCTCTTCTTAAAATGCAGAATTAGAAAAGCCAACAATGGATGAAGGTTCATTTCTCCCTGCCCCCCCCCCCAACCCAAAGTTGCCATGTGACTTTGGTTCTGCCTCTGTTACTAGTCGTATAACTTCATAATGTCTCTAGGCTTCAGTTTCCTCCTCTCTAAAGTAGCAAACTGATCAGTTGAGTCACTTCCTTGTATGGTCTCATGTTCTCCCATCTGCACTTGAATTTTGTGAATTTTATCTAGAACTTGAGGAAGACCTGATTGGGAGTCACATGGGATGAACACATCACTAGCTCTACTTTGTGCTTCTGTTGTCTTGAAACAATATGGTCTTTTGCCAAGAGAATTGTAAATGCTACAGAACTACACCTTGGGTATTTACTCTAAAGATTTGTTTTACTGGGCAAGGATACTTCACTATTTAATTTTTCAAATTTTATTAGCTAATACTTCAATATTTTAAGTTTTTTTTTAATCAACATAGGTACTTAAAAAAAGCAAATCAAAATTCCTATAAACTTATACTTACGGCATTTCTTTTTGACTTCCTAAGAAAATGTGCCTCCCTCCCAAAATTTTTTATATTATTTATATCTATTATGACAGGAAGGATGATGTTATTTTATGTTTCAGTTGTGACATCATGACCCCATTTGGGTTATTTTTGGCAAAGCTACTGGAGTGGTTTGCCATTTCCTTCTCCAGTTCATTTTACAGATGAGGAAACTGAGGCAAACAGCATTAAGTGCCTTGATCAGCTTAGAAAGTACCTGAGACCAGATGTGGACTAAGGAAAGTTAGTCTTCCTGACTCTAGGCCTGGCACTCAATCCATTGTACCACCTAGCTGCTTGATTGGGATGGTGAGGGGACCTGAAAAACTGCATCCTAAACAAACTAGCCGAAAAACATGGGAGCTTAAGGAAAAGGACACTTAGGAAGATTTGAAATACTACCATGCAAATGTCCCCTTGAACCCTATAGGGAATAAATAGGACTAGAGAAAAAAAAGTTAGAGGCAGATTTCAGATTAAATAAGGAAAAGCCTCTTGAAAATCCCCAAAGTAGAATGGGTAGTTGCTAAATTATCTAAGTTCTATCACTCTCAAAAGCAGGTTGGACAAGCAATGGTATTAGAGAGGGTATTGAATTAGATGGCTATTCTCAGGATTAAGACTCTATAACATAAACAGCTACTAAAAAGAACTCTTATGAAATAAAGCTATCACAATGTCCCAAGGAAATGTTGCTTTACTAATGTGTCAACAACCAAACCTATATTATGAAAAAATCCCATGCAGCAAGTTGTTTCTTTATTAGAAAGTGTTTACATTTTATTTAAACTGAAGGCAGGGAATAGGGAGCTGACATTCCTTCCTCTCATCCCCCCCATCATTGCCTGGACTCCCTAAATGATTTTACTACCTTACACATCCCAAACACCTCAGTTCTTTAAACCACCTATATCAAAATTGCTGCTCCCAGTCCTTAGAGAAAAAGTGGAGGCAGGGTTGGGGAGGGAAGTGCCAGCCTAAGGGCAAAGTTCTAATTGAAGATCCCACCTCTAAGGGGTGAACAATTCAATATTCAGTTCCAAGAAGATGGAATCTCTTTGTTCACAGTCTTGGCTTACTTTAAGCAACAGACTACATGTATACCTTGAAAGTAAGTATGTAGGGGGAGGAAAAGAAAAGACAAGTGGAAAATGTAAATGATGGGACATCTTCAATTTGCAGAAGAATTAGAAAAAAAAAACTGGTAAATTACTGTGTTCACTGTTAGGAATATATTCCACTAGTGATTCATGGGAAAAATTGGATTCATTACAGCAGGAGGCATCTACAAAGAATAATTATACAATGTTACAGATTCATTATAAGAAGAAACATTTACGATTACATATGGCTTCATGGATCTTTTCCTAGAATATTCTATGTAAACCTAAGAGTTAACAGTCTTGTAGGTTTTATGTTTGGAAATGAGTACATTAATAGTCTAAACATTAACCTTTCCATCAAAGAAATTTGAGCTGGGTAAAGAATGGCCTGTTAACACAAATGACAGGCATTCTGACAGTGATGAGTTGTTTGCCAAGTAGCACCCTATTCTTGGAATAATTTTCACTTTTTAAAAAAGTTATGCCTTGAGAAGGAGAACTAGAATATTGTCCTGAAATTTACTCAAATTATTTTACCTAATTGGCATTGGGGTTCACAGTCCAAGGACAAGATAAGAATAAGGAACGATATACTGATTTAAACACAAGAACTAGAAATGGGGAAGGATTCATAATACTAATATCTGACGTTTGTGCACATTTAAATTTTTTGCAAAATGTTTGACATACTCAGCTCAGCAGGTGGCAGTGAACAGAGCATGAATTATGGAGTCAGGAGGACCTGAGTTCAAATCCAGCCTTATACACTAATTGTGTGACCCTAAGCAAGTCAGGATTTCTGCGTGCTTCAGTAACCTGACCTGTAAAATGTGTATAATAACATATTATAATATATTAAATAATATATATTATATAATAATAATAATAACAATAATAATAATAATATAATGGTTTCTACTATTATTTCCCAGGGTTGTTGTGAGGATGAAATGAGATAATATTTATAAAACCCTTTTTAAATCTTAAGTAAATGCTAAATATTGCTGTTGTTGAAAATAATAATAATTATGGAATTTGAGTCTCAAAATAATGCTATGACATAGAATTAAATCTAATCCTAATTCTATAGAAAAACAATTTTTGAAAGTTAATTCATTTCTATCATTTTTAAATGTGCATTCACATGAATTTTTAGTCCTGAAATCATTTGCTTCTAGGTAAGCATAGCTTAAAAAAAAAAAAAGGTTACACTGTCCCTGAATAGGATGAGCAGATTAGTTCCAGTCCCCAAATAATCTCTATATTTCATGAAGAACTTGTTGCCTAACAAAATGTATGTCAATTCAAATTGCTCGTCTTTCATCTAACACATCTGAACAATAACCTTTGACTGGCATTTCAAATCTACTTTTCTGGGCATAAAGTGTTAGAACAGTTTTAAAATACGAACAAAACCTAATATACAAAGCTTCGATCTAATCAAAACCAAGAAATTTTTTTACATCATATTTATGTATTCACCAAATGTTTATTAAGCTCCAACTGTGTTCAATGCATTGTTCTAGATGAGTTGACTGTTATTGGCATGTGTGTTCATTTGTTAGATGAAAAGAATTTAAAGAATAAGCCATGCTCATGAGTGACTGGGGATGATGAAATAAATGCCTTTGAGTGGTACCAAGTGTTACTGATGAACAGGGGAAAAACACATGGGCTGAAACTTCATGGTGAGTTTTCCCCAGTAAAATTATAGATGAGCTCAGAAAATCATTAGCTTTCAACCCTTAATTTGCTTTCTTTTGGAATATTCATATGATTCAGACTCTGACACATACTCAGGGCAAGTCACTGAATCTCTAACTCTAACCCCTCCAAGCCCCATATTGACTTAGAAAACTACAAATCAACATTTTCCATGTTCTGCTGTAGTTTTACTTAGTTATTATTTACTTTTTAATGGATTTATTTCCCAAATACATTTTAAATTAGGTTGGGCTACACTAGGCTATGGGTTTGACATGTGTGTTTGAGGCAACTCTTGAATACTGACTCAAGAAGGAGCTGACCTGCATTGGAGTTACCAATAAAATAAAAACATTCAGTACCTATCCATTAGTCCACTATGATGAAAGATTTATAAAAATCCTTTGTCACAGAAAACTTACAAGATGGGTAGCCTAACTATTACTATTGATATTTAATAATAAGAAAACCAAGATTCAGAATTAAATTACTTGTTAGGGATAAAAAAAAAAAACTAGGAATGTCAGGACCATGGCATTGAGCTCCATCCTGACTCCAAAAAGAATGCTAGTTACAGTATGTGATAAAAAGCATTGCATGTTGGCATGTGTTATATATGTTCATTCAGGCCAGTTATTCATCTGAACCCTGGCTCCATTCAAATAAATGTTAATTAAGCAACATTTCCAATTGGTGTGGGTGGCCTTCTGTTCTGAACAGAACAAGGCCTTGGGAAGATAGTGGAAGGATCAATGGATTTAAGAATACCAATCCACAGACATGAGCTTTAATATCTCTCAACCTCTGAAATACAAAAGGACTTGAATCCTTAAATATTTTTATGCCAGGGTCTCTGCTGCCAAGTTGGTAATTTGTTCATCTATAGGAATGATAACAGACTACAGGCAGATTTTCCTCCATAGCTACCACTAAAGTTCTTCTCAGATATTATATTGAAATATCGAGATGACCCTGGGTTCTTGAAAGCTAATACAGCAACATCCATCCTTTGTCCTTAGTTCTGCTCCTTAGGGTCAAGCAGATCAAATATAATCCATCATGTATTTGACACAACTTCATATATCTGAAAAAGCAATCGTATCCCCAATATTTCTCCAAACAAAACAATCAGTTCTTTCAACCAATCCTTACATGACGTGTAATTCATACATGTAATTGGCACATTACAAATTTGTTAACCAACCCCAACTGAACCCTCACTGCAGCAAGGCAGTCATTTTATCACTCCGGAATTGATTTCCTCTTGTCTTTAAAGTAAGCTGACTTTTATTTTAATGAGACAACTGAGGTCCTCCCTCATGTGAGCTCCTCCCATTCTCTTTACCAGAAAATCCTTTGACATCAACTTGTACTTTTTACCTCTTTCTCTATTAGTTCCTGACAAAGAGGGGGGCATCACCTTTACATGGGTACTTGATCCCAATTCCTCCCATATTCTTCATTAGATCACACTCCCCCTGCCTGCTCTTAAGTCTTCAGTCTCTCCCTTATAAAATATTTCCTATTCACTAATTTCAAACATGACCAAATTTTACTTATCCTTAAGAAAAGAAAAAAACACTCACTAGAAGGTTTCACTCAAGCTATTGCCCTATAACTTTCATGTCATTCTCAACCAAACTCTGGAAATAATTGTTTACATTCATTATCTCCACTTTCTCTCCTCTAACCACTCCTGAACTCTTTGCAATCTGGATTTTTACTTCAACACTCAATAGTATCTACTTTCTCCAAAGTTGCCAATGATCTTTGAAATGCCAAGTCTGATGGGCTTTAATCAGTCTTAATCATTTTCAACTTATTTGTTGACCATCCCTTCCCTTGAATGATTTCTTGTTTCTGAGTATTTATGACACTACTCTCTCCCGGTTCACTATGTACCTGTCTGCTCACCTTTGCTGTTTGCTCACCTATCTCAGTCACCTTTGCTAGTTCATCATCTATGTGATGGTTCCCAGCTGTAAGTGTTCCCCAAGGTTCTATCCAGAGAATCTTAACCTTTTTTTGTGTCATTGCCTCCTTTCACAATTTGGGCAAGCCTGTGAGCCTCATCTCAGAATGATGTTTTTAAATACACAGGATTAAAAAGAAAGCCATTAAATGATGTTTTTAAATACACAGGATTAAAAAGAAAGCCATTACAGAGAAACAGTTGTCTAGCTAGCTAGCTATCCTCAAAGTTCACAAAACTTAGATGACTTTTTTTCATGCTCTTAGAAATCTCATTAAAGTCAGATTCCATAGGTTTAACTCTCTATGCAGATGATTCAATATATCCAATCATGAGTTTCGGCACTTTATCAAGAATGACCTATTAAACATTTCATCCTCAATGTCCTCAAGACATCAAAACTCAATGCAATGAAAACAGAAATCATTATAATTCCCTCCAAATCCATTCCTCCTAAAAATTTCCTTTTCTGTCAAAGGCACTACCATCTTTCCATCTCCCAGTTTTGTAATCTTAACATTATCTTGGATTCCTAACCCTTATTTACCCCACCTATGTGATCAAATCTTTCCATTTTAACCTTTACAACATCCTTTGCATGAACTGTTTTCTATCCAATGACACAGTCACCATTTTAGTTCAAGATCTAATCATCTCTAACTCAAATTATTGTACTAGACTCTATTTAGTCACTGCCTCACGTTTCTGTCTCTGTCTATTTTTCTCTCCTCTCCCCTCCCTCCAACCCAGTCCACCACCCAGGATGCTGCCAAACTAATTTCCAATACGGGGAGATTTAGCCACATTATTCCTCTTCTCAGACAAATCCAGTGGCTTTCTTTTACCTCTAGGATCAGATATAAACTGTCTCTTTTTTTTTTTGTCCCTATACAAACTGGACCCAACCTATCATTTGAGCTCCAATGGAAAGCACTGCCACCCACACTGTGTGATGCAGTAACAACAGTCTTTTCTATTCTTCACACACAGGTCCCTCCATATCCTATTCCTACATCATTTTTTTCTGCTTGGATATTTTTCCTCTTTAATTCTCTCTTCCTTTGAGATGTAACACAAGTATCATCTATGGGAAATCTTTCCTGATCCTTCCAAATTATGTCATACTTAACTACTTTGTCTATACTTGTATTTATGCCCTTTATAATTCTGCTCTATATAAAACCACATATATGTACAAACACACACACAAGCTTTTCTACCCTTTAAAAATGATTGTTGAGAGTAGAAATTATTTCCTTCTTAGTATTTGTATATTTTGTGCCTTGCAAATAGTAGATAGGTACATAATAAAAATTTTGATAGTTGCTGATTGATTAATGTAATGGTTTCAAGTCCCCTCATCATCCTGGTTCACCTTCCTGTTGAAAGGGAATTGTTTTTCCTGTACTTCTTTTATAACAGACTTAAGCAAACAGAAGAGCTAATGAAACATATAATACATAGAAAAATAAGTACAGTTCAGGTAAAATTATGGGAAAATATGAATTTATATAGTACTTTTTAAGTCAAATTTTGCCGTTGAAATAGAATCTAGCAATAGTTATCTTAGGAGCCTTAGAAATGATGGATAATGTCTCACAAAATCATTAATCATCACAAACCCCACAGATTTTAAGATTATGATTTATCAACTTCATTTGGAGTACAAGTGAAACAGAGAATTGCAAAATTATGTTCTCCTAAATGTTTATTCACTGAAAATAATTTACATAGAAAACAATATTGTACATAATAAAAGAAGCTGAACTAAAAATGTAACAATGCCTCTTAAGTCGTCTTGATTTTTAATCACACTTAAAAAGCAAACAAGAACATTAATTTCCTTTTATATTTCCATTATTTACCATATGAAAATATGTTGAAGAAAATTTCTTTTCAAATTCACCATGATTGTATAAATGCAATTACTAACAAAATGAGTTACTAAATTGAATATTACAAACTCTTTTTATGTCAAACAGAAAGTTATTTTTGAAATAAATGTTACCAAAATTCTAGGGTCCCCTAACTTATTAGACCTTAGAGAATGTTAATTTGCATAAATTGATCTAATCATCCAAAGCTTGATCTTATGGTTCATACAATTAATGCCCTTGTTGCTTATTAGTGCTTATGGACATCAAAAAATGAAAACTTCTTTTTTCATTTCTTACTTTTCAGGCCAGCAACCAAGATTACATTTGTATCAATTTCAGAAGAGATCAACACTGTTAGTTATGACTAACCTTAAGGGAGATGAATAAAACTACTTACTTCTCCAACATTTAGAATATGATTGGAATGCTAATTATGACTTCCCTTGAGAACACTTGTGGAAATATCACTGGACTAAGAGGCCAAGATCCTATATTTGAATCCTGACTTTGCTACTTTTTCCCTGCCCAACCTGAGATAATGAGGTCAGTTAGCTTCTCTGGTCCTGAGCTTCCTCAGATATAAAACAAAGGACTGCATTAAGTGGCCCCTAAAGTCCATTCCAGGTTTAAATGCTATATAGTCCTTTGTTTAGCATACTAAACAATAATTAAGAAAGCTACAGAAGTGATTCTAAAGATATGTACAAGTTATATGGAATCATAAAACAGGAAAAGATCATAAAGGTCTTTTACTTTTCCATCCAGACACTTTTGATGAAATTCACTAAACAAGTGCAACCTTATTTTCCTAAGAAGCAGTGGCATTGAGGATTATTATTAATAAATAAGATTTGCCTTGGGAATGAACACATTTTATCTCCATCTAAATTAGAAGTGACCTTTGAGTAAGTCAATTAACTAACTTTTCTGTTCCTCAGCTATGAAATGAAAGTGGAGGGCTAAATGATCTCTAAGGCACTTCTAGTTCCATCACTCTATATTCTGTTCTCTAGGTCTTTCCACAGGTGCATATTTGTATAGGCATGCATTTGGAGAAACTGGTCATTTGTTCTTGGAGGCAGTTTCTTCTTTTGATTGAGAAATTTTAGTTTACTTTCAAATGACAGGCCATAGAAAGTGCTCAATAAGAAAAAATTTCCCAATCCCTTTTGAATTGATGAGACTATCAAGTTAGGCAGCTAGCTTTTCAATGTATTACAACTGAGACATGGTCTGTGGAAAATAGCACCACTGGATGCCTCCAGGAAACTGCTCTATAAAGAGCAGGACAGAACCATCATCCAAGCAAGATCTAGATGTTGAATAATTTCCAAGAGCTCCATTCGATCAACAATTATTTATTAAGTGCTTAGTATGGGTCAGGGACTGTGCTAGGCACTTGGGATATAATGCAATGAATGAGGTAATCCCTAGTTGAACATAAAATGTCTCACTGTTGCTTAGGGGGAAGGTACATTTTAATGTTCTATTCAGACATTGGCTTTCTTTGATTTAACAGCTTTCATTGTTTGTACTTCTGTTTGGGCATTATATTAATACCCAAGTATTGGGTATTATATTAATAACCATTGTATTATTCTTTTGTAGTGCTTCCCATTTGAATGGCAATAATATCTTAAGGCATCTGATACTGAGATATGGACTAATGCCTGAAAGAACTCCAAATTTACAGTGAAAAGGTAATAACAAAGAGAAAATGAAAATTTTAAAGCAAAGTATACTTGAAATCTCCAGTATCAAGTCTAATTCACTTCTAAAAATTGGTCTAAGAAAATATCAAAACTTCGTAATGCCAGTTTCATTTAACATGAAAACATATACATTTCTTCAACCTAGGAGAAAAAAGCAGAAATTATACCGTCAAACAAATTTTAAAGAAATAAAGGGAAGCATATTCTATCACACAGCACAGAGATGGCTGAGGTGACTTATTGTCATAGGAAATATCAGAATTTTTAGATAGGTCCATTGTAGACACAGGAGTCAGGGATAGGAACATGGAGTATAAGACAAAATAAAAGGGACCGATGAAACCATGACTAATGAAGCCTGGGTAACAGCCCATGAGGAAAAGGAAGGAATCCCCAACCCCTATGTACAGCATTGCAAAATGCCACTAGATGAATAAATTGGGTTTTATTTTTCGCCTTCCTCTGAAGCATCAGGGATTGGAAGCAGGATGCAGGTTACCGGAACTGATGGACCAATGGCCTGATCCAGTATGGCAAATCCTATGTTCCTATAATAAAGGGGAAATTACAGTATATCACTTTGTATACACAGACACACAGACATTCTCTCTCTCTTTCAGGGGCTGATCTTCCTTCAAAAGAAAATGGTTTTAACATGGATAAAGTTCATTCACATCAATGTCAACCAGTATATAAAATCCAATAAAAGTGAAAGGACAGAAAACTTTTATAATCTAAAAAACCTTATTGTATGGCACCATTTCAAAGGGAAAAAAAAAAAAGAAAATATTTATCAAGAGACAACACAGAAACAGAATTGAATTATATTTGCTACAAGATAAGAAAATAGGGATTTGGGAACTTCTGGCGCTAAAAAGATTCCTAAGGGACATCCATGCCAAATTATAGTATAATTATTTGTGTCCATGTCTTATCTCCCATGTAAGACTGTAAGCTCCTAGAGAGCAGGGACTAAAATCTATTCATTTCCTTATGTCCCCAAGAGAGCCTTTGGACATGATAGGAATTGATTGAATAAAGGTCTGCCATAAATGAAATTCATTCTTGTTTTCACCAAAAAACCTTGGATTCTCTATGTATGAACTGAAACCGAGTTGATTTTAAAATATATTTTTCGATTAGAGCTTGCAAAACATTTCAGCAATAAAAGTGGTTTATATCAGGTACTATTCTAATCAAATAGCTTCTCGTGTTTTAAATCTGAAAACCCTCACAAGCTAATCCCACGATGAGCAACTCAGTAAATCCAACCACTCCGATGGCAAGGCAAGTCTTTATTAACTGGATCTGTTAGTGAGAAACTGAATTGCTGCTGAGGAAGTGCTAATAACCTCATTACCCACTGGGGGCTATACAGATAGTATGGTGCTGAATCCAAACAAAGGATGCAGAAAATGAGTTGCAAGATTTGAAAACTAGTGTTACCAAAAAAGAAAAATACACATACAACTGAAATAGAGAAATATCCCATTAAACACAAACCTGATGAAAATTACTATTAAACTACTTTTCCCCCACTTTGGGTAAAGCTTAAATATGCCCCAACACAACTTGTCAATCCTTCCTGCCACTGTCCACTGAGCTTTTTATTTTTAACAATGCTTCTCTAGCCATCCCAAACAGACTAAGAACACTTCAGTTGCTGGAAAATATTTCAAAATTATCCCATCATTTTCTCTCACCTGGTTGGGGATTTAAAACTCACTTAGCAAAATCAATTTATTGATTTACTTTCTTCACATTAGCTTTTCTTAAATGCTTACAGGGAACCTCTTATCTTTCAATCACAGTTAGAAAACTGGACATTACTTAAAAAAAATGGTCACTACTACTTTTCAGCTACACATGTCCCTTATGAGTTTTATGCTAATAAACCTTCGGGGAACAAAAACAAAGAGAAAGGGACAAAAGTAAGTGGTGATAAATAAGAGTTTAATATGACTTACCCATTATCCTACTGAGTGCAGCATTTCTTGTGGGAGATTCATCAAGACTCTCAATCCCACTGTAGAGGGAGTGGGAAATTCTTCTTTCCCTGTCATCCAGCACAGTTTCAATAGGCAGTTCTGGCCCAGAGGGGCTCCCAGGTGACTTCACCTAGATAGAAAGAGAATCAGAATTAAAGATCCATTTATCAGCATTTGGCTCTGGGAGAACCACAACAACTTGCCCAAAGCTTGGACATGGCTGGTTACCAAATGAACTAGAATGTGTCACTCTGGACCACCATAATTTGTGATGACAGCTCTGTTTAACAATGAGCTTTACGACACCTAATATTGTAGCTCCTGTGAAGTCCTGCCACATTTCAGCCCTGGCAGATGAACTATGTATGTATGCACACATATTTAAGTTTACATTTAAATATATGTGTATTTTTGTATGCATGTGTATATAGGTATATGTGTATGTGTGTTCATTTTCTTCATGTGCTGCAGTTTATTTCTTCAGATAGCTAGCTTGTCTCATCTTAATTTAGTTTAGCCTGCTTTAGGAGTCTGTCTTGTGGCAAGATCTTTTATAATGAAGAGTGACATGGACTAAATTTTTAAATTATATATATATACACAGAGAGAGAGAGAGAGAGAGAGAGAGAGAGAGAGAGAGAGAGAGAGAGAGAGAGAGAGAGAGAGAGTTTGGTTTCTAAGCCAGTTTTCCCATGATCATTCCATAACAGTATGAGTTTACTTACTTAAAATTACATAGAGCAAAATTTTTACATTTCTATGCTCAATGGGATCATTTAAAAATATTATGCAATTTTGAATATTATAACAGTAATATAAGTCTACTTCTCTCTATGTGTTTATATGATTAGCATGGGTGAGTCAGTTTAATATTTAAATTTTGAATATGTATATGTTTTCAGTGAGAGCCAGTAGTTTATTACTAAAGCAAAGGCAAATTAAGGCCATTCTTTGAGACATAATCAAAAATGTTATGTAACCAAAAATCTGATTAGATTTTGTTTGATCTGGTATGAGGATTTTTTGATTGTTAAATGACCTTGAAGACACATACTAAAGTTGTAGTATAGATAAACCCTAAGATCTTCTTTCCAAGAAACCATTACCATACAGCCTCTCATTGTATATTTGAAAAATTCATTTTTTGAAACCCAAGTGATTATTTAGAAGGTAAGAGTGGCAGCCTGGTGTACTGAGAAGAACATCAGCCTTGGTATCTGAAGACCTGAATTGGAGTCCCAGTTCTACCACTTTTTTTTTTCCCATATAAGACCCTGGGAAACTCAGATGGCCACACAACCTCTTTTCTTATTTGTAAATTGAGAATCATAACATTCATCTATTCACTTCACAAGGCTGATGTGAAGAATCAAATGAGATATGGCATATGATAGCAAGATGTAAACTTTACAGTACTATCTCAAGTAATACACAACGAGAAGGGCCATTTACCATATCAAGAGTTCTCAAATTTAGAGAATATTGTAAATTCAAGAAGGAAAAGTCAATTCACACTGTAGTGAACAAAAATAATATGCTACATGTTCTTTTAAGCAGCTGCCTCTAATAGTTCATACTATTCATAGGTAGGTCTAGCATGACAAAAGAATTCAGGCTATTAAAGTCTTTTAAAAATCCTCCAGGAGGTAAAAAAAAAAAAAGTACTCTTAAATGCAATACTCGCAACAGGAGCTTTGAAATCACCCCAATGGACTAACATCTTATGACATTTTGATGCTGGCTTATTGCCAGGCTTTGGGGGAAGGGCAAGGGAGGGGATTCACAGCATTCCAAGCGGATGAGGACACAATTGAGAGGGGTTGCATAGTCAGTAAAAATGATTATTTCTGTTAGAAGCTATTGTCTGTTTAATATAAATGAGATATTTAATGAAGTTCCGAATTGTAGACTTATCTCTCCCAGTTTGATAAGCACTGGGGAGATTTACTGCACTGAAGGGTCAACACAATTACAATTGGAGGCACGTCAAGCTGCAGGAGAATAATAAACTTGCAGTGCAAGTGAATTACACTCAATAAGGTTTAAATTGTAAAAAGAGGATTTGTTTTATTAGGTTTTTTTTAATTGCAGATTACAAGTGGAAGTTTTACTGAAGAGTAAATTAAACAATATTCAAGTCCTCTGATGTAAAGAAATCATAGAAAAATTTAGGGAGAATTTGACTGCTAAGTTCCAAGATTCTACAAAGAAATAAAAACAATTTATGAAACCAACATTCCCAGGACCCTTAAAGAACAACTACTCCCATGTATTGTAAAGGGGTGCATACATTAAGGAGATTAGCAGCCCAGTGCAACACAAAAATTGATTTTCCCAGGAGACAGAAATATAGGCTCAAGTTTGTTAAACAAATGCATTACTCCAATGCATCTGGGAGCACAGCAATTTTGACACTTTTTTGAGGTTGATAGCTAAGTTTCTTTATTTTGGAAAACCTTACTGAAATAGACACAAGAAAAATAGCATCCAGGGGCTCCATTTTAGAGGAATAACTATTACTCTCTTCTAATAGATATGCTTTGAAAAGAGAGCTGAGTACTTTAACATTTTCTCAGGAAAGATTCCTTTCCCCATCATTTCTAATTTGCATCTCAAAAGGCAGAATTAAATGAAGACATCAATAGTCAACTGCATAAATATTTAACAAAAGATACAATTATCTTTTAATTTCTAAGAAAAATTGGTGGAAGGCCACACAGCTTTGTTTTAAATCTTTTGATGAATTTTGTTTAAAGAAAATTTGAGCTAAAAAGAAGAGAGACACATCAAGTTGGAGCAAATGCCAAAGTAAAACAAAGTCAGGAAAAGTGAGAAAATGCTGTAGAAGCAACTAAGCACTTTTCATTTACCCCTTGGTTGTGATAGTCGTTTTACAGGTGGTTTCATATTTGTTATGAAACTTTATGAAGAGATGAAGGGCAACCCCTGTAAACACCAACTCCTGCTAAGAGATAAAGCAATGCTACCATTTCCTCCAAATCACCTTATCTCAGTCTTAGCTGTTCCCAGCAATTCTGCTGGACACAGAAGATGCAAACTTTTTAAAGAATGCTTTCTTTCCTCCTTGGAAAATTATAGAGCTAGAATGGGAAGGGACCTCGGAGGCAATCTAGTCCAAAAACCTTGAACAACAGATGAGGAAACTATCAGTGAGCTATTTTTAAAAAACAGAACAAAAATTCTAAACAGACCTAATTACTTCATGCAAATGCTTCTCATTAAAGACTTGGTTGGATTTTTTTTTCCTCCATGAAGAAATAATACCTTTTGCTTTTTAATGGCAAATGACAATTCTATTAATGATTCTGTAAAATGCTTTGTGTCATAGGTTTTATTTTTCTTTTGACTCTGGGTCAAAAGAAATGCACTCTCATCCATTGATTTTGTAGTGGAACCCCTCACAATCTTACTGAAACTCTACAAGAGAAATATCCTCCACTTCTGTCTATGAACCATGGATATAAGGAAGTTCTGAAGTGAGGAGGACACAGAAGGAAAGACAGGGAGTTTTGTTTTAGACATGTTGAGTTGGAGATGTCTATAGGATATCCAGTTCAAGGTGTCCAAAAGATAGCTGGTGACATGGAAGTGAAGAGGAGTAAAAGAATAAAGATAATCCATTTGCACAATTATGTCAAATCAACACACATTTGAGCTCCCACTAGGTACAAGGAACTGCTGGAAAAGCAATGCAAAACATACATCCTGAGGACAGTGAGTGAACAGAGTCAACTTTATGTGTAACTTCATCTGCTATCTTTTCTGCTTTGTAAAATCAGGATTAGCTTTAACTAATACTTTAAGTACTTTAATATTTTCTCAGGAAAGATTCCTGAGAATTTTTAAAATTATTTTTAAATAATTTTTAAAATTATTTCTGCTTTTCCATAGAAAAGTTCAGTGCTAAAAGTGACTAAAATAATTCTTGCCACCTCTGGGGTTGCAGCTTTCAAAAGCATATTGGCAAAAGTAAATTAATATTCACTGGGAAAGTCTAAATAAACATGACCCCCAAACAGGTGCAATTTTTCTCCCCAGGCTTGGACCACAAGATGGAAAATATTGAAAGAGAGACAGAGAGACAAAAAGAGAGAGACAGAGGCAGAGAGACAGAGAGAGAGAGAGAGACAGAGAGAAAGAGACAGAGAGAGAGGCACCTGCAGGAGTCTTCTGTAGCCAATGTATGATGGTATCTCAATGAAATACCAAAAAAAGGAAATATATAACAAGCATTTAAGTAGGCAATAATCAAAACACAGAAAAAAGTGATTGGATAATCTGATGCAATTTTAGATTGCATAGCACTGGAGAACACAATAGGTGAGCAGATGTCTTTCTGCTTAAAGTTTCACTTGATGTCAGTCTTCCCTGAACATTGAGCCAAGTTACCTCTGTGGATGCGTCAGTCATCAGCAGATCATTTCAACATATGGGTTGAACATCTTGTTTGAGGAGAGACTTCAGGGCTACATTTATATCATTATTGAAATTACTAAATTAAATGCTTTTTAAAAATTTAACAAAGAAAAAACAGAGTAAAATCATATTTTTCTATACCTATCCACTGAGTGATTATTTTTAAAAGGGCACTATACCACAGAAAATGACTTGCACAAGTCTGCATTTTCCCTTTTCATATCTTTGTTAAGGATATCCATAATATGTAATATAAATCATTCCCATGAAGAATTGATGGAGATTGTTTTTTTTTTTTAAAGCAATTGGGGTTAAGTAACTTGCTCAAGTTTACATGGCCAGTTATATCTGGATGTGGTGCTAAGTATCTGAGCCCAGATCTGATCCCCAGGTCATCCCGACACTGGCCTGGTGCTTTTACTAGCTGTGCTACCTGGCCGCCCCTAGATTTTTTTTTTTTAAAGTAGGAATTTCATTTTGGAGTCACTAATTTTTCAAAAAATTTCATGTTTGAAATAAAAGTTCTGTATGTGATATTTTCTTTGGAATCTCCTTTTTTATCTACAAAATAAATTCCTGGGTGTCTTTAAAATTCTCTCCTCTTTAGCACAAATATTTTATTATTTTTTTAATGGATATGGCCAATCACAATTGTTCTTTCTGGGTCTTAAGAGCTTCTTGAGAAGTAGTATGATACCCAGTGAGCAAAGGACTGTATTTAGAGCCAAAGGACCTGAGAACCAATACCAGAAAAGCCACTTGCTACTTTCTGTAACTTTGGGTCAAGTCTCTTAACTTCCTTGGGCCCCTCAATTTCCTTATTTATAACATGAGGATCTTGGATTAGATAGATAGATGACCTCTAAGGTGTTAGATTGAGAATCCTGTGATCTTTATACCATTGCTACTTCCTCACAAATGTATGAGACTGAAAGTTGATGAAATCCAAATGTGACAGTTACAATGTCATCATTTATGAAAAAAAATCACAAAAATGCCAGATTGCTTTCATTTTATGTTTGACTTTAGTCTCCCAGTTTCTTCTATATTTGAATTTGGATTAGTTATACTTCATACTATGATCAGGCTAATATTCACACCAAATTACCAAATTTGGCTTATCCTCAAAAAGTGTTAGTCTTTTGTGCCTGGGAAACAATCGTCTTCCATCAGCTTTAATCTTAGTGTTTCTTAAATAAGTTCATGTTCTAAACTAGTGTTACTCTTGGCTGTCATGTCTCATTCATTTAGTAAAAAGAATGAATGCTTACTGGATGAATGATTTTCTCAGCTGTTTTTTGTTTTTTGGTCATCTTTTCATTTTGATAATGACAGCATATGTACTATTAGTACATATTCAAATAAATAATACTAAGTTAACATTTATACAGAACATTAATGTTTGAAAAGATCTTTGCCAAAATTATCTCATTTTACCTTCACAAAAATCCTGGGAGGTAGGTACAATTATTATCCCCATGTTACAGATAAGGAAATAAAGGTAGACAGCATTTAGGTGACTTGTGTAAGCCATACAATTAGTATGTTTCTGAGGCTGGATTTGAACATGGATCTTCCTGACTCTAGGACCAGAATTCTATCAACTCTACCCAACTATCTATCAACATCTACCCAACTAATGAGTCAATATCCTCTGCATTAGCATTTTTCAAGGTGAACAACTTTTAAAAATAGTATGAGTTTCAGCTCATGTAACTGCATAATATACTGTCTTCTTGCATGGTATTTACATTGACTATTGTTATTCAATAGTAGATGATCTAACTAAACAATAATTTTGGAATAACTTCCTAATGCCATTTCCAGGCTATAAAGACATTAAATTTGCTATTTTCATGTGATTAGGTGAATGCCATGTGTAGGATCTTGTATCTCTTTTCTTAAAGAAAAAAAAGTGCAGAGATTAGGACCAGGATTTCCCTAGTATAAAGAACTACCAGATCAAGTCTCTCTACCACAGCAGTTTACCTTTTTCTCTGGAATGTAAAGTCTTAGAGAGTTGCCTAGAATACTGAGGGGTTTTGTGATTTGCCCAGGGCCACTGAACCAATACATGTCACTGACAGGACATGAACTCAGGTTTAGCAGGCTTCAATACCAGCTGTGTTCAATCTCCCGTGCTGCTTATCTTAAAAAGAGGAATAGTAAAGCCTAGGAATAGCCTAAAAGGCTTTATCATCTTATTAATGTATTTTGAACTGCACTTTTCATCAATAGAAATCATTACCCCCTTTAGTCACTTCTATATTAAAGCCACTTTGTTGAGGTCAGATTCAGGAGAGTGATTCAGGTGTGAAAAAATTCACTTAGACTTCTCTGTAGCCACCAGGAGCTGCTTTTATTTACATGAAAAGTACACATGGACCTTTTACTATAGTCACGGGGCTAAGTAAAAACATACTGATACTTGGGGAACTAGGGTTATACAGATGTTGCAGAATGATGATACCATTTTAGGCTTTCTTATGGGAGTTGAAGATTAGGGAAGGATGAACAGGCTGTTTACCAGATAATAAGGAATCTTATAACAGGTGGTTGACAGGATAAGAAGGACAGCGGGGACACAGGATAAGGAAGAAAAAACAACTCTTTTGGTCTTACAAGATAATGAGAATTATTATGGTATTCCATGAGAAGGGGGAAAGTAGTTTAGTTACAGGATCCTTAGGAGGGTCTTCACAAAGTACTGGGAAAACAACCTTTAATATTCTTTTTAACTCTTAGGGTACTGTTTGTATCCACATCAACTTAATATGACAAAATCAATACTGAAATTTTATCTAAATTTTTAAAAGCTATTAATTTTTATTGGAACTTTAATTAAATGTATAATTTATGTTACTCTTTTATATCCTCAGTTAAACAAAACTTTTTCCACTTGTATGTGTGTGTGTGTGTGGGGGGGGAGTAAAATAAGGATACATGATGATAATCTGGGCATCTTTATCCATCTTAATTCAGAGGATGAATCACTGCTCCTAAACTTTTCCTACATATATACATACCTATCCATACAATCTCACCATTTGAAGCCATAAAGGGGGACAAATTTGACAATCATTGTATAAACCCACAGTAATGTCATTCAAATGGAGCCAATTCCAAGGAAGGTAAAATGAAATCCCTAGGGAGCTTAGAAGTTGCCTTGTTTGAGTAGGTGGGGAAAGGCAGACTGCTGCTCCTCTCCATAATCCTACTTTCCAATTAAGAGTGGACCCTACTAGAGAAGAGAATACTGAAAAGGGCAAGTGCCTAAAGAAGCTGCTATTTCCCCTGCACTTAGGACAGCGGTATGCCAAAAGGCAAAAGAGCTAAACATAAACAAAAATTCTTCTCTTTCCCCATTAAAAATAATGAGATTAACTATTAGTGTACATTTAGAAAAGAAGTACACAGAATTATACAAAATTCAAGAAAATAGAGATAAAATGCCCCCACCAACATACTCCTGACATACTGAGATATTTTTTTGTTGGGTATTTTTTTGCTTTTGGGAGGGCAATTTGGGGGTAAGTGACTTGCCCAAGGTCACACAGCTAGTTTTTGTGTTTAGTGTCTGAGGCCAGTTTTGAACTCAGGTCCTCCTGACTCCAGGGCTGGTGCTCTATTCACTGAGCCCCCTAGCTGCCCCGATATTTTTTTAAATGAAATATCAACATCACAATATAAATGATAAAAAAATAAACAACATTCAAATGGATCTGGAACTGATTATTACAGATACCAGGTATAAAAATTTATTTTCTAAGTTTAATTAATCCCCCCAACGAAGAGTCATGATGCAATGTTAGCCTAATTGAAATATTAGATGTCAAATGATTCAATGAAATGCCCCCTTTTTTTCTTTTTACCTCATTGCATTTGCTTATTCTCCTTGCCACAATCAGCTGAATCATTCCTCGCTTGTTTCCCTCTGTAGACATGGACCTTCTTAGTGTTTCCATGGCATCTTGGTTTGTCTTGCCCAACAGGGATTCTCCATTTACTGCTATCAGTTGATCATTTACTCGAAGCCTCCCATCCTGAGAAGAAAAAGAGATAATAGTAAGACCTGTAAAAAAGGAAGTACTTGCTTTGATAATAGTTACATACTGTAACAAAAAGAAGTTTGCCTTCAATAAGGAAATAAAAACAAAAGCACTTTTTTTAATCCTAGTAGATTATGCTCAATTGAACTCTTGTATAATAACATCTAAGCAGCCATTGAAGATTGTGTCTATTCCAATCATTTATACATTTGAAAATCAAATCATTAGCATAATCTGTTTTCCCAAAAAGCATACTAATTCAAACAACACAATATGATTATTTTCTTGCTTCCAGAGACCCCTATGAAAGGAAATATATGTCTGACTAATATTTTAATCTGGAACAGCACAATCTTTTCAAGCAGAGCCATGAAAATTTCCTATGGAGAAATGGCATGTTACTGAAGCTCTGTTTGCCAGAGAACAACATTGTCATTCAGGGTGTCTATCATCAGGCTATATGATCTTATGTAGCTGCCATACTCCTAGGATCTCTCACATTTACAGTTTCAAGAAAAGTGTAATTTTAATCCAATTTTCCTTGCAAAAAGAATATCTTCATCAGAATGTGCCATGATTTTTGGTTCAGAACATATAGTCAACACAGATATTAAGGGAAGAGACAGCATGATATTGGACTAGGTTTGGAATCAGCAAGACCTGGTTTCAAGTCTAACCTCAATTTGATCCTGGTCAAGTCACTTAACCTTTTAATGACTCAGGCAAATTCCTAGGAGAGATCTGATTGGTCCTCTTTCCCTTTCTGTCAATATATTTCTTCATTATTTATGATGTGTGTATACATATATATGTGTATGCATATGAGCTAGTTATCTTCCTTGATAGCATCAATAAATGAACAAGCATCTATTAAATTTTTACTGTTAGGCACTAAACCAAACATTGGACAAAAGGCTTGCCTTCAGGGAGTTAGTATTCTAATGGAATAAGCAGCCTACAAATGATCAGGTGTAGATTGGACATATAGAGAATAGATAGAAGATAATCTCAAAGAGAAGGCAGAAACAGTCAAGGGGACCAGGAAAAGCCTCTTGAAGAAAGTGAGATATGGGCAAAGTAGTGAATGAAGTCCAGGATATGTAGAAGTGAAGGTGAAGGAGAATAGCACATGAAGATGGAAGATGTAATGTTCTCTATGAGGAATCGCAAAAGTCCACTCTTTGAGACAAGAACATTTTTTTTGTCTTTGTATCCCTAGGTGCTTAACAAATACTTATTAAATTAAGCTCATAGACAGAGCTTCTTGTGCTTATTGGGCTGCAAAACTAGAAAATGTCAATGCAATTAGCCAACTTCAATAAACATTTGGTTCCTGGGCATGAAACACCATGCAGTAACACTTTGCTGATGGAATGACTACCTTTGTGCCCCTCTCCATTCGGGTTCTACAGTATGGTTCCATGCATCACATTTCCAGAGGACCTGATTTTGTCACACATACATACACACACACACACACACACACACGTAAATTTCTGTATCATATAAACAGATCTAAATGTATACAATAATGCAACCAATTCCTCAAGTGTCATTCTAAAGAGAATACTGAATAAAACACAAATAACTGATTTAAAAAATATATATAAAGTGAAAGTTGTAAATCATCCTAAAAATAATCTTACTTAGGGGATAGAATGTGGGGGTGGAGATATTATGCTTACCTTGGATGCTGCTCCTCCATTAATAATGGACTTTACAAAGATCCCCAAATCTGCATGGTTCTCTTTTGACCGGTTGCCTTTAACACTGACTCCAAGTCCAGCAGATCCAGAGTCATTAAGGGGAACTTCAAATGTCAGAAATTCCCTAGTGCCATCAGGTGTGAGAACAAGATCCTCATCTTCTGCTTTCTATTGAAAGGAAAAACATACATACAAAACACAATATTATTTTGAAATGTTTCTTTTTAGCCCCATTATCTTGTTTTGAGTCTGCTAACAAATGGTTCCTTAATTGCAGTATCCACAGTGTTTCCACAGAAGTTCCATGAGAAGAGCCACATTAATAACATGAATGCACTCTACCAGATGATTCCTGGAACCAGATGTTAATATTTATAAGTGATACTTATTTCAATATTGAAACAAATCTGAACCAGATTAAGAGAAAAACACCAAATGTACTGGAAGCACTGAAGACCCTTTAAATCCTTAGTTGTGGACTCCTATGGTTTTTAAAAAGTAATTTCTTCATCTGTTTATGCCTTCTAAGCCACAAGAGGAAAACAGAAACAGCAGGAATCCAGATAAATAAATAGAATTACTCATTTGGTCCAATTCTTGTATTAAGAGCTCACAGAGTTCTTAAATAACAGATTCAAGATAGTTTAGTCTTGATTACTAATGCTGAAGCCTAGATTATTCATGGTCATCAAAAACAAAATGCAGAATGGGGGTATAGTGGGAACAAAAGTGGATTTGGAACCAAAAGACTTGAGTTCAGCTTTGTTCAAATGCTTGAATTTCTCTGAATCTTATTAGATTCATTTGTCACACAGCTATAATGGCTACTCTGCCTACCTCATTGTAGTGCTATTGTCAAGATGCAAGGAAAAAAGTGTATATAAATCTATACTATTCATTTCATACTGCCATTCCAACAAGCTTGCTACATTATTCAACTGATTCAACCTTTCAAATCTATGAGAACATAGTGAAGACCAAACCAAACTACTTTAAATTACTAGTGATATACTGTCCCACATCCCCCAGTGCTTGTAGTATTCATATAGTAAACATGAGAATAATTAATCTACCTATATTTGCAAAGTAGTGGTCAGCAAATTCATTGACAATGGATGATGGAATAAGGGGAGACAATTCACATAACAGAAGGTCATAAATAAGACTTCAAATATACAAAAGTTGATCATACATAAGAATATTTGCTGATTCCCATATTCAGTGAGAAAATTAAAAACAAAGCAAGAAATAGCCTACCCTGAAGAATATAGAATGTTAGGCTGTTAGAGTAAGACTTCAAAGATCAGGGGTCAAACTCTGCCTCAAAGAATCTGACTTCAGGCAAGGTGCTTAACGTCCCTGTGTCCCGGTTTGCTCATTTGTAACATAAGGGAATTGGACTCAATGGCCCATGATCCTTGCCAGCCCTAAATCTATAATTCTCTGATTCTATATCAGAACAAGAATATATTTGCTATGTAGGCAGAGTGGAAAGAATACTGGGCATGAAACCTACCTTTGTCACTAATTAGTTGTGTGACCTTGACCAAGCTTATTTACCTTATTTAGGCAGACTTCCCTCACAAGAACATTAGGGGATTGCCCAATCTTTGACATCTTTTCTCATTCTAAAATTCAATTATTCTCTTTTTGAGTTCTTTAAAAATAATAAAGAAGTTCATGTGGGATAGCTTCAAATGGTCTTAAGCAGGGAAGAAAATAGATGACCTCTATATGAACTAAGAAACCTTTCACCTTCAAAAATTCTAATATATTGTGATCTTAAGATAAAATTTCCCTTAAAGTAATATCCAGGTTTTGGTTTCAATGATAGCACTTTTTAAGCCCAACCTCCCACATCTAACTCCTAGTTGTAAGAACAATACGATTCTCAGTCAAACTTCAATAGCTTAGTTTCTAGCTGAGAACTCTCAGAGGCTTTCATAGTAACAAAAAAATAAAATATAAAAATACAATTTATTAAGGAGGTTAGCTATTCAAAACATCTTACTTTCAGCAGAAAATGAAAAAAAAACCAATAATAGTTTTAATTGAAAAAAAATTCTTCCTTGGATTTGCCTGTGCCTAAAAGGAAGTTCCAGGTCAAAAGAAATGAAGGATTTTGTTCACATATTAGGGCATAAGGATTAGGCCTGTGATTTCATCAGTGTAGGGAAGTCTAAGGGCACCTAGGTGCCACAGATAAAATGCCAGCCATGGAATCAGGAGTACTTGAGTTCAAATCTGGCCTTAGAGATTTATTAGCTGTATGGCCCTGGGCGAATGAATCCCTTCACCCTGTTTGCCTAAGTTTCCTCATCTGTAAAAATGAGCTTTAGAAGGGAAAGACAAACCACCACAACTCCCACTACCAAGTGGCTGGCCAAGTTTGCCAAGAACACCCCCAATGAGGTCATAAAATGTTGTACATCACTGAAAACAACTAAATAACAAAGCACTAAGATTAAAAAAAAAACTTCTATGAGTATAGAGGAATACCTTCTGTGTAAATTCCTTTTGTCTGTTTTTTTCCTTGAGCAGGGACTATCTCTTTTTTCTTATTTGTATTCCTAACAATGTAGTAGGTTCTTAATATATGCTTACTGAATTGAATTTATAGTCCTCAAAATTTGTCAAGAGCACAGAAGAGTGAAGTGACTTGCCCAAAGTCACATAGCCAGTACAATTCAGAGGTGTTGCTTGAACCCAGGTTTTCCTGGTTCCAAGGATAGTTCTCCATCCAATAGATCATGCTGCTGCTATTCACATATTGGAAAAGCAAATTACCTTCAAACAACTGGATAAAACATAAATATTCATAAGAAGATATGTGCACTACGAGGCTTAAGAAAGAAAAATCAACTTACTTTTGAAACAATTAGAGAAAACACTCCTATTCAAAACTGATTTCTTGAAGTAAAGGTCATTTTAAATTACTTCAGCTAAATGAATGAAGCTACTCAAGTATGTAATTTGTAATAAAAATGGTATGGGTGATAAGGTTTGACTCTTGGTCTCCTCCTTTAGGACTTAGGTAATACCTAGACATATTAAAATCATAACAATGCATTTTTACACTGTAGAGATATGACATAAGTACAGTACAAATACTTAAAGATAAAATAGTCTTTAGAAATCAAATGTGGCAGGATGTATAATCTTTGAAGCTGCCCCCTACCCCTCTGCCAATGATGTAGATAATGGCACATGGGACTATTACATATGGTTCATTGGCTGAAGAAGAATAACTAGGAATATTTTTACTTGTGGCTGCTACAGAATGGAGTGAGGGGGAGAACATTAGTGCAAAAGTCATGAACAGGATCAGGTTGGGAGCTGGGACCCTCCCAAGACAAGGTCCTTGGTGCCCAAGGAAGAAGGATTTCTATAAACTAAGAACTCTAAAAGACAGAAGAGAGGCCAGCAGATATTTATTAAGCATCCTGGAAAGGGTGTGGGTCTTTGTTATCTTGTTCAAGTTGGGAAGACAAGGACTCAAACAGGGTGCCAAGAAATCCAGCAACAATGGCTGCATCTCCAAGGAGAGGGAAATAAATCTCAGGATCAAGGATCAAGAAGAGAAGAAAATGTCCCTCTCCTAATTCCTTTATCCTCTGCTAAGTTATGATTCCTCAATCTTCCTACTTGTTCCAAGGATCTAGCTCCTCCCACCCAGAACATCGTACACAATTACACACAGGTAGTATCTGTGATGACTGACTTTGGTACACTGTGCTCTTTTTAGCAATGCAAGGCTATAAGACAACTCCAAAAGACTCATGATGGAAAAGGCTATCCACATCCAGAGAAAGAACACTGGAGTCTGAATGCAGATTGAAGCAAACTATTTGCTCTCCTTTTTGTATTGTTTAGTTTGGTTTCTTCTTTCTTGTTGTTCGTTCCATTGGTTATAATCCTTCTCTACAACTTGATTAATGTTTAATGTGAAGGTATATGTAGAACCTATCTCGGATTGCATGCCATCATGTGGGGGAAGGTGGGGAGAGAAAGGGAGAAAATTTAGAACTCAAAAACTTGTGGAACTGAATGTTGTAAAATAAAAAGCAAAGACATTTAAAAGAAACAAGAAACACAGTTTCCAGACAAATGAAGAGAATAGCCCATCCCATTACAGAACGTGTGCCCCATGAATGTTAGCATGAAGAGCAGTAACCCGATATATTCTATTTTACTTTCAGATATATTTCTTCTTATCATGTCCATAGAGAAGACTGACTGGAATGCGGACCTACAGAAAATCAGTAACTTAGGGGAATATATTGAATTATGATTAAAAAAAAAAAAACACTATCTTCAAAGGTAACTTCCTTAAATAGCATTTGCACTGATACCTCCCATCAGGTTCCCATATCACTTCCACTTGGAAAAAAATGTAGAGAAAAGTTGGCAGCTATGTGAGATAAATCCTATTTTTCTACAGAGTTAGGATAATTTCCTGACAAGCTCATTTATGATTCAGCTTTAGAGAAGGCAAGATTAACTGTCCCTGGGTTGTATTTGTTGTCGAAATAAGACTTGTTTTCTTCTCAGCATGACTTGTCTTCATTATCATTAAAAAAATATATCTAAAGGATGAACTGCACTTTACATAAAATGTTTTTATTATACATTCATTCAGGTCTGGGCACAGGTACCTAAAATCAGTTCTAGTTTTATTGCTATATTTTTCATATCAAGTTACTGAGGAATTCCTCTCAAAAAGATTTGGGCCATACATTTTATTAAAAATAACTCTAAGCACCCTGCACTGATGACTGTGGTGAGTACATTTCCATCCATCAGTGGTTAACCTTGTGCTGCTGCTGCTCAAGGTGAGTACTAGTCCTGACTAGGATACTTATTTGATTTACAAGCATCTCCTTTAGCCTTCATTTTCTCATCCATAAAATGGGGGTCCTAACACTTTCTACTACTTACTTGACAGGGATATTGTGAGAAAAAAAAAACCACTAGACACCATGAAATAACATGGAAATGGGTTAAACCATTAATCGTGTTCAGGCGATTCTCCTCTAATGATACTCAATGCTTTTCTTAAGGTTTCCTTCTTCTGCTCATCATCTCAGCTAGGCGGCACAATGCATGCAACATGGGAACTGGTATGAGGAAGATTTGAGTTTGACTTTTACCTCAGAGGTCTATTAATATTTGTATCACCCAAATCACTTAACCCTTCTCAGCTTCCATTTTGTCATCTGTAAAATTCCAGTTCTTACATTTTCTTCTCATGGTTCTCTACAAGAATGCAGCAGGTGCCCCCTCTTCTACCCCCTTAATGCTGCATCTCTTCCTTTTCCTTACTTATTGTTCATGACCACTGTTACTAATCCCTAAAATCTAGTGAGTATAGAGAGAGACCAAATGAAGTCTTGTGGCAGGAAAGGAAGGGAGGGAGGGAGGGAGGGAGGGAGGGAGAAGGAGAGGGAGAAGGAGAGGGAGAAGGAGAGGGTGAGGGAGAGCGAGAGAGCGAGAGAGAGAGACAGAGAGAGAGACAGAGAGAGAGAGAATGAGACGAACTGAGAGTACATACAAATCTAACTTAATAGGTAATCTGAAATATGTAAAGATAACAGAACCATAATAGAATGCTGACTTAGTACTTATAAATGACAATGATTTAGTAACTTTTTAAATAGATGGAGGTGACAAAATGTTGATGGTATGGAAGGATCATTTTATAAACTCTCTCTGAGAGGTAAAGATGTGAAAAGGATGGGGGAAAAACCTACAGATGGTAGAGGATATGAATATCCCCAAAGGCATCAAAGGAACAAGAAGCATTTAGCACTTCGAAATCACTTGTTAAATATTTAGTGACTGACTGACCAACCCATCGGCTTACTTTCTCACCTTCAGAAAGATCTACATACATGTGAAGGGTATCCTTGATGATAATATGTGAAGCGAATAGATGGGAATCCACAAACGATCCTCAACATCAGACCATATCTTTCTAGTCATATAATAGGCTGAAAGATGCTGATTATTGATCTTTTATTAAAAAGCTTTAACATGATGGCACAAAACCCAGCTTTAAATTCTTTTCTCCAGCATGGAGCTTCCAATGCAAATATTATCCTCAACCGAAATTTTGGATAAATGCTACTTCAGAGAAATTTTTTTCACCGACCATCAAATATATGTTAATATTAAGTGAAGTAGATATATCAACAATACTTTCCCCTCTAAATAGTGTAATGATAGATGTA
This sequence comes from Petaurus breviceps papuanus, assembly GCF_028583685.1. Taxonomy (NCBI): domain Eukaryota; kingdom Metazoa; phylum Chordata; class Mammalia; order Diprotodontia; family Petauridae; genus Petaurus; species Petaurus breviceps. Next base: position 25,706,823 of record NW_027185777.1, read on the forward strand.
TGCAAAAAATATAATTTATAGAGGCGGCTAGGTGGTGCAGTGAATAGAGCACTGGCCCTGAAGTTGGGAGGACCTGAGTTCAAATTTGACTTCAGACACGTGACACACTTACTAGCTGTGTGACTTTGGACACATCACTTAACCCCAATTGCCCTCCCAAAAAAAGCCAAAAAATATAATTTATACAGATTTAGCTTATACAGACATCGACCATTGCAATGCATGAGGTGGGTAGAGACACTGAAGTAAAATTACAGAGTATTTACATGCATATGATTGAGCACATTTTAGTGTGATAATTCACATTTCACAACACAAGTATTCTGTAGTATACACCTGTAATTTTATTCCTATGTGTCTTGGGGGCAAGAAATATGGAACATGAATTTTAATTGGGATGTTAAGGAAAAAGAAAAACTTTTATTCCTGGAAAATCAAAATGGTTTGGAAGAAAAAAAAGGACAAAAAAATAAATTGAGTTCATGTTAATTTTAAATCAAAACTTAAAAAAAAACCCTCCCCCCATCTTGTTTCTAGGTTAAGTATTTTAATTTCCCCCATATGTTAGATAAACACCAATGAATCTTATTTGTACATATATGCTGAGGTTCATTATTCTTATTAGCTAAGCTAATATGTCACATCTGGCAATAATTAAGCTCTTTTACAACTCAAATAGCAGCTGCTAAATAATAGAAACAGAATCTAAATATTTTTAGAAAATTGGGTTTGCTTTTGTTTTACTCCTACCATTACTGGAAATCTTTCATATGTTAGATGTAGACTATGTTTGTGGTCCCCCCACACAAGTACTAAACTAGAAAAGTAGAATTACTTCATTTCTAGTGATATTCTTTATTTCAAGTCTTCTATTTAATATAGCTACCACTACAATGACAAAAGTCACTGCTTTCTAAAATGGATTTTCTATAATGATATCAATGTCATGGTGATTTTGCATTGAAAAGTACAATAGAAGCCATTCTTATTAAGAACAAAAACATTTTAATGTGCTTTCTGTTAGCAAGAATAAATACTTCCACATGGATTTTAATCTACATAAGAACTGATATATACTATCTGTCTACAGCAATAGTTTATCAAAATAAAAAAAAACTAAGTTTCTGTCTACTCGAGTTAACAATAAGAATGTTTCTAACTTATGATCATTATTTATGGAACCTGATCAAGCATCCACAAATTCCATAAACAATTTTTTTTTATTATTTTGATTATTCTTCCCCTGAACAAATAGAAATTACAAACAGTTCAAATTAGGATTAACTCAAATATAAGATTTTTGATTTCTCATAATTTTGCCAAGCATCAAAATAAAATGTGCTCTATTAAATAATTAGACTTTATTTCTTAAGTATTATGGAACTAAAGAAGAATTTTAAAAGGGTAGGTGACATTTATTCTATGAGAATCCCCCAAAGCCCAACACAAGAAGACAATAAATGATATTCATTTACCATCCTAGATACAGAATTTTAATTCCTTCTTTAGATTTTGTTTCATAATAAGAAGGTGCCTAACTGATCAGCTATAGATAGTCTGCTACAAGGTCAAGCCTACTGGTTGGGATGCTATTTTTCTCATAGATTTCTGTCTGTCCTCATAACCCCATTAAATCTTACTTAACATGTCCCATAATTCCTTCTAAGTATGGCTAAGTCATCTAATTCTAGTCAAAAAGAAATTGTTGCCATTTTGGAGAGGGATCATTTTCCACACAATAAACAGGTGGTGCTGCATTAATTTGTCAAAAAGTAGACAATCTCTCAAGCTAATGAAAATACTCCCCCATGCTTATTCCTTCATAATTGTGGAAAGAAATGGAAAGCTATTCCAATATCCCAAATTTTTATGTAATTTTGGAAATATTTCAAGGTTTCTCTCACTCAGGTGCCTAGAATATACTCACTATTTTGGAAGTAAAAGTGTAATTGCTATTAAATCAGTCTTTTTTGTAAATTGTAATAATAAATCTATAAAACACAATAAAATATGAGGAGAAAGAAAAGTTAAAGTGTGATTAATAAAGGTAATTAATAAAGACATTATACCGATATATCTTCCTAAAAAACAACAACAGCATGAAATTCTTACCGTTTCTTTGGGAATCTGCATCTGGTTTGGTTCTGCATTCTACAAGAATCAAAGAAAAATATAAATTTAGCATGACCAATACTATTTTCAATATCTTTCAGCATAGAGACACAACTTTAAAAAAATAGATATTTCTAAAATGGGTCCTTAAATATCTAAGAAGTACAGTTTTCATAAGAAGAAATTAAAGATATCTATAAGCATATGAAAAAATGCTCTAAATCACTATTGATTAGGGAAACAAATCAAAACAACTCTGAGGTACCACATCACACAAGTTACATTGGCTAAGATGACAAAACAGGATAATGATAAATGCTGGAGAAGATGTGGGAAAATTGGGACACTGGTGCATTGTTGGTGGTGTTGTGAACTGATCCAACCATTCTGGAGAGTAATTGGAACTATGCCCAAAGGGCTATGAAAATGTTCACACCCTTTGACCCAGTAAGACCACTTCTAGGGCTGTATCCCAAAGAGATTTTACAAGTGGGAAAAGGACCCATATGTACAAAAATATTTATAGCAGATCTTTTTCCGGTGAAAAAGAATTGGAAATCAAGGGGATTCCCATCAATTGGGGAATGGCTAACAAATTGTGGTATATGAATGTAATGGAATATTACTGTGCTATAAGAAATAAGGAGCAGATGAACATCACAGGAGCATGGAGAGACTTATATAAGATGAACTTGAGTGGGGAGAGCAAAACCAGGAGAACTTTGTACACAATTACAGACACATCATATCTCTGATGACTAACTTTGGTAGACTGGACTCTTCTCAGCAATGCAAGGTTATAAAACAACTCCAAGGGATACAACATGATGGAGAGGGCTATCCATATCAAGAGAAAGAACTAGAGAGTCTGAATACAGATTGAAGCAAAATACTTGCTCTCTCTCTTTTGTTTCATTTTGTTTTGTTCCTTGTTTCTCATTGTTCATTCCATTGGTTATAATTCTTCTTTATAACTTGACTAAAGTTTAATGTGAAGGTATTTGTAGAACTTGGATTGAATTGAATGCCACCATGGAGGGGGATGGTGGAGGATAGGGAAGGGGAGAAAATTTTTAACTCAAGGATTTGTGGAACTGAATGTTGTAAACTAAAAGTAAATAAATAAAATTTTAAAACCTTTTAAGTATCCAAATGTAAGCTAAAGGATAAAATATACTTGCTCAGCCAATGAACATATAAGTAACACTGGTCTGCCTACCTCCGTTTCCTCACCTGTAAAATGGGAGTAATAATAGCACCTACCTCCCAGAGTTGCTGTGTGGATCAAGTACGTGTAAATTTTTTGGTATCAGCTTTATCATCATTACTACTGCCACTACTATTACTGCTACCACTAAACAATTTCTAGGTTGAGACCGCATGGAGAGGAATCAAAGCATCATTAGAGTTTACAGATGCCTAGAAGATATTCACTATTTAGGAGAGAGCTTTAGAGTTGATCTAGAGAGGAAATGTGAGATAGAATAATGAAGAAACTAAATCACTAAATTAAGTGAAGGAAAATGACAGAACATTATTCAAATGTTGCTAAAAATTATACCACAGGTGCTCGGAAAGAGTTAAATTAAAACATTCATTCAACTCTACAGAGAATTCAGACAAAGCAATGCTATTCCTATACTGTTGAAATTTATCCAGTTTTTCCCAAACAACATCCATGGGGATCTAAAGTTATATCCAAGGAGATTGAACAAATATGATTTCACTTTTTTCAACCTAACCATCACAGCAGTTGTCATTCAGTCTAACTATTGTTTTGAAAAACAAATGCAAGCTAGGCTAAAATGTATTTTAAAGCAATCTTAATACCATGTATGTTTAGTTAAACAAATTTTATCATGTCAAAAGGCACAGGCATTAGTCAGTTCTACAAGTATGCTATTTTTATAAGCAAGTTCCTATTAACAGTTTACTACAAAACCTTTTCCCAACACTCCCTTTCTAATGTGCTTACTTTGAAGAATATCATTATGAAGAAAATTCCTGTACAATACTCAGAAATATTTATGAACTTGTTATAAGTGAAAAGGGGAATTTACAAAGGTTATTTCATTTCACTTCAGTCATTCTACATAACATTCAATGTATTGCTAATTAAGAGCAGTTGGATGTCTGCTCTATGCTAGCTCTTTTTAATTTTAAAATTATCACTATCATTTATTTTTATTGTAAATTACTTCTTTCCATACAACAAGATTCAAGCTTCATGATTTGGATTAGTTATAAATGCAACAAAAAAATCTGTGGTTATACAGTAGGACAAATGGCAAGCTTGCAAAAGTCAGGTTTCTTGAAATGTGACATCAATGAAGTAACCCACTCATCTGTCTGCCTTCAAGCCGAGACCATACAACAGCTTTATATTAATTGCCATTTGTTATAAGTGAGGGGAGGGGGGCAAGGCAGAGGAGGAGGGAAGGAAAGAAAAAGAGACAGAGAGACAGAGAGACAGAGAGAGAGATTCCCTTTATAACAGAGATTCCTAACATAGAGTCAGGGAAGGGTCTGTGTCTGTGTGTGTGTGTGTGTGTGTGTGTGTGTGTGTATGTGTGTACTTCATTTCAACATAATTGGTTTCCTTTGTATTCCTATGAATTTTTTAATGCATTTAAAAGAGGTCAATGTGTTTCATCAGACTCTTCCAGGGATCCATGAAATAAAAAATGCTAAAAAAAAAAAAAACCTTCTTTCTTTATAAACTAATTTTAAATTATGCCTGCACAGACCTTCCAACAACTATCTTTTTAAACAAATTAGAGGGATGATTTTTAAAAGTTTGAATAGATTTCTTTCATATCTCAAAGAATAATGATTTTATCAGAACGGGTATTCCCTTTCCAACAATGCAGACTGAAACCTGTAGTAAACTTTTTCATGAGTCTCTGTGACTTAAAAATATCATCCCCTAACGTCCATCCTTCTGGTGATTAGTCTCTCCTATTTAGTCAGGCTTATCTTTAACTGAGAGGTATACTGTATCTCACTGAAATACCTGTTCACCTCAGTGTGACCTGTGAGAAGCTGTATTCCAGCAGGTCATTCTTTTCATTTAATTCTATTTATTTTATTTTTAATTTATGGAATAAAACAAGCATTTCCATAACACAGTATAATAAAAAAATCAAATGTAAGATAAGTGAGATTTGATAGATATTTCGAGAGAGTTGAATGGTAATAGAAAGGAATACCACTTTTTCTCAGTGGTTCAAGCCAGCCTTTAAGAACTGAAAAAAGATGAGAAATTCGAGGGAAAAGAAAAATGTAAACAAATATACAAACGATAGCTCCAAGACAAACTTCTCAGCATGTAGCTAAACCAGCTCAATGACTCATGTTAATCTGAAATTTTTCAACAGCTCTTACACACCATTTCCCTTGGATGGAAGGCTTCTTCCTGGCGAATGACAAGAAGGCTCACAGTTCCTCCCATCTTGGTGCTTCTTAGCAAGGAGACAACTGCCTCTTGGGTTCTGCCTGTTAAATCTACTCCATTTACCTAAAAAAACAGAGCATTGGAAAAGTCTGTTAGAGTAGAGAAGAATCAAGACAAACTGTGCAACTGATAGCATGAAGTTAAATATTCCACACAATGTATTATTCAGTGATTCATAAAATCTGGGATTGAATCAATGTGGGAACTCCCTCCACTGACACAGATCAGAGTTCTCCACATATTGGTATAGCTTCTGTGGCTGAAAAAAAGAAGGCATGGTCTAATAACCAAAGTTTTGGAGACAGGCCTCTCTGAATTTAGTTCAGATTGTCTTCAGATAAAAAAGTATGCAGACTGCTGTTGGGTCCACACCTGAAAGCTTTGTGGGAACACCCCAAAATTGGATCTTCTGGGATAGTCTTGGAGAATCCAGAACACTTCAAAGATATAATGTGCATCTGTGGAGGAAGACATGACTGGTTGCAACTAATGCATTGCCACCAATCTTTTAAAATGTAGAAAGAACATAGGCGAGTGGAGGAAAAATATCAGTGGGCTTATTATAGCTAAAATAATGCTTTATACATCCAAAAGAAAATATTAGCAAAAATTTAAATAGCAGCCATTAAAATCAATAAATGGCAACCCGCCTAGAAGATGTACTGAATATGAATTTTAAAATACTAACTGGCTTGAATGCTATTGGCTGTGACATAAAACTTCAAGGACATTTTATATTATAAGTCCTTTAAACACTGAAATAAGGTTTTGCTATTTCAGCTCATAATGGAAATCATGTTCAAAGTGCATAAAGATTCAATTTTAAGTTAAAAGTTTTAACCCTGAAAAACCTTTGAAAAGTCACTCTCCACTCCCCCTGTCTGGTCACTATTCTCCTCTGAGATTCTTCAAGTCCCAAAATCTAATGGAAAATACAGAAATTCATTATTTTAATGTTGAAAAAAAATTTCCTCCCAAAATAAGATAGCTTTCTGGGGATGGGGTGGGGGGGAAGAAACCTTCGTATGTTGTGATTAAAAGTTGATTACAATTTACAACAAAAACCTATGACTTAGGAAAAATTTAAAAATTCAAAAAGTAAAGTGTTATTTCAAAAAAATTCTGTGTATTTAGCAAAAAAGAAAAAAGGGGGAGGGGAACTATAAGTTACTACAGAGTAAGGATAGCATCTATATAATCCCTTTGAACAAAAAATTAGGCACGTTAAAAAAAATCTTCTTGTGACTTTTCAAACATGAATACTTAGTTGTTATTCAGTGTACAAATAACTTATATGAAGAAACGAGTGGAGGATACAGATTTAAAGGGTTGAGGATGTGAACACAGACAAAAAGATACACTAAAATGATGCCAAATGACCAATGGCAAATACAAAAGTAACTACTTCAGGAGTGGCTAGGTGGCACCACGAGTAGAGCACCAACCCTGGAGTCAGGAGGGCCTGTGTTCAAATCCAGCCTCAGACACTTAACACTTACTAGCTGTGTGACCTTGGGCAAGTTGCTTAACCCCAACTGCCCTCCACAAAAAGCAAAAACAAACAAAGAAAAAGTAATTACTCCACCTACATTTTTCTGGTATGACATCAAATATGCCCACAATAACTTCTTACAAGTAAGGATTATTATACTCTTTGTAATTTTATTCCTAATGCTTAGTAACTATAATAGATACACAATAAATACATGTTGACTAAATGATCTTTAAAGGAAGTTGTCACTGTTCATCTGAATTCTTGAACTTTGTTAAAGTACTAAATAGATCACTCTAAAAAGCATTTGCAAAGGTTTCACCTTGTCTTAAATGGCAACCTGAAAATTACAGAAAATTCAAGAGGATGTGCAAAATATATATCTTTTCTCAAAATATCTCAGCTTATCTAGTCTTATGAGTTTCAAATTTATCTTTATAGGAGGTCTTAAATGTATAAATGAAATGATAATGCAAAAAGTTAAATATATCAGTTAATGTACCAAGAAAACATGAAAGGATGTAAGGGGAGAGGGAAAGAAGGCATAGTATGATTTAGAAGTATAAGTGAGAGGAATAAAAAATATACTGGGCTGCCTTTGTGGCAAGAATTTAGTTTTGGAAGATAGCTTTTGGAAAATAAAGGCATAATAAAGCAAAAACTTGAATAGAAATACATAGAGATCACAAAAGAACAACCCATTCAACATTTATATTAATGTTGGTAATTGGTCTATTGGTTCTCAATAATTGGAGGATAGGTGATTCTGCTGATAAGAAAGATTGGATGTTTTCTAAAGAAACAGCTTAATAGAGGAATGACAAAAGCTTTTTCCACCTCTATATGCCACTATAGCTGATTTCAAAGGAAGTATAATAGAAATTCATAAATATGCAAGATATAATCTATCCAAAGATATCTTTATTGGCACTAAATTTTTGTCTCAACTCACTGTGTCTATTCCACTGCTGCTATTTTTTGGTTCCAGTTCTTTTCCTGTGAACTGCTTTTCATTTATTTCATTTTTATATTTTACAGTCAAAGATATATAGCATTTCTGTCTCCTCAGACAAACTCCCAATCAAGTAATAAATCAAAACAAAGGTTAAATCTATATATTACCAAAACACTTTGTTAATTGACTCAAAATTTCAACAAAATAATTTTTAAAAAATTCCATCAATCCAAATGTGACATTATGTAACCCAACTATCTAAATGACTTCCTTAATTTTTTACTGAAATGAATAAATTGATTAGATGTTGTGTCATCATGTAGACACAATCCCAGACTGAGAGGAAAACATTACACTAATTGAATTGTGTTGTATGTACTCTACTGAAAAGCAGAATTTAGTGTTTCATACTGAGTATATACCTATACAAGACAGTGTAAAAGAAGCAGTCAGGTAATTCCTCAAAATGATTTATGGATTTGGGTTTCTTTTTTTAAAAGATTAAAGGAATTAGTCACTTACCTCCACAAGTCGATCTCCTGCTTTAAGTCTACCATCTTGAATAGCAGCCCCTCTGGGAAGGATATTTTTCACATAAATTGGAGCTGAGCCACCAACTGGTACATCTCTGGAAGTGATGCTAAAACCCAAACCTTCTGAACCTGGGCAAATAATAGAAATAATTGAGATTTTCACCATTTGAGAGTGCTTTGCTTTTAAATAATTTATTAATGATCCCACCAAACTGTGCAGACAGACATTCCTGTTCTACATCAATTTTTCCTCAGATTTTTGGAGACAGAAATAATGAAGTTAAAGGAAGTCAGAAAAGTAAACAGCATTGCAGTTAGAGAATAAAGAAACTTCTAAAACTAAAATTATGGAATTTACTGACAATGACTGAAATTTATCATCTTTATTTGGTACTCTTGCATTCTAGCTAAATGTTCATGTTTATTTCTCAAAATGTAATCTGTATTGTGCCATTTAAGACAAGAAATAATTACTGAATTAAAATACCATATTTCTGATTACCATCTCCCAAAATGACCAAATTACATTTAATGGTGATAAAATTAATGAAGCATTTAAATATGGCTGATTTGAATAATTTCAATTTTTAAGTTTTTGGCAGGATTTTGATATGCATTATCGTATGTTTAATATAGTGTAGAAAGGTTATGTGTATCCAGAACTGACATGTAATAACCCAAAATAAAGCAAAGTAAAATCTAAAGATAATAACTTGTCAATTATAATTATGATGAATTTCTACTTGTTTGAAAAAATTATTTCTGAAGATATTAGGTTATATTTCAGTTTAAATGCTATCTTGGACACACTTGATAATGGGAACTCTGTGCTATATGAATATCATTAAGTCATAGTAAGCCTAATATATAAAATAAATATTACCAGTTGCAAATACATAAACAAAGTTTCAAAGTCTAACATTTAAAGATATAAGTTTATTAGCTATGCAATCACAAGACAATTGCAGTCCCTTGAACTCAGTTTCCTTATCCATAAAACAATTCTTCAGTTATCTACTCCATGAAATTGTTATGAAGAAGGATTCTAAAACTTTAAAGTAGTATATAAATTTGAGGTTATGTTGTAATAAATTTTGGTTTAAATAAAAGTGAAAGAAACCCATTTAGTTGAAATTAAGGTCAATTCAATTCAAGAAACATTTATTAACTAGCTATTCTGTGCTGAGCACAAAGCAACTATTACATTAAAAAATGCCCAAAGGATCATAGATCTAGACCTAGAAAAGGTCTTAGAGGTCATGTAGCCCAACTGTCTTATTTTACAGATGAGAAAAATAATCATTACGCTAGTTTGGGTGTTTTAAGTATATGATATGAATTCTGAGGGTGACCTTTATTGACATTTTCACCCTCATAATGTAAATCCTTACTTAAGTAGATTATCTTTTGCTTTTTGTTCTCATCCATTTCCTATCTCTGTGCCTTTGTCCTCACATTGTTGCCTACATCTAAAATGTTTTCTCCAATTTTTTGTGCCAGTGGAATACTATTCATACTCCAAAATCCAACTTAAATGCCACTTGAAGCACTCTCTGATCTCCCTGGTTGGTTTGTAACATCTTTATGTCTTGACCCTTTCCATCTCCCAAATGTATTTAAAGTGTAATATTGTTTATTAAATCTAACAATTTGTGCTTTACTCTTCCCCCACACACACACACACACACATACACTTGCCTCCAAACTCCATGAGGACAAGAGAACCTAACTTTCTTTGCATTCCCACCTTCCATGCTATGCTATGGTCTGCAAATAGGACTGCTTAGTAAATGAGTTTTGCATGAATAGCTTAAAAATTATCAGAAGAATCATGGAGAAAGGACAGTAGGACAATAGGGAAATCAGAAAACACAAAATATCCTTACTACCCCTCACCCCTGCAAAGTTTGCAAATAGCATAGATCTAGAACAAGATTTTACTTCTTACAACTTCAAATGACAGAATTTGTTCAGAAAGATAGTAAAAACTGATTTTTTTCAAGATTGATCAGTTTAAATGGAAGAATTTAATGTGTTCATAATTGCTCATATTTCAAGCTATTTGTTATGATCACAAGCATAACACACCACCTCCATGATGGTCCTTTCAAATTTTTCTGCTGGGATTTTCCCACATGTCTGTTTTAATGGGACCCTAATGACTTACCATATCATCTTAGTAAGGGTGGGGGCGAGGGGGATCTAAACTCTTTTCACTTTGCTGTCTTAATTTGTATGAACTATAAAGGCTGTCTGTTGTGTGAACCTCAACATTATTAAAATATCACCAATAACCCTTAAATCTGTATGCTAAAAGTTCAGGCAGTGACCTTTAAAAGAAAGATAAATAGATATCAATTTTCATTTAGAAAAGCCAACAAAACATTCTGTACTGACTGAAACATATTACTGACCTTCTCCTCTGACTTTATTAAAAAGCTAATTCCTGTGAAAGATCAGAGTATTTGAAAATGCCAAAAATGGCAATAACTATTGAGAAATCATAATTATAGAAGCAAAGACTTGTGGGCTATCCTAATTTTGTCATTCTGAATGTCATAGTTCCAAAAATATGTCAAAGAATCACTTTAATGACGAATGTCTCACTTTTTATAAAATAAAAATAGATCATCTTGTAATAAATCATGATTATTTAGGATATGCTAGTTGGAATTTGATGTCTTGGACATGTTATACTTTAATGAAACCTACAAAGAAATTTTAACCTAATGATACCAATTGGTAAAATAATCATTACCTGTTACCGAATTTCTATTTTTAGGCTCCTACAAATCCTCTTTTCTTATGGCATCCTTCTTAGAGATAATCAAAGACAATCAAAATCCTCATTCTATTCATACTTATAATACACTACTTGGGGGTATGCTTAAATAATTTACTTCATGTAATGTGCCACATGGATGGTGCCCCAGTGAGCAAATGAAAATAGCATTAGGAAGATGGGCCTCCACTGTGCATGTTGGTATTAACAAATATTTTTTAAAATGCTTAAAAAGGATGCTGTTATTTATTTCTGTTGTTTTCTAATGTAAGAAACAAAAAATATTAAGCACTGCTAAAAAAGCGTCACCTATTCTCTAATGTTTTTTAAGTGAAATAAATATTTTATTAGGAATGATTAACTATAATTTCTGAATACAAAAAAATTTTCTTGATGACAAGTACATTTTCAAATCATCACCAAAGTTCACCTACCATAGTAGATTTTTTCAGATATACTTACAAAAAACTACTTTGTGAAAAAAACCCGATAATTTTCTAAATTAACGGATTTAGAGTTGCTTAAAAGACCAAGATATTTGGAAAACTGGGAACTTTTAAATGAATAGTTCTAGTGAAAGTCTGACATAAAATTGGGAAATTTGTCACCATGAGGAGCCTCAGGCATATTTTGGTCAATTTTCTATGGACATTTTATTAAATTATTTCATTATATTCTTTCTAAATGAGGAGTGTCATTCAGTGAGCATAAAACATAACAGAAAGAGCCACAATCAGATTTATGCTGATGCCCTTAAGTCTTGTTGGAGGAAAATTCACTGCAGACAAGCTGTCAACTCTAGCTTTTGTCAGGGAGGTTTATAGAGCTGAAAATTCAGAAACCAGAAACAAGCTATGTGGTGATCATGGGAAGTTCACTTACTGCTAACACAGTTTTAGAAAGGAGATAAATACTTTATATTCAAAGTTTCTCCAACTCTCTACTCAAAGCAGAAAATAAAGCATTGGTAGAGGCAGGAGATTTGAGGTCTAAATCTGATGCCAAACATCTGCTTTCAGCATCAGTTTTCTTATTTTACAAATGAGGCAGGATACCTTACCAAGAGAAAAATTATATGATCCAATGATATTGATAGATAAGAATAAATGGGTAGAAAATATTAATGTTATCATATTTGAAACAAAGTATAAAGGTCATGATTTTTTTCAAACCACACATTTTCATTTGTTTCTGGATTGATAGCACAAATCATTCTACAGATCATTCTTGACTTTTTCTCTTTTCTATCTTCTAATTCATTTAAATTTGCCTGTTTTCAACTATAATAATAAAGCTACAGAGACATACTGGAAAAGCAATTATTTGACTCAGTATGTTGAAACAACTCATCAATTCAGTTTTGTAAAAAAAAAAAAAAAAGGAAAATAAATGTTTGACTAAATCAATCGAGTCAGTAAAAATAAAAAAATTAAAATATTGCAGCCATAATTGAGTTTAAGGTGATATTAACATATTGCTGACAGCAAAGCGGTAATGACTCAGTTTGAGATACCATCATGACTTAGCAAAACGCCCTTATCCGAATTTCATACTATCCACAGTTATCACCTGGCCCAGATCCTGGTGGACATTTTACCCAGGACATTTTCTTTCCTTTTTCAATTAGATCAGTGCCTCTCTGATTAATAGTCTTTCTATCACAACACTTTCATAGGCGGGGATTCCTATGTAAATGCTGATATTTCGCTCAAATACCCTCATCTCCCAGTTCTTTAATCTAACCCACTGGTACGTATGACTTACTACCCCACTCATCTTCAGGTATACACAGAGATATTATATTCTTTCTTGAAATTGCCATCACTCAGAAGTATTACATGTCTATATTCATGACCTCTGAAATAATTTTTTCAGATCATAATCTTTCATCATCTCATCTTTGTCTATGCCTTTTAGCCTCTAGTCATTTTTCATCTTTACCATAGCCTTGATTCCTTCTACCATCCTTTCTTAATCCATCTCCCCTGCACTTGCTACACTTCCATTTCTTCCCTTACCACAGGCCCTTGGTGAAGCAAGTTGCCTCCAATTATCCTCCACTCTCAAATCCATTGCTCCCTTGTCCTTTCCCAATTATTTATTCAAACCCCAACTATGGTTCACATTCACAATCTGCCTCCTTTCCTTCTATTCATGGGCTGCTAAATACAGGTGGAAGAATTCATAAAACCTTGTGGACTAGGTCCATGACAAGTTTATGCTGTATCATCACCCAGATTGTATTCACTAAACATGGTGTTCCCAAGACTCTATTCTTGGCCTTCTTGTCTTCTTGCATTATGCCATCTCAGTTGATGATCTGATCAACAACAATAGGCTTAATTAATGTCTCTATAAAGATGATTTCTAAATCCATATATCCAGCTATAAACTGTCTCCTGCGTTCCAATGCTCCAGTAGCTTTTTGAACATCTCAAACTGGATGTCTTATAGGCACCTTAAATTCAGCATGTCTGAAAAATGAACTCATTATCTTTCCTACCTCTCTGAAGCTACCCCTCCACCAAATTTTCTATTATGCCACAATTGCCTATTTTCCACTTGATTATAACATATCTAAAAGTTTCTTTTATCTACTATGATCCTCAAGTTTCATTTTTCCTTCACAATTGTCAGGAAATATAACCTCATAAAGTTGCTATCAAGAATAAGGTCTAAAAATATAAGATATGCTTCCATAATATAGGAAAGCAAACAATGTGAAAACATATACTGATATTAATATGTTTAGTTATTTTAAAACTCTTTATATGTATTTATTTAGGGTTCATTGGTCTGAAGATGGTTCACAATATAATGGAAAAAAAAACAGCTTCTAATAAATAACAATTGAACACAATAAAACAATGTCTTACCTTTCTTAAGCTGAATATTAAGTCTCTTTCCTATTTTTTTGGTGTTATAACCACTGCTTGGAGTTGGACTAAGGACATTTTGCTGTGAGGGAGACACAGTTGATGGCAGTTTTCCTGCTATGTTGGCACTATGAGGTAGTTGTGAGTAAGAGTCTGTTTGATCAGCCTGATGATTCAGTCTGGATATTCTTTGGAGGGCAGGAAGTCCTGCACTACTAACACTCTTGTTATCCATATACTGTGTGTCAGGGCTGAAGCGGTTAGGATAGTAATTGTTCTTCTCACTTTGAGATAGTTGTTCATACTGTTCTTTCTTTGCCGCTGGGACCACATGGAACCAAATGATGGGTGTACGCATGGCTTGGCGAAACATATGTTGTGCTCTGGGTTTCAGAATGAATGAAAATTAGAAAATTAAGACTGGCAGACTAGGAGCATTATGAGCATAATTAAGTAGACTAATTAAGCAACAAGAACTGACAGATATAGCTGAAATTAAAATGAAAACTAAAATACCAATAACATATTGATCAATCAACCCTACATCTTTTGATGAAGGCAAAGATGCTACACCAGATATGAATTACATGTCATTTTTAGAAAAAAAAATAAAGAATAAAATTAACTATAACTGAAGTATATTATACACTAGCACTTGACTATGGGCCATATTAATTAACAACATTATGTATATCACTAAACCTCCAATGAAGTTAAATATCATCTTCAGTGGAATTAAATATCATTATCCATATTTTCCAAAACAATTTTTGAATATTTAACAGTAAATTTGTAAGAATTCCAAGAAATAAAATTTTGTACAAATTTATTTAGAAATTTAAATGGTAACTAGCAGTTGACTTCCTACTGCATGCTGTAAATATGTGAAAAAAGTAATAAAAAAAATCTATGAATACATCTACTTCTGGTTCTTGTGTGTATAAATCCAGGGCCACCATTATTTGTCACATAATTTAAAACATTAAAAGTAATGGGTTCCATTATCATTATATGATATCGGTACATTTAAACAAATTATAGCAACTAATTCTAATTCCTCAAATAGAAGTGTCTAATATTTACCTAAGCCTTTTACTCCCACCTTGAAAAACATTAAAAAGGAGGAAATGTTGTTTTCTCTTGTAGACACCACTTAGAAAACTATAGTAAAGATCCCTTAGAATTTAGGCATTTCTATATTGGCCTGTACTAAAGCAGGAAAACTCAGACAGCCTACAGTGCAGTTCTTTCATACTAAGATCCACAGGAGTTTTTCCTTTCTAAAGAATAATCTTTGAAAAACAGCATGGAAACTCCTTAAGTAACAGATACTGTGAAAACTAGAGGAATGGTGGATTTTTCCAAGATACAAGGCAAGTAGCAGAGTAGCAAAAGTGAAATGAGGCTATATTGGATTTAAGAAACAAGCCCTGTCAGTCAAAAGACATTTCACTTGTAGTCTAATGGTGGTAATTATACAATTGTTGTTGTTATTGTTCAGCTGTGTCTGGCTCTTCATGACCCTGTGGAGCACACTGTCCATGGGGTTGTCTGTACAGACACTGCAGTGGTCCATCATTTTCTTTTTCAGTGGATTAAGGCAAACAGTAATTTTTCTAGGGTAACACACCTAATAAGTGTCTGAGGCCAGATTTAAACTCAGGTATTCCTCAGTCCTGGCCCAGCACTCTATCTACTAGACCATTTAGCTGCTCTGATTATACAGTAGCTTAAATAATTAAAAATTTTAAAGGAAAGTTATGGAAGGGCATTTCTATCAAGAAGCCACACAGACCATTTTGCTATAAAGATTTCAAATACCTGCCCTATAGGATATCTAAAGCTTGAAAGGGTACAATGTCTTAAAGCAGACATACTTACTGTTCAAATCTTTTGTTGCGAAGGTCTCCATCATTAATCCTGACAATGCAATCATTCTCATGAAAAAGGTTTTCTTGTTCAGCCTTACCGCCTTTTTCCAGTCGTTTCACTAATAACCCCAGGGTTCTGGAACATTAAGAATACAAATGATTATACAAGCAATATCTCCTTGGTTCATATGATCCTACCCATTTAAAACCACTAGGAAATTCGCAAAGCCTTTCAATGGAAGGTGAGATGTACACTAACCCACTCCTAGTGAGTTTTCAAAAGGAACTGCTACCCATTGCTTCAGATACTATCCAAAGAACTTGTGATTTCCATCATGAACAGAACCCATTGCTAAGAAGGGTAAAAATCACTTTCTGACATGTCAGAGCAACAAGTTTTAGAAAGAAACTGTAACATTCTGTCTAACATGGATAACTTCTTGAAAAAGAGCTAGCCTGATGGCTCAGTGAATGTCACAGTGTGCAACATGGGAGAAGCTTGCTTTTGTCAATACTTTTGGCAGGATTTTTGCTGTGAGACAGTTTTGTGCCCTGCTAAGTGGGGATGCCTCTCTTTGAGAGGAAAAAAAAAGATAATCAGGTACCTCTGACTTCAGCAGCCTCTAGTTAAGAAAGGAATAACTGAGAGAAACTTACATAGTTTAATCAACTATTGAGTTTTCCTATTTGAGAAGAATTCAGGAATTTAAAGAAGAAATAATTTCCTGAGTTAGTATTTACATTTAGTAGGTGCTTTAGTTTCTGCATTTCAAAGCACTGTGCTTCTCACAATGCTAACTAGACCAATAATTATATTTCTATTTGAAGATATAACAGAATCAAACTAACCAAGGAATTTTGAAACAATGGCTGAGAGGAGACCTAACAATCTTTCCCTCTAATATCACTGTTCAAATTACCTAAACATGCTCCCTGCCCTCCCCAAAAAAAATGTTGGGCAAAGATTTAAAATGTGTATTTGCAATACACTAAGAAAAGTAAAGCATGAATTAAAAGTGTATGGTGATAACAGCTAGATAGTACAGTGAACGATTGTTGGGCATAGAATCAGAAAGACCTGAGTTCAAATTCTGCCTCAGATACTGACTTACTAGTTTTGTGATCCTGGGCAAGTACTTAACTTCCTTCAGTCTCAATTTCCTCATCTGCAAAATAGGGGTTAGACTTGTTGACCTTTAAAGGCCCTTCCAGTTCTAAATGTATGATTCTATGAATTCTTTACTCATCTAATACCTGTCAGAGTGCTGAGACACATGGAAGATTCCTTTATGACAACTTTGCCATTGATAAATAACAGTATATTTACCTAATTGGCATATTTTTGTCTATTTGTGTATTGATTTACTTGTATATTTATTAAAAAATAAAGTATCATTCTTATGTGGGAATTTAGCACTTAAAGATTTTTTTTATCATTTTCATAATTTGGGAAAACATTTTATGCCAGTGTTACCTTTCCTGTTTCAATTATGTTTCAGATAAATCAGTCAGTCTAAATACACAAATCTGCAATGTTGTAAGGTAATATGGATGTTATTGGAGCTTTCTAGGAGTCAAGGAGTTCTCCAATAGAAAAATATCATAAAATGAAATGATATTTCATCTAAGTTTTTGCCTTCAAGGATCTTTTCTTTCATGAATGTGGATTCTAGTGATCTCTTCTCTGTTGTTCAATCTCATAACTCTTTCTTCATATCCTCCATGGCACTTTTCACAGTCAGCCTTGCTTAATACTTACTGTATAATAGGATCCTTTTTTTTTTTTTTTTGCTTTTTGGAAGGGCAGTTGGGGTTAAGTGACTTGCCCAAGGTCACAAGGCTAGTAATTGTTAAGTGACTGAGGCCAGATTTGAACTCAGGTTCTCCTGACTCCAGGGCTGGTGTTCCTATTCACTACACCACCTAGCCACAGCAGTAGGATCTTAATTCCCTTTTAAATTTCAGGCTCTTTAGGGGCAGAGTCTATCCTTTACTCACCCAAAAACAGGATTAAACATTCAATAAATGGTAACTGAATTTAGGGAAAATTCAAATTTAGGGAAGATCCTAAAATAAAGTAAGTACTTAGTAAATGTTTTATTTATCTAGCTAGGTCTAACAATGTTGTCCATTGACATCATTGAGATAAATTGATCACTGGTGACAGGAATTTCATGTTGATGTTCTAGTCCTTAATAGTTATAACAAAGACAGGTCTTAATTAGTCCAAATAAGAGAAGTCTATTTCAACACAATTCCTTGGGATTTCTCATTTTGTTGGATACTTATATCACAATAATGAATGAAGCCACGGTGAAATTCTGACAAAAGACTGAATTCTACTAAAAGTTAATTAAGAATCACCATCACTGGTAAAAGTATTTTCAAATCAGCACATCTTCTGTGATTGTATTGACTTCACAAAACAACCATTTTAAGAACTTAAGTATTATAGATAATTTTCAGTGAATTTAATTATAAATGTACATATCACTAGAATCATTCATGGATAGGACCAGAATTGAAAATGGAGCATCTCAAGGGAAAGGACAAAAGTGAGTGTTAACTTGAAACCATTCAGAGAATCTGTAATAGTTAGGATTCTAGAAAGATATTCACAAATTACCAGGCAATTTTCTTAGTGCTGAACTCACTTTTGGAGAATAAAAATAAATAAGTCTGTCATCTCTCCCCAACCTCCAGCACCCAAAAGGAACAGATTCCGATACAATTGATTTAAGTAAGTGGTCCTAGTATAAATCAAGGCAAATGACCTTCAGACCTCAGCTATGATTCTATGAAAAACAAAACTAACATATTAGATACTGCTTTTGCTTCTACACAGCCATTCACAAAATCACTGAATGGAGCTACAGAGAAATGATGACACAATCATTAAACAGGTCATGTGAAAAAGGACAATTATAACAGAACCATTCAAGCTGTAGGTTTCTTGTTCCCCAAGGTATAGAGATTACTATGCTTACAAATTCCTGAAGTCATAGCATGAATTTACAAGATTTTAAAAACTATGTAATCAGTTTCCTTACACTTGTATATTTAAATACTGCTAGAGTTTGTTGTTGTTAAGTAATTTTCAATCATATCTGATTCTTTGTGACCCCATTTAAGATTTTCTTGGCAAAAATATGGAAATTTTGCCATTTCTTGTCTCCAGCTCATTTTACAGATGAAGAAACTGAGGTAAACAGGGTTAAATGTTTTGCCCAGGATCACAGAGCTAATAAGTATCTGAGGCCAGATTTGAACTCACGAACTCCTGCCTCTAGTCCCATACTTTATCCACTGTGCCACCTACTTTCCCCTGCTGTTGAGATTAGTGAGTCAGTAAACATTTATTAAGCCTCTGCTATGTGCTAAGCACTTTGTTAACCACTGGGGATACAAAGAAAAAGACAAGCCCTGCCCTCAAGGAGCTCACAATCTAATGGGAAAGACTATGCTTAAAAAGAAGCTGAAAAGAAGAGTTGGAGGGAGAGAAGTATCAGGCATGAGGCATGATGAAATTCTACAGGTGAATGGAAATTATGAGGTGGCTTCTTTGGTCCCCGTCCTTAAATGGAGACTCTGAGAGGAGCACTGTGATATCGAGCTCCCAACCTCTCCAGTAAGAGAGTACTGACAGGGACAAGGGGTACTAAGTTGCTAAGGAGGGGTGAGTTTCAGAATTGACATAATCTTCAAGAAATATGTGTTTCTGGAGATAATGAAGAACAGAGCAACTGAATGAGAAATGATGAGTTTGGGCCATGTCCCTCAGCTACTAAAATATTTTTTTTCTTTAAAACCAAAATGGGATATTTATATATAAGTAACCATTTACTGCAAGGATTTCAACCTCTTAGAATCTTTAAAAATCTTCTTGAAAATGTTTTGTCAACATGATCATATTCTTCATTTTCTATAACATGATTTTAGAGGAAAGCAAACAATGTGTTTGTAATAGAAATCATCTAGCACTTATTAACAGTGGTCACATAATGGAGTTTGTACTGAGATGAATCATTAATGCAGGGGGTACTTAAAAGCATTCTCAGTGATTACAATACTTTTTGTTTAACTTTGGAAAAATCCATGTCCTAGAAGTTCTTTTTCAGCTTAGGTAAAACGTGTGATCTTTCAACTAAATTTTGAACAAGCATTTTCATGATATAATAATGCTTTTGAGGGCAACTCACTGTTTATAAGGTCAATAGGCTAAATCAATAAATCTACTTATTAAGTGACTGTTTAATTACCACTATTATCAAACTTTAAAAATCTGATCATACTATTTGACTGATATCACTTCAAAAACAATTAAAGTTATGAGCTGAGCATATTTCACTTCTTTGGTAATTTATCCTTCTGACTAATCTAAATAAGCCTTCATATGTCAAGATGAGAATGTTATTAATCCTAACCTCTGGTAAAAACACTATAACATAGAAATAAACTACAAGTAAAAACCCACATTATCCCTCCTTAACCACAATCCACAAAATCCATTGTGTTTATTGTCTAAAACCATCATCTCAAATGCCGCAATATTTCTCTGAAATCTCAAAACTGACCCAATTTTAGAGGTAGACTGACCCCCAAGGGACACTTCACGTGCTCAGAGTGTAACTAAGTAGAATGAATGAAGCTTAAGCTAGCAGCCTGCTGATATCTAAATACTTGACAACACCATTAAATTCACTCAAAAACAGAATGAATTTAAAAATAAATCACTATCTTCTATGAAATCACCCCCTTTGTTTTACTAGGTGAATTGAGATTGCTAAGCAAAAAAAAAAATGAGCATTTTAAATGAGTAGATATTTCTTTATCTCCCATTCTCTATCTCAATTGTTCTGATTACTAATGGAATCTATAAGCACTAATTTTAGAAATTCAACTAGGTATAATAGGTGCCTGGATTTTACATGTTCTCTCCCAACAAATGAAGCACATATGCTAATTTTTTGGAGGTGGTAGTTTGAGGGGAGGCAAATGTATACAAATCACACTATTCAAAATTCACATAAAAGACACTTGATCCTCTCCCAAATAAACTGAAAAGTCAGTTTCCAATGATAATAGCTTACATTTAAATACCACTTTATGGTTTGCAAAGCATTTGTATTCTCATATATGAGGAAGATAGCAAGGAATTATCAGCCCCAAATTGGGCTCATAGGTTTAGTGATTTGTCCATGATTAGACAGTTAATAAATGCCAAAGCATAAATTTAGAGTATTCAAAGTTCAGTGTTTCTTTGTTCTATTTTCCCAAAGCATTACTAACTTTTTGATTATTTCTTCCTGCTGTTGTCTCCAGAGTTTGATTTAATATTACCAAAGAAAAAACAGTAAAAATAAAAACATATAGAACAAGAATAAATCACTTTCTTTGGGAAACTTGTTCAATTACATAATATTAGGCATATCTTTGATATCTTTTATGCTTGTTGTCTTTCCTATCAGAGCTCCTTGAGGTCATGGAGGTTCACTTTTGACTTTTTATTCCTAGTGGTCTAAGTCAGTGTCTGCTTTGCTAAATGTTTATTGATTGACTTTTCATTAAGACCTGGCTAGAACACAATTGGCGTAGCAGTCATCCTAAATCCAAATGACTAAAATGCTAAAAGCCCAGGAATGAATGTAAGAGACTGCTAAAAGCATAAATAGATTGTAAAAGATGGAAAAATTCTATATGTAGAGGCATGCAGTCTAATTAACTCCAATATAAAATATTAAAGCAAGTAAGGGTCAAAAAGAAAAAGTCCCATCTATCTAAGAAACATTTCTTAAGTACCTGCTTCGTACAAAGAACCACACTGATATCATGCCATGCAAAGTGCCTGGCATATAGCACACATTTAATAAATTCCATTCTTAATATTTGATGATTGATTGATTGGCTGCTAGTGAAAACTGCACCATGAGGTTGGAGGTGGGAAATGGAAAAAGAGACCTTTTGTGATCCCATCCAGCCTGAGGAAGAGACTATTTTATCCTTTTGAGACCGATCAGAAGGTCTTTCCAGCCAATACATATTCCAAAATTATTTTGGTACATAAGTATATGGAGGCATCATGTTAATAAGAACATAGGACTTGATATCAAGATCTGGAATCAAAATCTGGCTTTTATAAATACTGGCTGGATGAACAGGGAAAGATCACTCATCAGTTCAATGCCTCAGTTTCCTTAACTGAAAATGGGAATTGCAATCTTGTATTACCTTACATCTCAAGATTATTATAAGAATCTATCTTACAAGAAAGCACTTTGAAAATGGCAAAGGACTAAATAAATGTCAATTTTTACTAGTTTTGCTCAAATAGTGTAAGAGCCCTTAAAAACACACACAAGGACAAAACATCCTACGTGCCCTAGTCATTTTCACTTCAGCATGAATAATCATAAACATTAATGTAGTCATTTCGGTATGCATGTAATTTCCTCAATTTCTTTTTTTTTAATTCATAAGGAATGTTTCTTCATACAAACAAAAAAACCTTATCACACAAAAAGCAAATCATTAAGATGCTGAATTTTTGTACTATTTTGGAAGCATAATTAGAAATTTAACTGCTTAGATTATATTAAGGCTTGCACCACTACATTTTTACAAGGTTCATTAGCCTAATTATACACTTAATTAAAACAAACTCAGTCACACATGTTAACATTTTCAATCCTAAGTATAAATTACAACCAATGATAAAACTGAAAATAAGTAACAAATGTTTTATTGACATCTAAATTGGCTGAGTTAGTCTGAGTTTTGCTTTGATAATGTAAACTCACCACAACTGCCACCCAGCTGTATGGAAATGATCATAATTTATCTTAATAAAAGCTGACAGAGTATAAACACCACAAATGTCTAAAAGCAGAACTCTGAATAGGCCAGAATGGCATTCAGTAACCACAGAACAGTGCACAGAACACTTCACATGGGGAGCTTGGGTAAGTCACTAAATCTGACCACAAATCAATACAGTCACTATTATATATGACAGTGACTAAAGATATGGAACACTTGAAGGGAATTCTAGGAAATGATTAAACAAAGGTTTTCTAAAACAAATCAGTACTCACAAATAAGTAGATAAGCAAGATAACAAAAAGAAGAAAATCAAAACAGATTTTGTTAAGATTAAGCCATAAAAGACAAACACCAAAGCTCTTTAATTAAAGAGGTAAATTGACCTGAATTATACAATATAGTTTTCCCTTCTTTAGAAAATAAGTATGTTGAGGTATAGACAGATATAGGTAGAGAGACAGACAGATAGAGTAGCTAATGTTGACAAATTCCATCACCCTTAACCAACCTGGCAAGTTTTTCTTACTTAGATGAGCTGGTCCTTTTACAACTGCATACCATCACAGTCTGAGGTTTAAGCCATGCCAGTGTGGCAGGAACTAGCAAGGTAAGCAGGCAGCTGATATGGCCATTAACAAAAGCATGGTCCATTCTGGGCCATAATTAAGTATCAGAGGAGGAGCAGAGAACACACAGGAAGCACTGTAAATGTTTACTGATGGCATCGACATTTTTATTTCATTTAAATAGCAGACTTCTGAAAATCTGTGCAATTTAATGAAGCACAGTATTGCACTTCAACCCAAACATATCTACAATACAGCTTAAGTCTGCCATTGCATTAGCAAGCATATACATACAGGGGAAAATATTTTAATGTTTTCTGAATTTATTTTGAACTTTGAAAAAACAAAGTAGATCAACTATGGAAAAAATTTCAAATAAAAGAAATATTCCAAAGGATGATAGGGAATAACTATGAGATGGAATCAGTTGTGGAAAAACAGCATTTACTGACAAGTAAAACACTCAGTAAGAAAGTGATTATTTCAGTCCTTTCTCCATATGTGGGTAGATAGCTCCAGACTCCACCACCTACAGACAGTAGAAGAGAAAAGAGGGGTGGTAAAAGAAACTATACATCAAATTTTATTCTGTGAACAGCTTAGGAAAAAAAAGAGGGGAGGAGGAACAGACTCTTTAAAGTGAGTATTACATACTTCCTGGAAGTATAAAAATATAAAATTTTAAAAAAGCAATATACTGTAGCAGAAGCAGAGAAATTAAGCATAATGAAGGAAGTCCCCTGACTAATGGGAATAAGAAAAGAGAATATGATGTCCAAAAGGAACTTCCTAATTTGAGAGTGGTAGCAAACAATACAAAAGTAATTAAGCACCAACTGTGGTTGCATACACCTATAATCTCTGCTAATACTGGGGGAGACTGAGGCAGATAGATTCCTTGAGTTCAAAAGTCCTGAGCTCCAGGAGGATGGAAGTCAAGCAGGTCTGTCCCTACTAAGTCTGTGGCAATGTGGTGAGCCCCTGAGAGTGAAGAGTCACCAGGTTTCCTAAGGAACAAGTTATAGTTTCCTTGATAATCACTATTAGAATAGGCCTATGAGTGGATATTATACTCCCAGTCTCCCACAGATTCAAAAAAAAAAAAAAAAGAAGAAGAAGAGGAGGAGAAAATAAGAAAGGACGAAGAGAAAGAAAAAAAGAAGAATAAAGGAAGAAGAAACTATCAGTAGACGCTGATGAGTGCATTATGTCTCAGATTTTAGAGGTGAACTTAACTTAAAAGTAAAAGGCCAGGGGGAAAAAGCATAAAGCAAACTTTAACCTGAAGAAAATTCTCAAAATTATTTTTAAGAAGCATGTCCAATCTGAACAAAAGAAAGGTCACGATATTCAATATTTTATTAAAGGTAATGTCATTAAAAGGAGACAACACTACTAGAAACTAGCAATTAACTAAGGTTCCCTGAAAGGGTTCTGTGACAATTTTTGTCTGAACCTCTTTTTTTCAGATACACTCTATCTGGCAGCACCATAAGGTGGATGTGATGGTTTGTGGTCTATCCATTTATCACCAGTGACATTTTGCATATATCTGGGTACTGGGATTTTAAGAAAGTTGCCTCCTTTACCCAGATGCTTGCCTTCAGTGACCTTTTGGACTGTATAAACCAGGATATAGAATGTTCAATATATACTGGCAGTGTTTGGAAAACCTTCATCAGATTTTTATGGATAGTATTTTTCTCAGGTCTTCATGGTTGTTATAGGAATGTAAATTTTTAAGATCTTCCCTGCCCCTAGGCTTAAGTGCACCTGGAGCCTGTGGTGGGAGGCTTGTTTCTCAGGAGGTACTTTGTGATTGGGCAGTGGGTCAAGAAGGCTGTTACATTCTCTGAGCCAGGAGAAGGCTATATAAGCCCTGATGTGAGGCTTTGCTTTGGGGCTCACTTTGAGAAGTGTTGTATGATTTGACCAGATGAGACTCGGGGCAGCCGTTGAGAGCCCCCCAGCTTTGAAAAACCCAGATGTTGATGCTTCCCTCTCTGGTAACTGTGATTTGGTATGGATGTAATGGTTGGACAGTTTGGAGGCCTGTCTGCTTGACATGTTTTTCTGTTTTCTTGTACCTTCTGTCTGTATACTCTGATGTTCGGGGTGCTGACTTTCCCCTGAACAAGGTAAATAATATGTTTGATTGATTAAAGCAAGCTTGTTAACCCATTTGGAGCTGCTTTCCTTTAGAAAAGCAGATCTAAAGAACCTGTTTTGGCAGTCACCCTGGGGATGCTGGGGTGCTTGCTGCTACAAAGGTACTCACTGAAATATAATCACTATTTATTAATTCTTACTAAGAATGCTTTGTTAACACTTTTCTGTTTAAAATTATTTCTATTTAAAGAAAAAGATGAACATTATAACTATGGGTATCTGGTTATGTTAAAATCTCTGTCTGTAGATGGCAGAAGATATTTCTTTGTCCTACATGGAACCATGGACATCATAAACCAGAAAATTAGTAGGTGAAGTTTGGAACACAACATCTGATATCATAATTTGACAGAAGATCCAAGACCAATATTTGAAGAAGACTATGTCTAAGAACAAGGGTCAGTATAGTTACTTTTACTGGGAAGAGGTAGAAAAATGTAGAGCAAAAAGAACATAATGGAAAATGACTGTTATAAGAAATAATGAATGAAGAATTTAGAGAAAAATGGAAATATTTCCATGAACTGATATATAGCAAAGTAAGTATAACCAAAAGAACAAAGTACAGAATGAATAATAATAATATAAATATGAATAACAGTAAAAGAGAGTCAAACTTAGAGCCACTGAAAAGACCAACCTCATCCAACCATTTGTGCCTCTATCCACAAACACACACATACACTGATAAAAGATATGGAACTATGGATGTTGAATGTTACATATTCTGTAAAATATGGTCAGTTGGTTGAATTGCTTAATTTTATTTGTTACAAGTGAAGGTTTAAGGAGAAAATATATATACAAATATATATATATATGTATGTATATTTAGCAAGTGACTAAGGGAGGTATCAGCAAAAAAGACAAACAAAAGGAATTATGTGTCACTCCATGTATACTAGCCATCAATAATGGGCTGATTGATAAGGTCTATCAGAAGCAATTGTGTTAGACCAAAGACATAAGACATTTGTGGCCTAGTTTCTTTTAATCTAGAAAGCAGGATGACACATGTTACATTTTGAATGAAGCTATACTTCCCTCTTTCCTTTGGGATTCCCTTATTTTTTTTCATTAATACTCAAGGCCATAGATTATTCAACAATGACTTGGTAAAATAAAATGATCCCCTTATAGCCAGAGTGACTAAGGGCTATGTTTTTTACTTCCTTCCTTAGACACTTTTTTTTTTTTTGCTTTTTGGAATGCAATTGGGGTTAAGTAACTTGCCCAAGGTTACATGGCTAGTTTTTATGTGTAGGTGTTAAGTGTCTGAGGCTGGAACCAAACTTGGGCCCTCCTGACTCTGGAGCTGGTGCTTTACTCACTGTGTCACCTAGTCACCCCTCCTTAGACATTTTCACTGTCCATAACCTTAAGGACTTTGCAACCCGAAGAAAAGAATGATCTTAAAATCCACGAGAATAGGACAGAGTCCTTTGAAAAATAAGCATGCTATAACTATAAAGCAATAAGAATGAATATTTTATATCTTTAATGGGAAATTGAGAAACAATAAGAAAAAAGATTTTTTTAGTCCTTATGTTTTGTGATTCTAAATGAGAGATGCAATAATATCTTAAGAACTTCTCAAATGGGCAATGCAAAATTTAAATTATCTCATTTTGAGTTATGCCAAAGGTTACTTGAAATTAAAAATAATGATGCTGGTTCACCAATAAGACAAGGTGTTGAGCAAGCAGAAAAGTATTTTGTACTATAAAATCCCTGTTTGGGTCTGGCACATACTGACTTAATTTAGATGGGATTTTTAAGACTAGCAATAATTTGTTTAACTAGTTGTTGTGGTCAAATGAGGGTTAGACAAACTGCTTTGCCCTTCCCTTTCCATCTTCATTAATTTCATTCTATCCATGAAAGGAATAGAAAATATTAGGGGAAATATAGACAATAGCCACAAAGCATAAATCTGACTCAAATATAGCAGAATTTCTTAAAAGATTAATCTATATCCTTCAATGTAAAAAAAAGATTTCTTAAATTACTCTGCTCTTGGTCAATCCAAATGATTTCCAAACATACCTTTATCACCTAACTATGGAAAAAACAAAGCAGTTACTATACTGTAAATATCATAATAACTTCTCCATTCCCCACTATATCCAGGAAAACATAACATTTCTATCTACTGTTTAAGGTAGAGAATCCAGAAGAGGCAACCTAACCCTGAGTAAAGCTATAACAAAATTATATAATGAATTCTACTTACCAAAGGACTAAAAATCATATTTACCATGTTGAATACATTACTTCCAGAGATCATAGTGATTATACAGAAATATTTTAAATTCTTTTTAAGTAATTAGGAAGCATAAATGAGTGTGAGTTATGTGAATATTATAAAAAGTTGTCTTTGGTGGTTCAGCTCGTTTCTACAAAGCCTCTGATGCTATTTTTATTTTCATTGCCCAACAAAAGATTGAACTATAATTCTCATGACTCACAAGCACTTAAAGTAATGCTATTTTCCTTCTGGGGGTAAGAAATAGTAGAGAAAAAGAAATTAAGGAAATTGTTTTATTAAAATGTGATTATACACTATGTTTCTTATACATAATAGCTAGTAATAGCTAGCATTTATATAGCAATTTAAGGTTTGCAAAGTGCTTTATTCATTAACTCATTTGATCCTTACAACAACCCTTGGAGGTAAGCACTATTTATTACCCCATTTCAAAATGAGGAAACTGAGGCTCCTAGGAGGGGATAAGTGACTCTAAGGTCAATTCAATAAATTGTACCTACTATCAGCCTTACATATTCATTTATAAAAACTATACATTTTCTTTCTCTTGGGAGCTAGAGTGGTCAAAGGGAGAATGCACTAAACTTAAATCAGGCAAAAACTTTACTTCATCTGCATTGAGGTAGTCTCTCTAGGGAGAAAATTCTAGAGTGAAGGGGAACATTAGGTTTAAATGTCTACATAATATCTACCTAATATAGAACATTCATCAATAGTATTTGATGAAGATTTTTTAAAAATGCAAACTCATTTGTGTCAGAGGAAAATTCTGTGAGAAGCAATAAACAATTCAGAATGTTTCAAAAACCATGCCAATAAACATCCACAAAGTGCTTAGTATCTGTCATTTTCATGATCTTACTTTTCACTGATTAAGAAATCAGGTAATAAACTAACATCAATTACCATTGTGTAAAATTTTGAGACTGGAGGTGAAGGAAGATCACAGAGTATGTTCCATGCTATATTAAAGACATTAGTAACACAGGTGACTTAGTTTTGATTTCTAAAATCAATTTTAAAAAAAGAGTAGAGAACTAGAATAATTAACCAGAAAGCATTTAAAAAATATATTTAACTTACTTTGGGGAATACTGTAGGGGAAAGAGTTTTTATCGGCTTAATTCATCTAGGTAATTGTTTAATTTCTTTACTTCACTTTGCTAGTCCATCTGGAGTTCTGATTTTTATGTCTATTGTCAATTTAGCAGAAAATATTCCATCAGCTATGTAGAATGTTTGTTTAAATTATAATGAACAATAAATTCATTAGGGTAATTTGAAGGAAATGCATGATGAGCCTGTGTACCTGCAAATCATGCCTAAATGTATTCTCTAATCATGATGTACATATAAGGCTGGATTAATAGAGGTCACAAAATTTAAATGTTTTATATTAAGAACATGCTAAACCAACTCCATACATTTCAGCATAAACTAAGATAAAACACTTCATGTTATGATTCAATTAAAATCCTACACAATACATTACCTTCCGCCTCGAGCACTGAAAGGCACTACATGGATTCCCAGAGGCCCTCCATCGTTGGAGACTTCTACGAGCTTTACCATATCACTGTGAGACAATGATGAATGAGGGAACATGAACATGTACTGTAAACAAACCAAAAAAACAAAAACAAAAACCACAAAACCAAAAAAGGAAAGAGAAAAAAAAAAAGAAAAGCAAACCACAACACAACAAAGATACCCACCAAACACACAACATCAATATTCCGGAACGTGAGCAATGGTGATGAAGGCAACAGTAAACACTACATACCTGAATATTAGTCTGATGGCATGAAAGAAGAGCAATCATCAGAAATAACTACATTACATAATGCCAAACTAATATTTCTGATGGATTTCATCATGTCTAGGAATAATGAAAGAAATTACACCACCCTGAACCAATACTGGATTTCATCCCAACTCACCAGCCTATGTGGCTACTTTGGCCATTTTTAAGAGTATTTAGAATTTTTTAAACTGTCTCTCCCAAATTGCCCCCAAGTACACATATTGCATTTTCCTCAGGAAATAATATAAACAAATATATTTCTTAAAAGTGTGTTGACTTACAAGGCTATTTCATACTCTAAAGCAATGGTCTAGCATAGCCTTTAAAAATATATTAAAGAAATAAGCATCAGAAATTTTGATGTTGCTTTTAGAAACAAATTCTTTATCAATTTATGTTTTGAGCAGGGATAGGGACTGGAATAGGACCTGTGATTTAATTTATATCGAGTTAATTCTCTCTACCAATGCAGTTTGGCACCTTCTTTAGCAGGTAATAGTTTTAGGGACTTGCCTAGAGCACAGAGAGGTTAAGTGATTTGCATGAGGAAACTCAGCCAATTTGTCAAGGGTAAGGACTGAACATAATCCCCCCTGATGTTGAAGCTAACTCTATTCCACTACCCCATTATACCTCTCATTCATAAAGTAATGGCAATAATATTTATAAATGCTTTAAACTTTATAAAACATTTTCTCTACAATAGCCTTATGAAGCAGGTCATATAACTTTTATTGTACCCATTTATGGATAAAGTAACTCAAATAAATTGAGTGATTTCTCTGTGGTCATAAACCTTGTAAGCTAGGATTTGAACTCATGTCCAGGACTCTTACTAATGAAAAGTTACGGCCACTAGCTTGAAAAATTTTATGGGTTAAAAAAACATCGATTTTGATGATATGATACTTCTGCTGGTTTCTCATGCTCCCCTGGCTCCTTGAGGGTGGATGCCCATCAGGATTTTTTAACAAACCCCCTTCTGTCTGTCCTTTTTCTTAGTTATCTCACAAACTCACATGACTTCAGCTGCCATCTCTATGTATTTGACTCCCAAATGTTTCTATTATTCCAGCCTCTCCTGACAACTCCAAACACATCTTCTATCTTCCTTGTGGATATCCCCTCCTGAATAGCCTACATCAAATTTCAGATAGAGTATTCCAATCTGAAATTATTGTGATCATACCTAGAACCAATGTTATCTTTAATTTCTCTATTCCTCTTTAAAGGCACCACTATCCTTCCATTATCTGTAGTTTAGAACATTTAAATACTTTTTTACTTTTTCTGATTCTTCATACCAAATAGAAAATATTTTGAAACAGAAAAGACCCCAAAATTGACTTGTTTCTGAGATGAATATAATCTAGCATGACTGTGTGACACTCCAGAAAAATTAGACTAGTCTCTGTCTTCTGTTTCTCTCCTTTAGCTTATATCACCTCCATACCTTGAATGAATCTTCCCCCTTTTCCACTAACCCATCAACTCTTTTAAGCTTCTCAATTACTTTAGAGCCTCCTCTATCCATGGATGCTTCCATGACCCCTTACCACTACCTCATTCAGGTGAAAGTCCTCTCTAGTCTCTCAAATTTGTCAAAATTTTATCACCACTTAACACAATGGCAGCAAAATATAGGTGATGATAGGTAACAATAAAATTAGGGTTAATTTTCAATCAAATAGTCATCCAGGGTTTATCATTGAATGCCTTACAATCCTTAGGAAAATCACAATCTTTTTTTTTTTTTTTTAGCAATTGTGGTTAAATAACTTGCTCAAGGTTACATGGCCAGTTATTTTGTGTGGGTGTTAAGTATCTGAGGCCAGAACTGATCCTGGGTCTCCCGACTCCAGGGCTGGCGCTCTTACTCACTGCGCCACCTGGCTTCCCTGATAAGTCACAATCTTTATGGGTCTCAGTGGTCATCTGCAAAAAGAGAGACTTACTGATCTCTAAGGTCAATTTAATTTCTAACTCTGGCTGTTTTGATCATGATAATATTTAAGTCATTTAGGCTATTAGCATTACTAATATCTTATTAGTATATAAGCTTCACTCTAAGCTTTAATTCATCAGGGGAAAAAAAATTTGTGACTTCTCCATAATGCTTATTAAATCAGTCTTTCATTCTCCTTTTGAAGTCTGCTTGCATTTATCTCTTCAATTTCTTTACATCTTTTCCCCCTGAAGGCTATTTAGGGTTTTTTTTTCCCCATTACTGTTATAAAGTAATAAAGGGTTTATAAAGGGGTCCTAAGTGAAGTTATTTTTAAAACTAATATTGACATGAAATGCTACAATTTACATTTTACCCAAACATTTGGGGCAAGTTAAAATGGTCATTTAATTAAAACTAATGTGATATTAATTTGTGTTAATAGATGTATAGCACACAGAAAATGAAGAGGAGTGTCAATCCATACTAATGTTCTGATTAGGAATATGAAATATAATGTACAGGTATTAAGGTGTTAATGAAATTTGAAATTAAACCACATAAGGGAACTCATGGTTTTTAGTCTGAAAAAGGTATGACTTAGAAAGTACAAGATTAAAATCTCTAAATATCCAATGGCTGTTGTGCAGGGTTATTGACTACTGTAACTTGAACAAAGACTACATGCTAACCTACAGAAGTATCCTATTCTACATTGGTGGATATAGTAGTACCTACGTCCATGAAATCAGAGATCACTGAAGACAATTAAACAAATTTGAACTTGTAGGTTATCTGTTTGGTTCCCCAAGAGAACTGGAATCAATGACTGAAACAGATTTTGGCTTCACAAATAGGAAAGACTTTCTTTATTAAAAACACGTAGTAGAAAAGTGAATAGATAGATGACCATAGTGGATTCTTCCAAAGGATGATTCCATGTATTTGGCAATGGTCATATCATTTAACATGAGGCTTTGAAACTTAAATTTCCTTCTTTTTGATTTCCATCCTTTCTAAAAGGTTAAAATAGTCTTAAGTTCAGAATATACAAACTGCATACTAATATTGTTAATATACTAATATAATATAATACATATAAGTATGTAACTTAAGCATTTGAATATGTGTACTATACATAGAAGCTATGTTTATATATACAAATTGTTAAATTTATCTTCTGTTTATGAAAACTGAAACACAAGAACAAAATTTGCTTTCTACACTGAAGAGAATAATTGGTTTAAAATGTTGCAGTCTAAATTGCTCATTTAATAAAAAGGGGGTTTCTCCTCCTCCTCCTCCCTTTCCCTCTCTCCCTCTACATATATATAATACATATGTATATATAATGTATGAATATGTATACATATGTACACACATTTTATTTCTTTTTTTTTTACAAATTACCTAAATTCTTTAAACCAAGAGTAGAATTTTATCCAAGATCAAATCAAAAGATTTTAATCATTCTTTATGATATATTTTATAGTTGATTTTCCATAATATATTTTAATTTCTGGGAAACTTAATTTTCTTTGATTGAAAGAAATACACATATATTATATCCTTATATAATCACTATTCAATCTCTTTTACTATATTAGGTGACTATTAAAGTAAGAATAGGGTTCTTAATTTTAATGTGCTCCTTCATTGATAACTGTAGTCAACCAATCATTCCTATTATTTCTGTATTAAAATACTTCCATACTTAACACATCTTGGCTCTCTTTGGACTAAATGATTGGTATGACAGTTTCTATTGGCTTAATTATTGCCTTATGATTGCTTATATTTTCAATTATATATACACATACAGATATGCTAGCTCAGAAGGCACTTTTTTCAATATATTTCAAAAATAATCAGTTGGAAAAGCAAAAATTCAATGAAACCAATTATCTGCTATTCATCATGGAGTATCCTTTATTACCACCTGATGTTTACTAAAAAAGATTGCTTGCTATATAACTCAACATACCAAATTGTCCCAAGTGACATTCAATCAGATTACATGTATAATCTGAGCTTAAATAACATAAAATATCAATACCACAAAGGTATGGATATGACCATGAAAGATCACTTCTATCACAAATTAGTTAGCAGTATCTGTTATTATTTAAATAACAAATTAAGATTATAACTTTTCTAATCACTCACCTACCTCAATATTCCTGGGATATACAGTTTCCCCAGATTTTGGGAGCAGAGGAAGAATTCAAGATGGGTCACTAATTATATTACACCTTCATATCTTGCATGTACAATAATTAAATATTAAAAGGATTTTACACATTTTTAATGGGGGGTGGTAAGCAAAAGGAGAAAATTGTAACATAATGGTACCAAATTTAGAAAAGGATGCATGTTAATATGACTAATAATTTGAAGCAAATACTATTACATATATATAAATAAATATATTTGTTTATGAAGAGTATATATATATATATATATATAAAGACTATGCATATCTGAATATTCATGTACCTTATACTACAATCAATTCACATTTTTGATGCTAATGATGAGAGAACTCTATAAAAAAAGAAATGCACTATGAGAAAATAAATGATGCATCTATTTCTCATGAAAACACAATAAATTCTATGAAATGCTATTTGTATGTGATACACTGGTATGAATGATGCTAGGCATAATTTAAACAATTAATTGTAGTAGCCACTTACTCCAGGGAAAGATTAGTGGTATTCTCCAAACCAGTATCAGCATGTCCAACTGGTTCTACACGGCTATTATCCTCCTCCGTCCCATCTTCATCCTAGAGAGACAAAGAGATTGGAGGTATATCACTTAAATTACAAGCATGAATTCCATGATTCACAGTTTGAAGCCCACAAGACCTTAATTCAGTAAATACTAGGAGGATATTTGGACAGTATATAAAGACAAACTAATTTTTAACAATAAAATGGGGGGCGGCCAGGTAGCACAGAGAGTAAGAGCACTGGCTCCAGTGTTGAGAAGACCTGGAGATTGAATCCCGGGCTCAGACACTTAGCACCCACCCAGAAACACCTGGCCATGTAACCTTGAGCAAGTTACTTAACCCCAATTGCTTAGGGGCGGCCAGGTGGCTCAGCGAGTAAGAGCACCGGCTCCAGTGTCGGGATGACCTGGATCAAATCCAGGCTCAGATACTCAGCACCACACCCAGAAATAATAACTGGCCGTGTAACCTTGAGCAAGTTACTTAACCCCAATTGCTTTAAAAAACAAAACAAAACAGAAAAAATGGGGATGAGGACAAGACGCCCCCCCCCCCCGATTTTGTTCAGGGCACATTTCTGAGTTCCAACATCATTTGTCTATCAAAAATAAGAAATATATTCTAAATCCAAATGGTTATCCTACCAAATTCCCAATGAACTGTACAATTTCCATAACAGCTATGTAGAAAGATTGTTTGATCCACCAAAGACCTAGCATAATTTTGATTCTGAGAAATTTTGTTAGTAGAGTTTTCCACACAATCTCTCCAAACAATCAGTACCATATTGGAGGGAGTGGTATAGTAAATATTATCTTGGCAAAGAATGACCATTTACAAATAAAATAAATACAAGGCTGAGTTTTTCATTATATTGCAAAAACTGAGTGAATCTTTTACCTCATCCCCACATGATGACTCCCATAGAGGTGTATTAGCACTGTATGAAATCAATATAAGAAGTATATCACTAAAAATGGCAGCTAAGTGGGAGGGCGGATAGAGTGCTGAATCTGAAGTCAGGATGGCCTCAGTTCAAATTCAGCCTCTGATACAAACTACCGTGTTATCATAGGCAAATCACTTAACCTCTGTCTGCATCAGTTTCCTGAGATAAAATAGATAATAATAGTACCTACTTCATAGAGTTGTTGTAAGGATAAAATAGGACAATATTTGTAAATTGCTTAGCAGAGTACCTAACACATAGTAAGTGCCAGGAACTTGGCTATTTAAATAAATATTAGCTGTTGTTTTTGTTATTGGATTAATGCTAAGATACCTCATGTAATTCATGACAATAACTGGAAAATATTCAGTTTTCAAAATACAATGTTCAATAGAACCTTATCATAAAGGTGAGACAGGCTGTGAAGATAATTATATATAATTGAATTGTTCTATTTCCAGGGAATCTCAGAGTGGAGACACTCACACTCACACACACACACACATGCATGTGCACACACATACATATATTACTTTGTTGGGCTTATTTTTAATGTACAACATAGGAATATGTTTTCAAATGTGCATCTACATAATTTAAACTATTTCTAAGAAGAGTGTCACGGTTGTTTCATGTGAATTTATACATTTAATTATGTATATGATCAGTTTGTTGTCAAGCAATGAGTTCTGAAAAAGATTTGTATGTTATCAATTGAAACATTAATCAACAAAATAAGTGAAAGGTTATGAGTTCAGTACAGTGTCAAACAATATATTAAATTTTTGAAGAGACATTAAAGCAAGGCAGAGGCGGTAACATCCAATTGACATTTTCTCTTGAGTGTTTAACAAAAAAAAGGAAGAAGTTGGAGGCACGCAGATTTCTAACCATTATAGATGTGCAGTGTCCCTCTCTTCCTCCCCATGGCAGGGCTCCACATGAAGCCAACCTCTTTGAAGACTGATGATCTTGTGTTTTGAGAGGCTCTAATATGCACTTCTTAGTCATCTATCTCATTTAAACAACTCACAAGAAACACATTTCAAAGGTTAACCAGCAACTTGAACCTGCCTAAGGCTGACATTATGAATGTAAACAAGAACTCTAAATGTGAGGGTGAGTAGAGTGGTTTATAAACTAGATGTAAAAGATGGTTCAGCAAGTTGAAGAAATTTGGAAACAGGTTACATTAATAATCCATGTCTCCTAGAAACATTACTGACAAACATGTAAGCATTTACTATAGTCACCTTTGAACCAGATGAAACTTCAATGGGGCAACCAGGAAACAGCAATAAAAATGAACTGTCCAAAACTATTGTGATCAAATAATGAGGGAACATTTGCAGATACGCTGCTCCCCCATCTAATATCAGGCTCCTGTGGGCTTGTGTAGTAGGATTCCACATGTCCAAGTCCGGTGTTCAATTGGATAGCTTAACATTTACTAGCCTGAGGCTGAGCTGCAGTTGCTATGAGAACCAGAACTCTGAATTTCCTGATTTGGGGATGTGTAAATAGCATCAGACCTACTGCTTGCTTTACTGGGCTATCTGGAACTTAGGGTTGTTTTTTTTTAAGGGAGATGTGACTGAACATGTAGTCACTTATAGTGAAAAGCATCTACTAAGCCTAGCTTCTTTAAATTTTCCTTGTTGGTCTCACCTATAATTCAATTGGTACAGAAAACTCCTAAGGAAACAGATCACACCTGCGTACTGAAGGAACATATAAAGTGTCAGATCTAGAGTTAAGAAGACTTCAGTTCTAATCCAGCCTTAGACACTTAGTAGTTGGATGACCCTGGGCAAATCACTTAACTCTTGTTTGTCTCAATTACCTCATCTGTAAAATATAATAATTGTACCTACATCCCACAGTTATTTTGAGGATCAAATGAGACAGTTATAAGGCATTTAGCACAGTGTCTCATGCAGAGTAGGTAGGTGCATGTTGTTTTCCTGTATCTACTTACTTTATTTTACTTTACTTTACCTAAGTGTTTCCTTATTAATCATATTCACTATTTCTTGTAACATAATAATATTGCATTTCACTCATATACCAGAATTTATTTGGTATTTTTATTCTTATTATATGACATGTCATGTAATCATCTAAATTATAGAAAATGTATAAGGATTCTCTCAGTCTCAAGAGCTATATAGTGATTTTTCATCTTTATAACAAATTTTATTCATATCTCTTATTTTTGTATCAACTAGATTTCCTACTATTATATCACTCTCCCCAACATCTCAGAAAAACCAACCCTTATAGCAAAGATTTAGAAAATAATAACAATAAAGAGTAAAGAGCAAGAAAAAATACAAAATTCCAAAGTAATCAAACTTGATATTATATGGAGTGTTCTATATCCATGGTCGCCCACATCTGCAAAGAAATGGTGGGGAGGAACCTCTTTGCAGCTTGATCATTATAATATCACAGCACTGTTTCAATATTGTTTTCACCTTCTATCCATTTTTATCACTGCAGTCTTTGTGTATATAGTTTTCTTGTATCTACTTCACTTTCCTTGAGTTTGGAGAAGTCTTCCTATGCTTTTCCACATTAATCAAGTTCATCATTTTTTTATAGTATAGTAATATTCCATTTCATTTTTGCACCAGGATTTGTTTAGTCATTTCCTATGTGATGGGTATTTTTCCCCTTTTTTTTTCCAAGACAAAAAGTCCTGTCACAAATATTCTAGAATGACCTCATCGATCACTGTCACAAAGTGTATAAACATTTTAGTTACTTTCTTTGTAAAATTTCATGTTGTTTTCCAGAATCTCCCAGTTCTACCAACAATATATTTGTGTACCCATCTTTGCACAACACAACCATTGACTGTTCCTATTTTATCATCTTTGCAAATGGGTTTGTTGTGAGGTGATTATATTGGGGGTTTTAATTTCATTTCTCTTATTATTAGTAGTATTTTGGGGCATTATATCATATGGATAATGGTTTGTAATTCTTCTTTTGGGAACTGTTTATTCATATGATAATAAGCTGCTGAAATGTAAGTCAATATGTTTCTGTATCTTACTTCTGAATTCTTAGGTTATAAATCAAGGATTAAAAATCAAGGACTTATGTCTTATTCTTTTCTACATGGAAACCATGGTTCCTCATCAATGGCCCAGGTTTTGGTGGAAAGAAGGCCTTGGAAAGATCACTCTCTTGAGTCAGAGGACCAGAGTTTAAACTCCACTTCTGATACTATGTGATCATGAACAAGTCAATACAGTTTCCTCATTTATAGTGTGAGCAAACTGAATAGATTAGATGGCCTCTGAGGTCTCTTCAAGGGCTATGCATCTATATGGTCCTATCACCCATATGACAAATTAGTCCTTCATTCAGTATTACAGATAGTCAGTCAATAAACATTTATATAGTAAATGCCAGGCACTATGCTAATAAGTTTGTGTATATCAAACCTTTTCAACTTTTAATATACTAATGTTAAGTGTTGCTTATTATTATGTCTGTTGTGATAGAAGTATTCCCTAGAGAGAGGTCCTCAAGATGTGCTCCTAAACAGATGAGGTTATGAAAATTTCAACAAATCTCAGAAAAAAGTATTGTTTGCATCTGAAAGACAATGCAAAGTCACAAATGAAATGACTGGATAATATTGTCCAGACTATAACATAGACTTGGATAGGCAACCTATAGATGTCATCCATTAGGGACAGGGACAGTCACTGAAGCAGGACAATGAGCCGGGCCTAGCACTGAACAGAAAATTTAGTAAAGTTGATCTGGCTTTGGGAAACAATAGTTTTTAATCATCTCCACTGCCTCTCAAACACCACTACTATCCTGGTGAAATTGTGTAAAAGTCTTGCAATACTATCTATGGTCTATGAAGAGTAGAAGGTAAGGATACAACAAATGACAGCAAAGATGCCCTTGGTGAGTAGGATCCACCTGATACTACAGAAGTCATATGAAGGGTAGGAAAAGGGGCTAGCTAGATCTATAATGTCATTGAGAGGAGAAACTCCCAGAAGGAAACTTCCCAAACCAAGGCAAGTGAATGTGTCCTCTAAGAGAATTGCCTAGAGCTCAAAGAGATTAAATAATTTGCCAGTGGTCACATAGCCAGAGATAAGTCTTAAACTCTCTCTCTCTCTCTCTCTCTCTCTCTCTCTCTCTCTCTCTCTCTC
>NW_027185777.1:25746352-25763106 GCF_028583685.1 Petaurus breviceps papuanus
CTCTCTCTCTCTCTCTCTCTCTCTCTCTCTCTCTCTCTCTCTCTCTCCCCCTCACCCTCGTGCCATACTGAAGTTACAAAGGACGTCATCAGAAATATGTATGATTGCTATTACAAAATGGTTTGGTCATATAGGAAAAATGAGAGACAACAAATACTCTCCAGTATCCTCAAAAGATGAGAAGAAATTTTCTAATCCATTGGTTGGAACCCCTGTGATGAATTTATATGAAGACATTAATACAAGTTAAAACGGATAGATACAATCCATAGATTTCCATTTTCTTTAAAAAAAATTAAGGACAGGAAATACAATGCTCCCTATTCCTTAAAGTACACAAAATGACCACACACAATACAAGTCAGAGTAAAATTCTTTAGAAGAGGAAAATGAAAATGGTAGAAGATGGTAGATTTATACATCTATTACATGTAGAGTAAGACACTGAAGAATTAGATATCAAATTTCACTGCACTGAGGCCTATTTGTATTACAAAATGTAAAATCTAAGCACAGGTCATAGAGCTTAATAAATATTTTACTGGATTAACAGAATCTCAGAGTTGGGAAGAAGCTCAGTACAGATAATCCAATCCTAAATGGGTCCCTCCTCTCTACAACATAGCTCTTAATTTCTCAGGAAATAACTGTATAAAATTCTTGGGGGGAGCGAAGGGAAGGAGATGAGGTAGTGGTGATTTATTTCCTTAAGGAATCATCTTAAAGGCAGGAAAGCCTACTCTGTGTCTGTGGTAGAGAATGACAATTCACCCCTAAAGGGTCACTGTGAGGAAAGCAACTTGTAAACCTAAAATCACTACAGAAATGAAAAGTGATAATTATTGATATTCTTGTTACAATTCACTATTGTTTTTAAGTGTATCCAAAACCAAGTTAACAAAATTATGCAATGAAATCAGCAGCAAATAGGGATAAGTGGAAACAACCTCATAAAACATTTCATTGTGAAAAATTGTAAAATCTCACTTACTGTTTTTAAAGGCAAGAAAAGGCACTTATAAAAACAACAAGAGGCATGACAAAATATTTAGAAACTTTCTGATAAATAGAGTTGGACTTTGCTTCTACCAGGCCCTGGGACCTCCCTCTCCCCAAACTACCAAATCTTACCAAGCAGATGTGTTCAGTGCAAATATGGGAGCAACAAAAATTATATCCTGAGCTTTATGGAGGATTTCACAAATCTCTCCTAACTTTGGGCCAAGGAAAACAGAGTATCTCATTTATAGTTTGTTTTATAATAATATTTGCTAACAGGCATCTAGGTGGCACAGTGGATAGAGTGCCAGGCCCTAAATCAGGAAGACCTGAGTTTAAATATAGCCTTAGAAACTTACTATCGGTGTGACTTTGGGCAAGCCACTTAAACCTGTTGACCTCAGTTTCTGTACCTGTAAAATAAGCTTGAGAAGGAAATGACAAACAACTCCCAATATCTTTGCCAAGAAAATCCCAAACAGGATCATGAAGAGTCAAACACAATTGAAACTAGTCAACAAGAACAACAAAAACGTTTACTGAAACTCTTAGAAATTTGAAATCATGCCAGGAACTATAAGATTAATATTAATGTGCTTAACAGTATATGATATATACTTGACACTTTTTTTTTAAAGACAACCTCTGTCCTCAGAAATCTTGGACTCTAAAACAGAAGAATGCAGACAATTACAAAATAGAGATAACGTATCTGGCCCTCAGTATATAGCATTAATAATTCCTTATATCAGGGCGGCCAGGTAGCACAGCAAGAGCACTGGCTCCAGTGTCAGGATAACCTGGAGATCAAATCCCAGGTTAGCACCCACCCAGAAACACCTGGCTATGTAACCTTGAGCAAATTACTTAACCCCAATTGCTTAGGGGCGGCCAGGTGGCTCAGCGAGTAAGAGCGCCAGCTCCAGTGTGGGGATGACCTGGATCAAATCCGGGCTAGGATACTCAGCACCACACCCAGAAATAACTGGCCGTGTAACCTTGAGCAAGTTACTTAACCCCAATTGTTTAAAAAATAATAAGAATAATTCCTTATATCAATAAAGTGCTACTATTCTTTTAAAAGCATGAAGGCTGGTTATTCTTCCTTCAAAGCTAGAGACCCTCAGAAATTATGTAGAAACAGATTTATTCTAAAATACTAGAAACCTGGTCTCACAGCTTAGACAATCTCTACTTCACCCTCAGTGCAAAGGAAAAGGCTGTGTTTTGTGAGCCAAGCCTATTCTGTCTACTGAGCATGAGCAAACTCATCTGATTGATACAACTGAATTCTCCATATGTAGGAAGGGAATAAGGAAGAGCTTAGTGATTTGCTGAAGTAGAAAGGGAGTTCTACTGCTAAGGAGCCTTGCAAGTTAGGTCTACACTGCCCTCTCCTGTCAACAGCCAAATTCAGGTACAAAAGGATGAAAAAGCCTGGAAATACATGTACCCTGTATATCATATCAACAATTTATGCTATAAATGGGAGCTTCAGAGAATAACACATTGGTAATGTTCCTAACGTCAACCCAAATGACATAACTTTCACGTGTGATATTTACAAGGGATCTGCAGTAAGGCACAATAAAATATTGCTTGGCTTATTTGTTTTTTTTTTTTCTCATAAAGATACTGGAGAATAGATTTAAACAGAAGAGACCTTAAATCTATCCTCTCCCACAACTTTTTTATAGATGGAAAAATCCAAGGCCCAGAGAGTTCAAGCAACTTGCCCAAAGTTCCAAAGCTATGAACTCATAGCAGTATAGAATTCAAACCAAAGTCCTCTGTCCTCCAAACTAAGGTTCTTTCAAAGAATGTAAAAAAAAATGTAGCTATTTTTAACATTAAGGGGAACGTTTTAAAATTTTCCTTCAAATGGTAACTACCACTTGGTCACACTTAAAGCTAAGAATCTCAAGGAATTTACAAGGGAGACTGGGGAATGATTAGATCAAATCTGAAATATCATTTCTAATCTGGGACATCATATTTTTTAGAAAATATCTAAAAAACTGGAAAATGACCAAAAGAGCTGGCCAGGATGGTGATAAAACTAGAAAAGGTGACAGAGATGGGTCAGTCCTAGGAGCTAGGGTTGTAGTGTCTGGAGAAGACAAGGCAAGCACAGTTGAGATAGCGGTCTTCAAATATTGGAAGGGCTGTTCCACAAAAGTGGAATCAAACATAGTTGACTGGAAAGAACAAATATGTAGGCAGCTAGGAATTCCAAGAGACTCAAGTGAGGAGAGACAACATTTCAGTGAAAGCAGACAGACCCATTCAGAGGCAAGCAGGTAGGAAATGGGATGTCAGGTACTAGGAACAATAAAGAGGCCCCTCTCTGATCATTCATTGTTTGGAAGCATGTGATCGAATAGGCAAAGGTCACTGACAGAATATAGAATATCTGCCAAAGACAGGCTCACAAAAACATTCAATAACCTGTTCATACGTAAGCTGATGAGCGCATTTCAAAG
This sequence comes from Petaurus breviceps papuanus, assembly GCF_028583685.1. Lineage (NCBI taxonomy): Eukaryota > Metazoa > Chordata > Mammalia > Diprotodontia > Petauridae > Petaurus > Petaurus breviceps. The sequence continues at coordinate 25,749,835 of NW_027185777.1, forward strand.
CTTAGAGACCTCTAGAAATGAGAGGGACCTTATACCATACATTAGTATCTAGTCCAACAATCCATAGCTGCCTTCAAAATCCAGCCCGTGGGGCTCTTCCTCTATCAGGTCTTTCTAGATCTGATTCCTCACTCACTCCAATTACCTCAAATTACTTTGTGTGTACTTTGCATATTTAAAAAATATTTTCATAACTGAATACATACTATATTTGTCCTTACAACCCTAGGTAGAACATAGACTCCTTGGGGGCAGGAATTAGTTTATGCCTTTGAATCCTCAGTGCCAAGCACTGGATCTTTTACACAATGAGCACTTAATAAATGTTTTTTGAATTGAACTCATCTTTTTGAGGCAGAACATTTAGAGTTCATGATTAGTTTGAATGTTTCAGGCTAAACTGTGTTTTTCAAAAATTAAACTTATCTTAATTAGCTAGTATTGAAGATAACTATATTAATAAAATCCATCATGTGTGAACTGATGAATTGTTTCTGATTTTCTATGTTTTGAACAAAAGCCAAATTAAAATGAATTTGGTCAAATCCAGGAAACTGGAGTGTTTAAAAACAAAGTATTAAAGGTGACACAATCATGATGTGCTTTTGTTGTCTCATGATTTGTTTTACTTAAAAAAAAAAATAGGCAAGTGGGAAGAGAGAATTAGAATATTTTTATATAGGAAATTCTCCCTCTTCGCCATTACATGATATTCTGGAATGCCTAAGACCTCTAATAAGGAACCTTGCCATTTTTTGTGAGCTCATTCATCAGCTCTACTGATGTCTGCATTCACCAGAGTACCACAGGCTTGGTCAGGACCACAGTGAGTAAGAAATTTTGTTTTAAGAACTGCTCCTCAAGGTCTCAAACCAGCATCTAGTCAAAAAGAAGGGCTCACTTACTATGTCCTTTTTCAATGACCTTTTTATTAGCTCAATAATAAAAATTTTAAAATTAAAATGTAAAATATATTTTGAAAAACAATTTAATTATATTTAATAATTTTATCATTTACTGTTGATTACACAATTTTGTTCCAATTATGTTCTTACTTTTGCTTTACTCAAGTTGTTCTCCTGGGGTTTAATTAAATCAGGAATTCATTATTTGTGAATGGACAAGAAAACTCAGCTTATTTCACATAAAAGATTACCTTATCAATATTTACAAGATAGAAAGGCAAGTATAGGGAATAAAACTCATTATAATTTCTAGTATAAAAGCTGGACAAAATGAGAAGGTATATCACGAAGTAAAAACATACACATATATGTATATGAATATATGACAGCATACTAATTATATCACTAACAGTTTACAAGGACTGAAAGAGGGAAGCAATTTAAGCCATACTCAGAAGTAATCAGATTTCCCTTGAAATAAAGAGAAGTAGATCAAGTTGTCTGTCCATAATTTCCACCAAAAATAAAGCCCTCACAATTGACCAATTACAACCTTAATGGAGAAAAACAAAAATGATTTTTGCTAACATTTAATTCTACCTAGCAGGACATATCTCTGAGGTGAAAAAAATACCTATATAGGAAGTGACTAGAGAGAAAACCATGTTGAGAAAATAAAACAGGAATATTCCACACCAACCTTTATCCATTTAAGATAAAATATAGAGTTGAATAAATGTATTTGTGCATGAACAATGTCTTATAGTCCTGATATATAGACAAAGGGAAAGGAAGTACATTCTGAAGCAGCTTCACACTTTTCCTTTGTTATTCATATCAGCTTTTCAAGGACCAAAGCTATCTCTTTTTTTCCCCTTATTTGAGAAGTCTTTTGAATACCAAATACCATTTCCTATTCAGAAACCTGAATCTGTCATTAGGCAATTTCCAAAATAAGTCTCATAGTGCTTTCATCCTTATTCTTTTTTATCTCTAACAGTCCCTGGTTGCCTGATTTGCAGATCTGTATCACCATGTAAGGTTTCAACTGGCTTTGGCAGACTCCAGCTCAGTTTGATCCCTTGGATGCTAAATGTAAAAGCCAAGCCTGATATGGTTACACAGATTGTGTTCTGTTCTCTATCACTTTGAAAATCACCTTCCACATGATAGAATTTTTTTTAAACACACAGAACTTTAGTTGTGAATTTTTCTTATGCCTATGCAAGTTTTTAAAGTCATTACTTTTCAAAAGAGTCATTAAACTTTGAAAAAAGTTACCTTTTTTTTAAAAGAAAAAAAGGAAAGGACTGGCAATAGTTTGGTGAAAGGTAAGATTTTTGCCTGGGTCAAAGATCCAATTTAACTCTAAGTTTCATTTCTTTTGACAGTTTAAAGTTACAATGTCAAGATACAAATCATACTTTAATTTTTTTTTTCCTACCACATGCACAGAGATAGAACTGCAGACATGCAGGTGTCCCCTCAACATACCCGCAACCCTATGGTACCTTAGGTAATAAAACACTCAAAAGAAAAGCAATCTTGCCTTGCCACCATGGTAGCATAAGAAAGCTTGAAAAAATCAGTTTTGTACCATGCCCTTGAGGTCGGAAAATTGGGGGAGTGAAACAGTAGGAATTTGAAAAATGTAACCTAAAAAACCCAAGGCATGAAACACAGCCACTAACCTCTGTTCTCCGAAGCGATCTTAGAAAGGGACCTGATATCTAAGGTTACCAGGACTTAAATCACACAGGGCTTTAAAGACTAAAATCAATGAAACAAATTGCCCTCCAATGCAATGAGGTAGACAACACATATTCTCAAGTACTGGTGTAAAAAGCCCTGCCAACATCAGTTAGCCAAGTAGTACTTTAGAGACTCAAAAAAAAAAAAAAGATAGAAAAAAAATCTTAAAACTTCTATAAATCTGACCTCAAAGATATAGCCAAATGACATCACTCATTTTAGCACTTAATGATACCTGTCAGAGTGCTCAGACTTCTATTCATTATGGATCCCTCTTAGCATTTAATGCAGTGCTAGAGAACATAGTAGGCTTTTGAAAAATACTTGTTGAGTAAAATATTATCAACCCATAAATTCTCAAAATCCTTGTCTCACTATAAAAAGAACTTGTTTCAATTGGAAGAGTTCAGAACTCTCCATTAAAAACCTCTTGTGATTAAAAGCAGTGTTGTATAATTAAAAGAGTACTGAACAAGCAATCAGGAGACTTGGGTTCTGACCCACTAACTTTGCCATCCTGAGCAAATCACTTTAGTATTCACTTTTCTCATCAGTAAAACAATGGGCTTTCACTAGATCATCTTTAATATTTTACTGAAATAAATTTTGAAAGGATCTGAAGACATTAATCATAAGAAAACTAGGAACTCCATCACTAGCTCTCAAAGTGAATTTCTAGAATGAAAATTTTTTAAGTGATACTGCTGTGACCTAAAACTTTTTTTTAAGAGAAAGTTGCTTTCTTTAGTACCTCTAAAGCATCCAATAATCAAAATAACTCTATATAGGTCATCCAGTTCTAGGAAAAGAAGAATAGAATGCAATGGTGATCTCTGTTTATACAACTTATTTCTTTAAACACATGTGTGTATGTATATATGTATATGTGTGTGTGTGTGTGTGTGTGTGTGTGTGTGTACACACACACACACCTATTATTTCAACTGCACTCACTTTTTGGGACTGGAGGGTTGGGTAGGATGAATCTGAACAAAACATCTTAATCACAAGACTTCAGAACCTACATAGTAATTAGAATTAGCTAAGTGAGCAAATCCCAGAACATTCCGGATCGCCTTAAAGGGCTGAGGAATAATAGATTGATTAAAGAGTTTAGCCAGAAGGCAGTCAAGAGAGAATCTTCTAGGTCCATGGCCAGAAGGGGATAAGAGGCAAAAGTAGTTCAGAGCAAAGAATGCTGACTAAAAAATCAGAAGGACATGGGTACCAATCCTCCCTATCCATATGACCACAGACAAGTCATTTATCCTATCAAGTTTACAGCTTCTTTATTTGTAACATACAGGACAGGTGGAAAGAGAAGATACTAGGATGTCTTTGTAAGTTTCTTCCAGTCAAAAGTCTATGACCCCAAGAAAAGTTCTCTGTAGTTTCTATACCTTTTTTAAGGTCATGAAAATATGAACTCACTGACCAGAGAAGAAAATCATGAAAATGACAATTAAGGGAAGGAGGGATGGGAAAAGGGAGGAGAGAATATGAGGAATGTTTTAAAAAAATATTCAAAATATTTTAGGTGATTTTAATAGGAAATTCATACATGATTATGTATGTTCACTGTACATGGGCTATAGTTGTAGGGTAAGAAAATGGAGGTCTCATTATAGCTCTCATTACATCATGAAGATTATGGAAGACTATGCCAAGAGAAAAAGAATGTCTGGCAGGTCCTACATTAAGACAAAAAAGCTTTGTATATGAGCTCAGCAAAAGACTGAAGACTACCCTGGCTAAATGCAAGTTTTGCTGCCATAGGGGTGACCAATAGGTGAAGAATATTTTTTTTTTGCTACAGTAATCACAGAATGTCAAAGGTATTAGGGAGCTCCTAATATCTAATAATTAGGTATTAGGACCATTTCTTTCAATCTGTACCTGACAGGTCATCCCCCATGAAGAAACATTTTGCTTCATTATCTCCATCTTCCTTCAAATCTCAACTGAGGTGCTAACCAGAAAGGAGATCTTTCCTGATATTCCTAATTCCTGGTGTTTTTCTCTCACCAAGTCTACTTGAAATTCCTTTCTATTTGCTTTATATATTTGATATTTGTGAATTTGTGTTCAAATTGCTACTCCCTTTCCAGAAGAAAATAAGGTGCTTGTAAGGAGGGACTATTCTGTTTTAGTCTTTGTATTGCCAGCTCATAGCAAATGGTAGTTGTTCAGGAAATCCTTGCTGAACTGAATTCACAGAAGCAACACATCACACTGTAATGTGACATTTCCTTCCTTCCTTCCTTCCTTCTTTTCCTCTTTTCTTCCTGATTTCCTTTCTTTCTTTATTAAAAAGCTAGACAAGACAAGGAATTTGGAAGAGTTGGATCTGGTCAGAAAAGAAAGGAGAACAATATCTATCTTCATTATCAGGAGACCCTATATCTCAAGAAAATCCACTACATGGGAATTTAAGATCATCTGCATGACGCTCAAGGGAGATGAACTGACCTTTTTGCATATAATCACCACTTTTAAAATTTTATCTGTTATTAACTCATAACACCAGCTAATAAAAGATTAAATTACATTTATGTATATAGGTTTAGCAATGTTTATGATCAAATCTGTATTAATAAATTCAATTTAATAAAATCAACTCATAGTTTTAAATTAGCTAATATAATAAAAATTAAAATTTGGTGATCTTTATTTTTAAATTAATATGGAGAGATTTTAAAAGTAAGAATCACTTCATATCCCTTGGATTATAAATGCAAACTATTATCTGGCCACTTTTTAATTGGAAGTTAATATAACATTGAGTTAGAACTTAACTAAATTTGATTTATGTATAATAGAAAAAAATTATTCATCCTATAAGCTCTGTGGATACTGTGTTCATTTTATAATGGGAGAACCTGATCATACTTAACTACAGTATACAGTAATTACCTATTAGGCCTTTTGTAGAACAAGTAGGATGATGTTTCATTACTAATAATATTAAATACTATGAGCCGAATTATCACAAAAAAAGTTTCAACAGGGAAGTTTTAGAGGTCCTGCGAACAGGAAAAGCACATTAAATTACAGAAATACAAAGAAAAATAAATAAATTTGAGACTTATAGAACTCTTCCTACAAAGACAACCAAAAGGAATGGGAAAAAATAGAATTTGAATTTTTATCCTTTATCCCTCACCCTGAGTTAATATGGAAGCATAGCCAGGTAATTCTATTACATAGTGTATGTCAGCAAAAGCCCTGGATCAGAGTTCTGAAGGACAGTATTAGTTTCAGAAACACATATGAATTACTGCTATTTTATATTATGGGAAAGCCCCAACTCTGCCACAAACTGTGAGACTGGGCAAAATGATTTCCCAAGCTCAATTATTTTATCTGTAACATGAGCAGATTGAACTAGATAATCTTCAAAGTCCTCTCCATATCTATTATTGAAGTACAATATAAAATTATACTGAGAACTCTTCAGATTTTTCATTCCCCATAAATTCACAATGGAATGTTTTCAGAGCACAAAACCACTAAGTTGAAATGTTAATGATTTGAGAATGTTGGTTCATCCCTTCTTGGGTTTTTGTAAAAATTGTGATCTATAAAGGATTTAAAACACCTTATCATTTGGAACATAAAATAAGCCTCTATAATTTGATAATAAATACAAAAACACTGCTCCATATACAGTTTTCTCCACATCAAGTCTCAGGTTTCAAAACTACCACTTCTTGAATTCCAGACCCACCTGGACTTTCTTAAAAGCAGCAGCGAACAGTACATACTACAGGTTCTCCTTTCTTAACAGCATGTTACATTTTTCAGCTATGTGAAATAATCAACTTGAGATAATGGTTCATATAAAATAAATGTAGAGTTATAAAGGACCTTAGAGGAGATGTTATCCAATTCCTGTCATTTTATAGATGAGGAAGCTGTGGCCCAAAGCAGCTAAACAACTTCCTAAGGTCAGCTTGGTGATACAGTAGATATAGTGCTGGTCCTGGAGTCAGGAAGACATCCTCATGAGTTTCAATCCAGCCTTAGACAAGTACTAGTTGTGTAACTTTAGGCAAGTCACTTAACCCTGCTGGCCTCAGTTTCCTCATCTATAAAATGAGCTGGAGAAGGAAATGGCAAACCACTTCAGTATCCTTGCCAAGAAAACCCCAAATGGGGTCATGAAGAGCCAGATATGACTAAAAGGGCTCAACACCAATAGTCATATAAACAGCATGTGCTCAAACTAGGACTTGAAAACAGATATTCAACTCCAAACTCAACGCTATTTCTAAACTCTTCTGCTCTCTAAGACAATGTGGTAAAAAGTTGTCAGCAATTGTTTCTCTCTCCTTCCAGAGTAATCACTAAGAAAAAGTGGCATTTTTTTCATTTTGCAAATAGTACATCACTTTCTCTACTAAAAACATAGACCTGGATATTTCTTAATCCTAATTTAATTCAGAAATGGTAAAGGTAGAGGTAGAGAGAGGAAGATGGAGGAAGGGAGGAGGAAAGAGAGGGAGACAAAGGGAGGAAAGGAGGGAGAGGAAGGGGAAAGGGAAAGAGAGAGAGGAGGGAGGGAGAGGGAGGGAGACAGAGAGAGAGAGAGAGACAGAGAGAAAGGGGGGATGAGGGAAGAGGAGTGAGAGAGCACAAATTCTTCCCCATTTTTAGAGCAAGGAACAACTAACATCTCCAACATCTGACTTCATAGAAATACATTTTGAGCACAGATTTTGATATTGTTGTTTGGGTGTAGATGCTGAATTTCTACTAAAGGCACACTTTTATCAAAAATTTGTTGTTCACAGAAGGAAATCAATAAACCTCTTCAAAACTCAATTCATTGAAAAAAATCTACAAACACATGGAAAAAAGAAAAGAGGCATGAGCTAAATTCCATCTTGAAGCACAAAGACAATTCTCAACCAACAGGTCATTGCATGATTGCTACAGTAAGAAGCTCCAAGATTGAAGAATAACCTTTAACTAACTCCATTTTATGATATTATTGGACACTGCTCTCTTTGCAGTTATATTTTCCCATGTTCCATTAATTTAGACTTCAATATCAATACTTCTACAGAATAGTAACACAACAGTAGAAAAGCATTAAAAGCAAAAGAAGAAGAAGCTATAAAATTAACATACTATTTTTCATTACATAAAGCTATGCATGCAGAAGGAAAAGCTATTAGCCACATTTTTTAACAAATGTACATTAAAAGTTGTTTAAGAGTGAAAAGACATGTTAATAATAGGAATCTCCTGTTGTGAGAGTCAGGACCAATGTTATTTAATAGACTTTTAATGATCTGAAAGAGAGAGCAAATTGCAAGGTGTTGAAATAGTCCATACAAAGAAACCCCCTTATATGAGTAGCATTCAAAAAGGTCTTTAAAAGTCTCCAGAATGAACTAATTTAATATGATATATGATGACCGATGAAATTTAGCTTATTAATGCAAGGTAATCATTGCTGCTTCTATGTTTTGAAGAGCAACCATGTGCTGCTTAAGCAACAATGAATGACGAACAGATGTGAACAAAGTTTGCTACTATAATCAAACCTATCCTGTGCTAATGTAACATATTTAATGTTATACATAATTGTTATTATGGCACATCTGAAATTACACATAAATGGTAAGCCATTGATGAAAATAACTATAATTGATATTACTTTTATTTGGCCTGATCAAACTTTACAGTTTTTCTCTTCTTTTAGGTTTTCTATTATCTATAAATATCAGCTTCAACCCTAATAGTTTCCCCTGACATCAGGTATGATTTATTCAACACAAATATTAAAAGACAAAATTCCTAGAGTCCATAATAGGTGATGCTTCCTTTGCCCCAATCTATCCTTCAACCATGGCCAAAAGTTGGGGTTGTCCTTCAATTCTATCATCTACCTGAGTGGTAGCAATGTGATAAAGTAGAGAGAGCGCTAGGGTAGGAATCAGGATGACTCATCTTCATGAGTTCAAATCCAACCTCAGATACTTTCTGGCTGTTTGACCCTGATCAGGTCATTTAGCCCTATTTCCCTCAGTTCCTCATCTTTAAAATGAGCTGGAGAAGGAAACAGCAAACTACTCCAGGATCTTTGCCAAGATAATCCCAAATGAGGCCACAGTCAGACACAAATGAGCAATAAAACGATGACAATTTTATTTATGAAAACATTGTCCAGTGACGAATGTGGGCACCTCCTACTGCACTCCTTAAGAGCCAGGGCTTACCTGATACATACAAATTGACCTAGTGAAACTGATCTCATTGCTGTTCCTTGAACAAGACATTCCATCTCTGGGAATTTCTTTGGCTGGACTCCATGTCTGGAATGCTAACTTTCTTAACTCTGCCTACTAGTTGCTCTAACTTACTTCAAGTCTTAGCTAAAAACCCATCTTGTACAGGTAGAAATCCCTAACTCTTCCTAATCTTAGTTCTTTCTCTCATTTAGTGATTTCATATTTATCCTGTATATCACTTGTTTGTACATATGTGTTTGCTTGTGGTGTCCCCTATTTTATTATGAGCTCCTTCAGGTCAGGGACTGCTATCTTTTGCCTCTTTATATATCCCCAGCATTTAGCACAGTGCCTGGCTCTTATTAAATGTTCATTGACTGACGGACAGTATTGCATACTACATTGATCTGTTGGTGTTTATTCCCTTCATAGACTAAAAGTTACATAAACCAAGTCTTATCTAAGTTTTATATCTTCTGCAACATCTAGCACAAGGCTTTGTTTTAAAATACATGCTTATATAAATGTCCCTTAAGTGAATGAGGACCATCTAGCTCTCTCCCATGTTGGACTCCAGTGGACTCCAATGTTTAAGATTTCCCAACCAATAATCTCTGCCTACTACAACCCTTTCTCCCTTTAACATAGCTATGGTGCCTGTTCTTCTCTGATTCCTTCACTTAATTTTTCCTTGATTCTCTGAGGGCATTGTGGCCCCTCTTATACAATTAATAAAGTTCTAACTGGAGCTTCATGATTTTTGAGAAGGTAGTTTCACTTTAGCGTAGATTAAAAAGGGTCAAGGAATAAATGGGTGGTGAAAGAAGCAGTGACTATGAAATTTTGTTGTTGTTCAGTTGTTTCAGTAGATTACAGCTCTTCATGAATCAATTTGGGTTTTGCTTGGCAAAGATAAAGGGATATGGCGGCTGGGTAGCACAGCGAGTAAGAGCACTGGCCCCAGAATCGGGATGACCTGGGATCCAATCTAGGCTCCCTATACTTAGCACCACACCCAGAAATAACTGGCCTTGTAATCTTGAGCAAGTTACTTAACCCCAATTGCTTAAAAAAAAAAGATAATGGGATAATTTGCCATTTACTCATCTAGTTGATTTTTACAGATGAGGAAACTGAGACAAACAGGGTTAAATGACTTGCCCAGAGTAATACAGCTAGTGTCTGAGGCTGAATTTGAACTCAGAAAGAAGAGTCTTCCTTGACTCTAGACCCAGTAAAAACCATCCACTGTAACCTAGCTGCCCCTATAAAATATCTTTAAGTATAAATATCTCTAAGTAAATAGCATAAAATGTTTAAAAATCTAGAAGTATATATAATAAAATACTATAAAATACCCTCCATAAATGTGATGGTAAAAAAGGACTAGCAAAATAGGCAGTATGTGAGATGATAGCAAAATACATTGTACATTGACCATGTGCTTTGTAGAGCTCACTGACATTATAATACATGCGTTGAAAAGCATGGTTTCTTTTTGGAATCAAACATTTTTGTGCAACTCCCAGTGACATGGGATAGGAACTAGAATTATGATTTCATTGATACAGGGAATTCCAGAATAAGGAAACTCCCTCTAGCAATGCAGGCTAGCACCTTCTCTGCATTTTACCTAGAAATTCTTTGTGTCTGTGTATCAGCAAGCCCCCTAGCATAACCAGGGTGCCTGCCAATACAGATTCTTAGATCTGCTTTTCTAAAGGAAAGCAACTCAAAATGGATTAACAGTCTTGCTTTAATCAAACAAATGTCATTTACCAAGTTCAGGGGGAAAAGGTCAGTACCCAGAACTTCAGAAAATACAAACAAGTTACAAGCAGAAGTTATAAGCAGACAGAAAAACAGATCAACAGACAGACTTCCAGCTGTCTAACAATTACATCCATACCTAGTCAGTTAACAGAGAGGGAAGCACCAACATCTGGGTTTTCAAAGCCAGGGAGGGGCTCAATGGCTGCCCACAGTCTCATCTGGCCAAATCATACAACTCTTCTCAAAGTGAGTCCCAAAGCAAAGCCTCACATGGTGGTATATATAGCCTTCTCCTGGATCACAGAATGTCACAACCCTCTTCACCCACTGCCAAATCACAAAGTAAAAACAAGCCTCCTGCAGCAAGCTCCATGTGACCACATTCAGCCTATTACAGCACAGAGTATATTTTCAAATCTGGGAAGGTTTTCAGAGTCACTTAAGCCTATCAAAGGTCCTAGGGGCAGGGAAAATCTTAGATTCACATTCCCATAACAGTCTGAAAGCAAGTGTACACACATCAGTCACTACTTCCTTAACATTTAGAACACAATGACAAATTTTGTAGGAAAACCCAAGGTGTTCTGAGAAAAAAATAATCACCTCCCCTAACCAGTAGAGAGGGGAGAAAAAATCATTTACATAAAAAACTCAGATTCCAGGAAAAGTTTTTTCTAAGCATCTCATTTAAGGAAACCGTTCCTCCCAAAGGTAGATCAGCAACAACTGAACAACTTGGTCAGTATCTTGAGAGGGTTGGCTAAAGCAGAGAGAGGTTTAGTGGCTTGACCTTCTGCCATATCCAAGATGGCAAGTGAACCCCAGTTTTGCATACTCAGAGCCAGCCTTTCTATCTATTATGTCAGAACTGTTTTTTCTCCATTTACAAGGCATTCAGAACAAAATACCTAAGTAATGAATAAATATGGATTTCAATTTTAGAAAGTGAAAAAAGTTTAGAAGCTGAAAATTACTATTCAGTTTGCCTAATTTCTAATCTATTAGCAATTAATCTAACATCATAACACAAGCAGGATTTTTACTTCATTTTGGTCTGTTCATTGTAACCACAGGAATCTAAAGAAAAACATTGGAGTGTGAAGGAGGAATTATTCAAGATGGGAAAAGGCACAAGGAATAAAGCCTTTGTTTTATGGCAAGAACAAAATGGCTATATCTTTTTCATACTAGCATGTATGGAAAATAGAATTATTATAGAAATAAATTCCCTTCAAAGGTTTACAAAGATTTTTGTTGGGAAAAGGAGGGACAAATTTAGAACCAGAGTTCTAAGTTCACTTTAAACCACAGTGCTGTATTCAAATCAATCTTTATATTCTATTAGAGAGAAACATATGAAAAAGACAATGATTTTTTAAAAAAATTCTAATTACATGGAATTCTAAATAACTGAAATAACAGAATGTAAAGGAAGAGTAATTTTAAAAGAGAGATATTGAAAGCATATACTGAAGAACAGGTATAAGATGAAGTTTCCTATATACTTTTTAAAATTGATTCTCAAAAGTGAATCTACCTTTGATTTAGCAGTTGATATTTCTTGAGGATACACGTAGGTACAAATAAGAAATCATTTATTCCTTTGGAACTTATAATTAAATAAGAAAGAGAGAGGGACAAACAATCGAGAATTTAATAAGTCTTTAAAAATTACATGAAGTTAAAGTCATGAATATGAATTGGAAGGGATCTTAGAAACTAATGCACATCTTTTGAAAGCTTCAGTTAGTGAGCTTTTAAATATTTGTATAACTGAAAATACACATAATTGGTTTCTACTGTGATTCATTTTCCTCTGCATTTTATTTTATACATTGAAAACTTTTTCTAAAAAATAAAGAATCCATAGGCCTTATTAGACTGACAAAGAGGTCAAAAGACAAAAATAGTTAAGAACTTTTGAGCTAATCCAATGCATTCCTGAACAAAAACTTCCTTTACAATATACTCAAGAGTGGTCTTAAACATTTGCTTGAAGATATCCAGAAGTAAATAATTCTATTTTTGGACAGCTCTAGTCATTGAAAAGTTTCTTTGTTTTTCTCTTTGGTGGGGGATTGGGGAGGAGGAGGTTGCTATTCTCAAGTAACTCACAGTCTAATGGAAGAGATAACATGCAAACAACTATGTACAAACAAGGCATGTGTGTATAACCATCTATGTGAACATGCATGTGTGTACATGTATGTGTGAATGTATATGCATATATATATGTAGGACTGGGGAAGGAAGGAAATAGAACTTATAGCTGAGATTAGAAGGAAGCCAGAGAAGCTAGCAGACAGAGAGGAAGAAGGACAGTTCCAGCCTGGACAGCAACTGGTAAAAATGGTCAGAACTGGGAAATGGGAGGATATGTGGAAAGATCAAACAGCAAGGAGACAGAGGTCAAGTGAACACACATTTATCAAATGCTTACTTTTTGTTAGATACTATGCTAAGATATAGGGATAGAAAGAAAGGCAAACAACAAACAAAACTGTGCCCTCTGTCATAGAGCTTACAACCCAAAGTGTGAAGAAAGAAAATGTGTGAAGTGCATCTAGAAGGGGGGGAAGATGGGGGGGGGGGAGAGAGGAGGG
>NW_027185777.1:25763506-25789914 GCF_028583685.1 Petaurus breviceps papuanus
GAGACAGAGAGAGTGGGAGAGAGGGGGGAGAGGGAGAGAGAGGGGGGGAAGGGGGAGAGACAGAGACAGAGAGAGTGGGAGGGAGAGAGAGGGGGAGAGAGGGGGAAAGAGGGAGAAAGAGAGAGAGAGAGAGAGAGGGAAGGGAGGGAAGGAGAGGGGGGAGAGGGAAAGAGGGGAGAAAGGCAGATGGAGAGATATGCAACCCCAGAGTGGAAGGCTGGGAGGCATTAGCAACTTCTAGAGGGTGGAGGGGGTCTGAGAAAATGGTGTTGGAATGGGTGCATTTCTATTAGATTTTGAAGGAAATCAAGAAAACTAAAAGGCAGAGGTGATAGGACAGACAGTTCAGTGAAATTCAAACAAATAGATTCTCCCACAAGTCACATATTGACTTAGAAAACCACAAATTAATGTTATCTGTGTTGAGTTCTATTTTTTATTTATTGGTAAAAACATTTCCCAATTATATTTGAATCTTGTTCTGACTGCACAGAGATTTGTGGGTTCCCTTAAAAGAGGATGACATCTCTAAGGTAGAATATTGAAAGGAGAAGGTAGGAGAAAGCTAGTGAAAAGGAGAGAAGACTATCATCTCCCCACCTAGATATCATGCCTTTTGATGAAGACAAAAATCAGTCTTTTTTCTTTGTCTGACTTCCATCAAATCTCAACTAAAATACTACCTCTTCTGCAGTATGCCCTTCCTAATAACCCTTCAATGCTAGTGACTATTCTCTGAAATTGTCTCTAATTTACCCTGAACATATATCTCCTTTGCACAGCTGTTTACATGTTGTCTACTCCATTAGACTGTGTGCTCCTTGAGGGTAGGCATTGTATTGCCTTTCTTTGTATCTTCAACCTTTATCACAGAGCCAGTCTCAAAGTAGGAGCTTAACAAATTATTGGTATTCACTGATCCTAATACACAGTGAAGGGCAGCTAGGTGGCAAAGTGAATAAAGCACTGGGCTTAAATTCAGGAAGACTTATCTTCATGAATTCAAATCTGGCCTCAGACACTTACTAGCTGTGTGACCCTGAGCAAGTCATTTAACCTTTTTGCCTCAGGTCCACATCTGTAAAATAAGCTATGTAAGGAAATAACAAACCACTCCATTATCTCGACCCAGAGAACCCCAAATGGCATCACAAAGAGTCAAAAATGACAAAGGACTAAATGACAACAAACAAAAAATCACAGTTAATTCACATTGAGTTTATCCTCCACTAAAATCCAAAGGAAGGAAAGGAAGGGAAGTAATTATTGAAATAAGGAGATCAATAGGAGGCTATTGGCTCAGTAGAAGTGCAAGATCCTGAATGGAGTAGTCATGTGAGTAGAGAGTAGGGGATGTTTATACTAAATACAATGTAGAAGTGATATTTTTTAAATGAAAATATTTGTAAGATACTATTGTATTTTTATTCAAATTTATTACTATTTTTCTTGGACTTCTTTCAAAAACATGTTTCTGCTTTCAAAAGTTAAGGTCATTAATGCCAAAGCCTCAGTCAGTGTATCTTGAAAGTATTACTGAATTATGTCTGTTTATCATTACAACACAAATTTCTCAAGAAAAATTACTCCCTCAGGGGCCTTAAAAGAATGAATAAATATAAAATTCTAACAATCTCTTGATGTGATCAAACTAACATTTCCCACTCCAAATCCCTTAATTTAATCTAGGATTAACAAAAGGAATATTAAATGTTCAAATAAAGGAATAATATACTGCCTAATTTTTGAGATCTTTTAGGCTCAAAAACTTTTAGCTAAAAACAATTTCTTCACGGAGTGTATTCAAATTCAGAAGCCCAACAATGATAACATTTAACAGTAACAAATCATTTCTTCAGTTATACACATTTATGGTTGGGCCAAAATGCAACTACATGTGCAATGAGAAAAATCCCAATGTAAGTTGAAAAAAAAAAAGACAGATGGCAAAATCTGGCGAAAAAAGAGGGTACCAAAGCCATATTTTCAAGTACCAACAGATGTAATGACTTTAAAATATTGCTCCTTTAGGGATACACAAAGATTTTTCTACCCTGTACTGTAATTCTGACCCAACCAACCTTTGACTTTCTTGTGTAAGAAACTTGAGGCCCCAGGATGTGTCAAAGGGACAAAGAAGATTGTGTCCCCCAAGGGACAGCTATAAGACTGATTTTACAAGAGATAAAAGCAGAAAATAATTCTTGTAGAATAGCTTAATGTGTGAAAATCCAAACTCCTCAAGTCAGTGAACGAGAGAATAAAGAAAACTCTAAAACCCATCCACATATTTAGTAACATTATAGAGCTAAGGAACTTGGAAGATGACCAAGAAGCACTGACTAAAGCTTCAAGAGCAAAGTGATGCTGTGAACTGTTAATTTTACAAATTGTATAGATCTTTAATCTTAAATAATCAGCAACTATTAATTAATGTAAATATATATCTTTATCCCAGATTTTTCCCAGATTTCCATCCCTCCATTTTGTGAGGCCTGATGTACTTTTGCCCCCTTAAAGCCTACTTATTAAAAAATAAGTTCATAGGGATGGCTATGTGGAGCAGTGAATAGAGCACCAGCCCTGGAGTCAGGAGGACTTGAGTTCAAATCCGACCTCAGACACTTAATGCACAAACAAACCTTGTGACCTTGGGCAAGTCACTCAACCTCAATCTGTCTCAGTTTTCCCAACCATATAAAAAAGGGGATTATAAAAGTACCTACCTCCCAGGGATGCTGTGAGGATCAGGTGAAAAAATGTGTAAAGTGCTTTCAAACCTTGGCACAAGGTAAATGCCAACTATTACTAGTATGACTACATAGACCCTCCATGTTACCTCACTGTTATGTTCTCTGCCACTGAGTGTATGTTTCTCTCTCCATTCCTCCAGCCCTTGCTAGATTTGATAATAATCATCCAACCAACTCTACTATTTCTGGAAGGGATTTGTAAAACAACTGCCCAATGACACCAATCACCATTCCTGTGAATACCCTGCACAAAACACTCCAGCCAGACCACCACTCTGTTTGCTAGCTTCCTCTATTAGAATACAATTTCAAAGAAGGCAGGGACGGTCTTCCTTGTACATAGTTGTATCCTCTTGGCACAGAGCCAAGAACATAGTAATCATTCAATAAATATTTCTTCATTCATTCATTCATAAATGGAATACTACCATTCTATCAGTTGTCCATGCTTAAAAAGAATGTCACCTTTGACTCTTCCCTCTGTCTGACTGGCAAAATACAATTAATGGCCAACTTTTATAGTTTCTACTCTGCAATCTCATTTTATATGCAGCATCCTTTTAATTCTAACTGTGAGCATCCTAATGCAGGATCTAATTTCTTATCTGGTTTACTGGAAATCTCTTCGCATGACCTCAAGTCTTTCTACCATCCAATCCATTATCAAAACAATCTTCAGAATTTGTAGGTCAGATAGAATGCTTCAATCCCCAGCAAAATGAGATTTTGCTTACCAAATAAAATAGGTAATAACTTAGCCGAGTTATTAAGCCCTTTTTCCATTCAGCTACAACGTACTTTTCCAGTACTATTCCCCTTTCCTCAACTTTATATTCAAGTCAAACCAGATGCTTCACAATTCCCCAAATGCATCCTACCTATTCCTTCCTCCCTGCCTTTGTGTAGCTGTCTCTCATCTATGTTATGGGTTCCTGTCTCAATCTCTACTTGAAATTCTTTCCTTCAGATTAAGAGTTCTTTACCTGGGGCCAATAGAGTTTTTAAAAGTATTTTCATAACTATTTCAATATAACTGGTTTCTCTATAATCCTATGCATTTTATGTTTATGGGAGGAAGGAAATAAGCATTCAGTAACCACCTACTATGGCTAAGTGCTATACAAATGTTAACTCACTTAATCCTCACAACAGCTCTGGGAAAATGTTATTATTATCCTCATTTACAGTTGAAACTGAAGCAGACAGGGGTTAAGTTACTTGCCTAGGGTCACACAGCTGGTAAGTGTGAGAGGCTGTATTTGAACTCGTTTTTTCTGACTCCTGGTCCAGTGCTCTATCCTATATACTACCTAGTTTCCTCTTTAAAACATTATTCTAAGTAGGTGTCCCCTTAGGTTTAATCTGACTGCCACTAATGTTCATGACCCTAAAAATGCTGTTCCTTTATACTGCCTATACCTAGTAAAGGTAATGCAATGGTAAATAAAATACACTTAGCAAATTGTTTGAAGAATGGAACTAAATTGTACCCACTCTGTATAAAGGACTGCTTTGTAACTCTTATACTCAAAGGAAATATGCAAACCTAAAATAAGAACATTCAGGTTATTGTTCCAAATATCTGACATTACATAATTTAATTCTATTTCTTAAGTGCTACATCAATGCTATGAGTTTATAATGAAACTACAGAGGACACACATTATGCAGATTTGAAAACATTACCAAAGTAAAGCTACTCTTTTTTATAGAACCAGAAAAAGCAAGATTAATGCTTTCCAACAGTCTTAGAAACACTTATTTTTAGCTTATACAAAATACATCTATTTGCTTTTTTTTGCCAAAAAAAAAAAACCCCAAAACCTCAAGAAGTCTCCATGTGATATCCCAAGAAATTTATGTTCTTACTCTGGTCAAACCTATTTTTATTAACTATATTGACTACCAAAGACACTTCAGGTACATTTTAATTTACTAATATGTTTCATTTCACCTTTATCCTGGCAAAATACTCATTTAAAATGAGGTGGGGTGGTAAAGGGGCTTTTCAAAGTTGAGAATATATTATATGCACAGTCTGACATATGAAGGAGAATGGAAATAGACTTAGTATTTCTTCTCTCCAAGCCCCAATTCTAACCACCCTCTCTTAGCTTTCTTCCATTTGGGTGTTGTGGCACATAGAGAGAAAGGAAATTTGAATTGTGTATGGGGAGAGAGTAAAAGAAGAGAAGGGAATGGAAAGCAATTTGTATCACCCCAGAGTGGTCTAAACCTATCTGAGATCAGGCAGGGTAGGAGAACCACAACTGAAATCACTGTGGAATGAGTTTCCATCTGAAACTCTAGTTTTAAGGTGTGTCAGCCTGGACATGCTTTTCAGGAGCATTTTATTAAGTTGGTTCCATTGGTAAGTAGAACACTCTTTGAGGTTCAGTTGGGTTGAACATTAGCTTTGTTTTGTCCTATGACAGAAAATAAGAAATCTGTAAGTTCTGGTCAGGAAAAATGTGCAGGTGACACCACAAGTTCCATTACCAGTATTGACGGGGATGAGGCATAGCCCATGAACATCATATACCCAACAACAACATAGATTGTCATTTTCAAAAGGGGAGAAAAGAATTTTATAATTATCCCTTAAGCACGTATGTTATATCTGGACGATTTGCAAATGAAGTAATAACAATAAAGAATATTTTTATTTGGAAATAATTAGGATCACAAAATAAGTTTTATGTTTCAGTTATCCACTATTATGAAATATGCATAACTACTCAAGATTTAGCTCAATGCAATTTGGTAAGGGAAATTACTTCAAAAAACCTTATTTTATTTACAATTTGATATACTGAATATGTGAATACACAAGGTCTGTTTTTCCATTATGGAATGAAATTTACTTCCAAAGGGAAAGAAAATAGATGCCAATATGTGATAACATATGAAGGCAATGAACTCTTCTTAGGCCCCCAAAGCAGTAGAAAGGATAGTTTATTTTCACAGTAATATAAACAAAGACCCCTGAACTCCACAAAACCAAATAGCAGCTATAAATGATGGCTCAACAAATAAGTGGAATAATAATTTTCATGAAAGAGTGATTAACCTTTAAAAGTGAACTTTCCAAAATATCATTATTCTAAAGTTTTGTTTTTATATATCATAGCATCATAGATTAGGAAAGGACTTTAGAGATAATATGGTTCAACCCCCGTTTAAAGCATTAGCCTCCCTGAAACATTCTGATAAATGGTCACTTGAAGACTGTCCTTGGGGGACAAGGAGAGAGAGGTTAATGAAATCACACAGCAGTTGTAACCCCATCCCCATTTTTGATTATCATATTAAAGGAATTCAGAATATTGTGTGGAAATATTCTACACAGAAATGGTGATACTGAGAGAATTCTAATGTAATTACTGGTTTGGTTGTTTTTATTTTTTTTTATATTGACTTAATAGCAACTTTGTACAAGTTATACAACCTGGCTGAATGTTGCATTCAATTACCTTCCCAGCAAACAGGATACCAGAAAACTTATAATCTATAAATGATAACTCTAATTTGAAAATATTTAGACTAGCAGATTTTAAAATAATCTAGAAATATCTCCATTTCTTTCCTATTACTTGGTTCCTCAATTGCCAAAACTTTATTAAGCCTGTAGACAGCTAGCTGGTGCAGCAGATAATATGCTGCCCTTAAGAGTCAGGAAGAGTCCTCTTCCTGAGCTCAAATCTGACCTCAGATACTTAGCAGCTGTGTGACCCTGGGCAAGTCACTTAACCCTGTTTGCCTCAGTTTCCTCATCTATAAAACAAGGTGGAGAAGGAAATGGCACACCACTCCAGTATTTATGCCAAGAAAACTCCAAATGGGGTCATGAAGAGTCAGAAAGGACTGAAATGACAGAATAACAAATTAAGTGATTTATTACATGTCAGATGCTGGATTAAGGGGTATAGATAGAAAGACAAAAATAATTTTAAATAAGTTTCCTTTGAATGGAGGAAGAAAATATGTACTTATGTAAACAAATAAAAAGAAATATGAAAATAATTTGGGGGAGTAGAGGCAGTAGAAGCCAAGGGGATCACAGAGGGTTCTTTTAGAAGGTGCCTTTTAAAAGGGGTTAGGTGTTTCTTTTAAAAAGAAACCAAAGTGGGGGGTGGCCAGGTAGCACAGCAAGTAAGAGCACCGGCTCCAGTGTTGAGAAGACCTGGAGATCGAATCCCGGGCTCATACACTTAGCACCACACCCAGAAATAACTGGCCGTGTAACTTTGAGCAAGTTACTTAACCCCTATTGATTATAAAAAAAAAAAAAGAAAACCAAGGGGACGGCTAGGTGGTGCAGTGAATAGAGTGACAGCCCTGGAGTCAGGAGGACCTGAGTTCAAATCTGACCTCAGACACTTAACATAGCGACAAAAAAAACTAGACTTGTGACCTTGGGCAAGTCACTTAACCTTCACCCTTCCAAAAAAGAATAAAAAAAGAAACCAAGGACTTAATATCCTAGAATAGTCCCTAGTCTCTAGGAGCAAAGGCAAGAAGGGAGCACATTCTCATCAAAGTGGACAGGTTACTTTCTGACCTTAAACTCAATACATATGTCACAGGCCTTGCATTCTTTTTCTCATCATTTCTATACCACAAACTTTTCAGAGAAAGTTTGTATTTTGATATTGTCACTGACACTGTTACCAAGTGCCATAACACAAATCATTATTTCATAGAATCTATGATTGCCAGTGTAAATTGACAACTCCCTCACTAAAAATCTAAATACATATTTGGTCATAAGACATTTTAAGAGAAAGGTCAGAAATGATTAACAAATAAACAGCACTTCACACTGTAGGATTCTCTACTGCTAAAGTTGATAAGGTTTTATTCTTCCCCAAATGTGACCTTTGTTTTAACCTGATTTGAGCTGTTTTCTTTAAGTATCTTTCTTCTCCATCTCTGACTAATGAAGCCAGGAAGCATTTCCCAATACTAAGACTGGATGATAAGATATCCTTTAATAACATGATAGTGAGACAAATGTACAATGACCATATGAGCGCTGAGATCATTTGCTTTACTATACAAATGATTTTGCTCTTAGATTCGACAGCTTTCTGGCCTACTGATTTACCTCCAGTCAACCTGCACATTTGAGTCTGTAATTTATGCTGGTCAGGGGCAACTACATGGAATGCAAACATTTGATTATGTGTTTTAGCTCCACATAAAGGAATAAACATTTCAGCTGTGATTCAATTAACATTTATTTAATGCTTTCTTACACAGAAGCAGGATGGCCTAAGTGTTTTGAAGACAAGACTCAAAGTCACAGACCTGGGTTCAAGTCCTATCTCTGACACCAGCTATGTGATCATGGGAAAGTTACTTAAGCTCTCAATGCTGCAAGAAACTCTCTAAGACTTTTTGGTAAACTTTTGGGAAGGGGGGAAACATTATATAAACCTGCACAAAACTAAGCATGATTGTTGTTATTATTGTTCAGTCATTTGTGATCCCACTAGAGTGGTTTGCCATTTCCTTCTCCAGCTCATTTTACAGATGAGGAAACTGAGGCAGATAGGGTCAAGTGACTTACCCAGAATCACACAGCTAGCAAGTATTTGAGGCAGGATTTGAACTCAGGTTAGAAGAGTTTTCCTGAATCTATACCTGGCACTCTATCCACTGTACCACCTAACTGCCCCCTCTAAGACTAAAAGTTATAAATAAGTATAGGCAATTTCCAGTACACATAAAAAAGCACAAATATAGACTTCCCTATCCCTCTCCACAAAAGAAGGAGGGAGGGACCCATTATATCCAAGCCATTGTGGATAAAAATATGTAAAACAAACTGTCTTCTCAAAGAGATTTACAAGCTGGATGAAGTAAAAACATATACACAAAGAATTTAATAATCTGGGCTTCATATTGACCAATGAGTAATGAAAAGATCCGCAAAGATTCTTATAATAAAATGTTTTCATTATTAAAGACCACATAGATTCACCATACTTGATACAATGATCTTGGTTATGTTTAGAGAAGAGACAGAAATGTCACCAAAGAGATAAAAAGATGGAAATACTACTATATTATACCAAGAATACCTGGAAAGTATTGGTGCTAAAGGCCAGCATTGTCAGGAGAGTGAGGTATTCAAAAAATCTGAAGGAGGGGAAGCTATAAAGGGTATTGAAAATTTTCAGACTTTAAAATATTTGAATAAAATTAAATGAGTGATGGTTTTAAAAATCATATTATGTAGGAAAATCATTCTCCCTTAACATAATCTTTACACAATCCAAGTTAGCATTCACATCAAAGAAAACAGAAAACCTATAACATCATATCACAGTTTCTGCACTTTCTATTCTCAGTCCTCAAGGGGCATACTAAGAGGAATATAGCATGTCTTCAGATAAATACTCTGTGTGTGTGCACAAGCATGCACACACACACGAGAGCTAGGGATCATGCATGCCATTCTAAACAGTAGGTAGGGCCCATATTGGAAGAATCAGGAAAATCTTCTTTAAAATGTTAGGAAGGGCTTAAAAAGCCAAAATCAGAGTTTATAGTATTACCTAAGGTCAAGGGGAAGCTCACTGAAGGTTTCTAAGCAAGATAAAGTTACTATACTTGGTTAGTGTCAGAATTAAGCAGTAAACAGAATCACAGATAAGGAACTAGAGAAGACCTTGCAGGTCATTTAGTCCAACCTCTAATTTTGCAGGTATGGACACTAAGGTCAGAGAAGTTAAATGCCTAATATAAAGGCACACCAGTGGTAAGATGCAGAACTGGGAATGGAACCCAGGACCTCTGACTTGAAAAAGAAAAGAGTGTTATTTCTATTGCCTTAGAGAAATTATGTTCATAATCTAAGAATCAACGTAATGAAAATACTATTCAAGTAATGATGTTGTGTATGACAAAGAAAGAGTTGGAAGGAACCTGAGAAAAAATTTAGTAAAAAACAAACCAACAAAAACCCCACACTTTTTATAGATGAAGAAACTGAGGCAGAGACATTAAATGACTAACCCATGATTACATAGCTAATTAGTAGCTGAACTGGGAGTAGAACTCATGGCATTTACCCTTATAGCAATTATTGACTTGAATTTAAAAAAAAAATGTGAGTTAAGTGCTCATTTTAATGGAACTACACATGCATTACAAGAAATTTAATTGTTGCTAATTTGTTGAGTTATTAGGAAAAACCCAATTTTAATGCCATCCAAATCCCAGAAGAAAATAAGATACCAAGAAGCAGTAATACATTTGCCCACAGATTTATATAATTAACAGAGAATATTAGTAAGTATAAAGAGGCCTTTGTGTATGCAATTTGAAATTTGGGGTTGAATTCCTTAGCAAAGATAGGGCACATTAGGACTCTTTAAGAACCATTTTCAAGAAACCTAGCAAAAATGAGTTAAATTGGGGTTTTTTTTTTGATAAAAAATTCCAATCTGTATAAGATGCTGAAAAATATAACATGTTTTATGAATGACTCAATCTCTGTCCCCAGACTGTATTAAATTATGAGTGAAAACAGCATACCAGAGATGGAAAACTTTCATTCAATTCCTTTTACTAAGATTTTTTTTAGCCCAGTAGTCCCATTGCTCATTGTGTGTGACACATATGTAAAGACTGGACCTTCCAAAGCAGGTAATATATCTGAATATTTAGGAGTGGAGGGAAAACACTGTATAATAGATCTCTCCCTCTTGCACTCATATTTAAATATACAACCCTACAATATTTTCTTTAAGATTTTCTCTACTTTAAAAAACCACTGACACCTAAAAACACAAGCTGAGAAGGAGAACCTATTTTTAATCTTCAATTAAAAATGGAGAGTACAAGCTCTAACCACAGAAAGAGATGCTGAACTTCTTGGTTTCTAATTCTAACAGTTTCATTCCTAGGGATGGAAAATCTCATACCCTGATGCCCCATAAAGGTTAATATACACTACTCCCCCTCAGTGCACTGTGACTTCCAAACTTTTGGTTCCATGGGACAAAGGAACAATAAATTAATTCAGTTAAAAAAGAAAGAGGAGACTACCTCCAAAGACAGCTAGCTCCAAGAAGAACATTGTATTGTTTCTCCTTTCATAGCAAAGAAAGATTCTGATTCTTGGTTAGCTACACAGAAGCCCAATGTCTGATTCTGAATCTCGACTCAACATCCCTAAATGGCACTCTTAACATTTTAATTATATTAAAAATGAAGATTTTTGCTGAAAATAAAAGAGTAAAAACTAGAAACAGATGTGAGATTGAACACTAATGTAATTTTCATGTCAAATTTTCTTCTAGGAGACCAGATATGATAAAATAAAATCTTTATTCAAATTTTGATGAGATGCCAAAGACGCAAGACAGTAATTGAATTAAAATTTGATAAGAAAATTAAAAATATATAAGAATTGAAAATAAATCTGCATGACAAAAAACATCAAGTACTTTAAGTATGGAGTGCAAATTGTAAAAATAAGAGCTTCTTATTACATATTTTTACTGAAAAAGTCATTGGTCAGTTGCTTTAAATTTTTTTGATTAGTAACTAAAACACACCCCATTGTTTTAGCAATGCATTTCAAAAGGATAGAACTAGATTAAAGTCAAAAAGGAAAGGTTAGGATTCAATGGCTTTTATGTGCCCTTTGAGCTGCAAATCTGTAATCTTATTTCCTGAGTCTATCAATTCTGATTAGTTCTGAGGACAGAGAAAGATAAAAACGAATTTTGATTGTTCCCTAAAATTAAAAATATCATGGCAAGTAATCTCTAGTCTAAGGATTATCTGCATATCAACTGGTAGCTCTATATAGTTTACTCTAAGAGAAAGAAGAAAGAGTGTTTAAAACTTGAGTTTAAGTTCTAGATATCTCACTAACAAGTCAAATGACCTTGCCCAATCAAAGCACTTGTGTTCTCTATTTGTAAAACTATTTCCTAATACTCATAAAACAGCTTTGGAAAATAGAAGATGTTATATAATAAAATACAAGGCACTAGACTTATTTTGTTTTAAAAGAAAATAATAGTCTTCTTGCCAAGTATATTGCAATTAGAGTATATATAGTATTGTCAAAGCAATGTTGGCAAAGGTATTTTTCAAGATGCAAATGTGGGCAAGACATAATCTCTGCCATCAAAGATTGTACAGTTTAGTGGCTTCTTACTACTTTTTGGATATCTTCTCAGTTCTTCTCTGTCCTTCCCCATTTTCTTACATACCAGTACCATTTTTAAGCATAACTCTGGCTATGGTAAACTTAGACTCAAAGATTCTCAATGGTTCCCAGTCTTTTAGTATGCAAACACAAACTTCCTTGCCTAATATTCAAGTTGTTTGACAATCTTCTTTTCCAGTCTTGTATCACATTAATCCCTTTCATGCTCTCTAACCCATAGCCAAATTGATCTAATTTGTGTCTCTCACCAACCTGCCCTCCCCCCCAAATGCCATGTTCTTATCTATTAACATGCCTTTGTTTATATTCTTTCTTATTCCAAACATGTCCCTCCTAACTCTTTTATTGAATTCCTACCCATTTCTTCAAAGTGCAACTCAAATTATCTCTACTCTAGAAAGTCTTTGATCACTTGGGTTTCACCAGGCATTTTGCTTTGTGATTCTCTAAAGTAATAACATATTCTCCACCTTAATCCATACCCATAAGTGCTTTCTACTCTTGTAATGATCTCCTAGT
Source organism: Petaurus breviceps papuanus (assembly GCF_028583685.1). NCBI lineage: Eukaryota > Metazoa > Chordata > Mammalia > Diprotodontia > Petauridae > Petaurus > Petaurus breviceps. The sequence goes on from NW_027185777.1 coordinate 25,775,972, forward strand.
GTTTTAAACTCCCTCTACTGATGCAGACAGGTATCATAGCCACAACCTATTACCATAGAAATTTGTCTCTGGGCAATGTAAAGTTAAAGGATTTAACTAGGAGCAGACAACCAACACGTGTCTGAGACAGGACTTGAATACGCCATATATTATTTCGTTATTCATTTGTGAACCTTATCCATTCTATAGGAAAACAGGAGCTGTTTGTTCTCTAAAACTTTTTAATCACCGAACAGAGCTAAGAATAGGGTAGATAAGCACCTAATTATGTGAAAGACTCCAAGCATGACACACTTTGCAGTACTCTCTGCTACAAGGCTCGGTTTTACATGGTGGCTCGATGGTTTCAGTCAGGGATTTTAATAATACCAAATTAATAGGAGAAATATCATTATGTATGGATTTCCTCTCTACTGGGATTTTTTTTTTTAATATTGAGTACATATGTAATCTGAAGGCTTCATCAGATTTCCATCAGTTATTATGTATGTAAACAGTCTAAGCCCTAAACGTAGATTTTCTCTTCTCACTAGATTGTCAATAATTTGACTTTGACTGACGATGAACCTACCAACCATCATGGTACAGTGTCCTTTAGCATTTGTATTAAATTGAATTTCAATATACCCGTGCCGTGTTTCATCTGATTATCATTTAAACAGCTTCACCACATCAGCAGCTAAAAAACTTATGCTTGGTAAAACATAAATCTGTAAACTGCTGATGTTTGGGAACTGGCACAGGACTTTCAACTCTTCCCATAGAGACAATGGTAGACAGCATTCTCATCATTTTTTTTTAGTTTTTCCTCAAATCTTCTAGTTTGTGGTCTCGTACCTTTTTTTTTCCAACTGAAGAACATAGCATTTCACATAGCTGTGAGGTAATATATATATATATATATATTTATTATATGCATTTACATAAACATATACATATACATATCTCTCTATATATATCTATATCTAAAGATATAGAAGACATATATATATATATATGGAGGGAGAGAGAGAAAGAAAAAGAGAGAGAGAGTACACCTTACAAGTTAATTAAGAATACCTTGTTATCACAGTTCTTATGTTTATTATTTGACATGGGCAGGTCATTTAAATAAATCATTTTGAAGTCATTTTGACTATCATAAATAACTAAATTAGAAGGACACTATCAACATTCAGAGGAAGAATTAATAATTAGAAGAATATATAGAATAATATTATATATATACATATATCTTATTGTGTGTAATGGTGGCAATCTCTAGGGTATGTGTTTGGGGGAGAGGTTAAAAAAAGGAGAAAAAGAAAACAAAAAGAAATTTAAATGATAACTGCTATAAATTTAAAAGGAATAGCAAATTGTATGTAGTAGATTTGCAATTCTATAAGCAATCATCTTTTTTGTTAAATGACATTACATGTTTGTTTTATTCCATAATTTTTTTTAAAAAGGGAATGGGAAAGGTTCCCTGTAGAAGGTGGAACTTTAGGGAAGACTTGAAGGAATCCAGGGAGGCCAGGAAGTGAATATAAAGCAGAACATTCTGGGCATGGAGGACTTTAAGGTATTAGGAGATGAATTGTCTGATGAGATAAATGGCAAGGAGGCTGATATTACTGGAGAGAAGAGCAGGTGGAGTGGGAGTAAGGAATAAGGAGACTATAAAGGTACAAAGGGACCAGATTGTAAAGGGTTTTGAAAGCCAGATGGAGGATTTTCTATTTCATTCTGGAGGTGATAGGGAGATATTGAAATTTTATTGAAATAGAGGGTGACATGATCAGACTGGAATTTTAGGAACTGACTTGACAATTAAATGGAGAATGGCTGGTGTGGTAAGAAACTTGGGGCAGGGAGATGAACTAGTAAACTATTGAAATAATCTAGGCGTGAGGTGACGAAGACCTATACCATGGTGGTGATGGCACCAGAGGAGAGAAGGGAGCATATATGAGATGTTAGGAAGGTAAAAATCATTAGAATTTGGCAACAGATTGGATATAGGGGGTGAGACAGTGAGAAGTCAAAGGTTATGATTAGACTGCAAATCTGGATGACAAGGAGGATAAAAAAATTCCTAATAGGGAATACTTAATAATAGAGAAGTTAGAAGAGGGGAAGGCATGTGGGAAAAAGATAGTTAATTCAATTTTGGACATATTGACTTTTAGATTTTTATATGACACCCAGTTTGAGATGTCTAGTAGGTAGTTGGTGATATAAGATTCAAGATACAGAGAGACCTTAGGGCTGAACAAATAGCTCTAAGAATCATTAGAATAGAGATCATAACTGAATCCATGAGAGCTGAGATCACCAAGTGAAAGAGTTTATTTTTCTTTATTTTTTTTCACCATGTTTTCAAGTGAATTTACAGCAGACGTGTCATAGACTGCCCACAAAGCTCCAGAGCACAACTTAAACCAGAATAAAATGTAATTGGGAAATGTTTGTAAAAATACTTTAAAAAACAATATAATATAGATGGTATTGATTTATCTATTTTTTTTTCTACGTCAAAATGTGACCTGCAAAAATCTGTCTTTTGGAGGGTTTGACACAATTAGGATAGAGGGAAAAGAAGAGGACACAGGATAGAGGCTTATGGAAAAAACCATATTTATAGGTATGGCCGAAATCTGGAGGAAGATTCAGCAAAAAGAGACTGAGAGGTTGGATGCATAGGAAGAGAGCCCTGAGACAAACGTGTCACAAAAACCTCAGTTTCCTGATCTGTGAAGTGAGACTTTTAGAATAAGTTATCTTTAAGACCCCATCCAACTCTAAATCACCTAATGTCAAAACCCTTGGAAAGAAAAGGTGTGGGAAATTGGAATGGTAATAGGAATTTGAAGATCTTCCCTGCCCCTTAATAGGCAGAATGTAATCACATGGAGTCGGTGAGTTTGCTGAACAGGTGGAGCAGGAAATGAAATCAGAGCAGTTAGAATGAAGAGAAGAGAGTATGAAGGCAATCAGATACTTAGGATTGTGAGTGTTTGTTTGTGGGAAGGCTTTGGGATGGTGTTGTTCCCTGTGGGTGATAAGCTGTATTAATGTCTTTGTGGCTATAATGAATTAGGTTTTCTGATGTTGGGATTTGGGATCTGTCTTCTATATAGAGTCTTATATTTTGTTATTCAGAACTATGCTGACATATTCACAGTCACCATCAGTGCTGTGACTATCACCTTGGTGATACAGAAATGATGGATAGGGGTCTTATATGCTTTAAGAATTTCTATGGGGCAGCTAGGTGGCACAGTGCGTAGAGTGCTGGCCTTGCAGTCAGGAGGACCTGAGTTCAGATCCGGCCTCAGACACTTAACACACACAAACAAAAAACCTAGCCATGTGACCTTGGGCAAGTTACTTAAACCCAAATGCCCTCCAAAAAAAAAAAAAAGAATTTCTATCAGTGCATAGTAAATCATATGATTTTTATATTATTAAATAAATAAAATAACCCTTTGCTCTAATATACCAATAACATATCAAACTTGTGAGAACAGAATTGATATTAATTCAAGTTTTTATTTGAAACATGAAATGAAAGGTTTTATTTTATCCAAATCAATTAATTATTTTAGGCACCTACCATGTGAAAAACAGGATCTCACCTAAAAAAAAACTACCAGATCTATGTTCTCAAATGCAAAAATATTCATTTCAACGTCTATCTTTTCTTAGTTTAATCTGCTGAATAAATAGAATTCATCATGTATTTAAAAAACATTGAAAGAAAGCAGCTTGGATGGCACCAAACTTTATTCAAGTAAAATGGAGTAGAGTGAGACAAATATGTGGATATCACATAAGAAGTCAAGTTGTTCAGGATATTTCAAGAGAAGGGTAAGGATGATTTGCTATTACAATGGGGGATGGGGAAGAATAGAAATATTGCCACCACTGTCCAGTGTTCTTTCCACTACAACATGCAGCACCTGAATTAGGCAGATCTTTTGTAATCTACATAAATAATGGAAGTTCTATTTCTGGAACACAAATGAAACATGAAATAGTAATGTCTGTGAGGAAGAAGACAAGAACGTCAGTTTTTTAAGATAAATATTTGTAGCCTCTTTTTATATTGTATTTTAAAAATAGAGCTCGGTAGTACATTCATTTTTAATTTTAAATCAATCAACAAGCGTCTGTTAATCATTCACTGTTTCAGGGACTATGCTAAGTGCTGAGAATACAAATAAAAGCAAAGAGAAAAACAGTCCCTGTCCTCAAGGGGCTTATATTCTAACAGAGAAGACAACACATAAAAGGGAGTGTAAAGGGGGGAGAGGATAGAAGGAAGTACCATTGTGGAGGCATAACTTCGAAATACAGAGAATGAAAGATGAATGGTATGGGCCCTTCCTCCAAAGAGAGGTTCCTGGAAGAATTCATTAATGCGACACAGGGTGCACAGGAGCAAAGAGAGGAGGAAGGTGAGGAATGGAAGCCAAGTGCACAGAAAAAGGGATGATTTTTCAAAACAAGTAAACTATGTCTGTTAGTAGATTTAGACTTTAAGTTCCATGGAAGGAAAGAAGTATTTCAGTTCTTTTATGTGTATCCCCAAGCCTGACATACTGCATGACAAGTATGTAGTAGGCATTTAGTAAATGTTTGTTTCTATTCTTGGAAGGATTGAGGTACCCTCCAATTCCAAAGTTTGGAATTCTGTAATAAGTGAAGTACAATTACAACCACCCTTGTTGAATCACTCTACTTTGTCTTGGTGTCGTGGATATTGAGACTTGAAAATCATAAAGCTGAAATGTGGGACTTTTTTTTTTGCTAATGAAAACATCCTTTAAACCTAGGTAAGTGGAAGTAGAAGGGGAAGCAATGTCATCTTTAGACTCAGCAGTGAAGACTTTATGGTCATTATTTTCACAGTTTAACTTCTTTAGCATCATTTGCCAATTAGAATGAATTTTTGCCATGAAGGATCCAAAACTAAAACGGGTTTTCCTCTAATGGTCAGAGCAGTAATTCCCTTATAACATGCCTCAAAGGAAAGAGAAGGGGGGAAATCCTTTCATCTCTTCTACCTCTTCCTCCTAATTGAGTACAGGGTCTGATAATATGCAGGAGGTACTGAAAAGGGCAGGCTCCCAATTAACTGAACATTTATTCTATCAGACATCCCAGACTTCCCTAAAGGTCCCTCCTTTTTCTAGTACTAAATTCCTCTAATTTAGTATTATAAACTTGCTGCCTCCTCTTCTGGGGGATCATTAGTTGGTTTTAGCAGACAATAAAGTTTCAGAGGTACATAAACAAAGTCTGGTTATGCTCTGTTATCTGCCAATAATAAATGATGGTCCAGCCCTGAGATAGGTGTGTGTGGATCATTAAATAGAATTCAAATCCACAAAGAGATTCCAACATACCAAAAATTTTGAGAATTTTGGATATTTCTTAGTTCTGGAATCAATTTTATCCACTAGCATGTTTTTTCATTGTAATTCCTATCTTGGATAACAAGTCATTTACTCTACCTTCTTTAAGGACAACTGCTCAGGGCACCCTACTATTTTACTTGTAAAAATTACAGCAATGACAGCTGAAAACACTTTCAAAGATACCTAGTGAACTCTTTCAAGAAGAATCACCTGATTCTTGTCCTAGTGTATTTAGTAATATCCAAAGTAAATTAAACTGAGTAGACTAAAGAATGGGGATGGAAGGAAAGAAGAGAGAAGGAGAGCTGGGGAGAAAAGAAAGAGTGGAAGGGAAGAAGAAAATCCATTTTCTAACAATAATATTAAACTTTCCCCAAATGGCTACTTGGCATCTCCTTCATAAAGTACCAAATTTCTTGCCAGGCTGTCTTTTGTTACAGGAATGAAAATTAGTGGCCAGTATTCTGAAAGACAGAAGATTCAACCTTTCAGTCCTGCACAAAGAGTAAGAGACCTTGGGCTCACATACTGGTCCTATTGACACAGCATTCCCAGTTTAAATATGTATTGTCCTTTTCAGTCCTAGAGTTTATACCTATTGGTAATAATGATCATATAATATAGTCATGTCTTCAAAAAGAAAAATAAATGGAGACAAGTGGTATAGCAGGAAATGAGGGAAGGGAGTAGAACCACAAGCACTGAAAGCATATAACATTTTGAAGTCCAAGGACTCCCTCAATCTGAATGGTACAATTAAAAAGAGATGACTCTCAGTTTTGCATCGATAAATTCCAGGAGATAAAAAGTGAAGAACTTTCTCTAGAAATGTACTGAACAATTTCCTAAATACATTTTCCCGTATATTAATATTATACAACAGTTCATGATGAAGGAGAGAGGAACCAAAATCAAATTGCTAAAAAAAAAATGGAAGGTGACCACCAATATAACCAACTACCCCACTGCTACCCTCAACATGCAGAAGTGCTCTGCTTCTTTCCAGGCCCCTTATTATGAGTTTCCTTCCGCTGTTGATGCCCTATTAAATAGTTTTCAGTCTAATTAATTACCCTAGTATGAAATCACCAAAAGCTGCAGCTCATCCAGGTACACATAGGCTCATTAGCATTAAATTTAATGAATGGTTTGTCATTTTTAAAAAATATACAAATATGATGTTTTTAGGTTTTGGAATTAATCAGGTTATATAATTTAAATATTATGTGACAAGTACATGTTTCTTTAATTATAAGAATATGTATTTTGAAGAGATACAGAGAAAATCACTTTAAAAAAGGAAAATTAAATACTAAGGAGCATAGCCTTTTTTTAAAGGTTTGCTTAGTATGAAGCCCTAATTTAGCTCCTTTTGCTTAGAATGTAACTGTTCTGTTAATGACCAAGTTACAAACAAACTACACTAGGTCAAGATTTGTTCAAAAAAAGAAATATTGAACGAATTATGTTAAGCCTTCAAAAGATATTTAAATATGACATATTTTCAAAATCTTGAGCTTCTGAAAGATAAAGTTCTTTTTAAAAAATATTACAAGTATTATCATTCAGAAAGACTCGATTTGAAAACTTCAAGTAAAATAAATGTGCCAATTGGGTTAAAATCTAGTTGTCTAGAGCATTAAATTTTATGAACTTACACATTTTTAAACTTACATATTTCCCCTTTTTCTAGCAAATTACCATCATGCAGTTAGTACACTTATACTAAGAATATTAAACAAAATGAAACTGAAGAATTAATAACAGTATGATATTTTCTAGAAGTTAACTACTCCTTTAGTTTAATTGTCATTTGTGGTAAGACAAAAGTCAAGACTGAAGTTGTACCCCCTCTAGTAGTCTATTTTAAAGGGGAAAGAGCAGCTCCAAGATAAACACTGCAGAACAAACAACAACAACATTTGTAATAGCAATAGATAGGGAAGTGATGTGGTTATAGATCCAAGCACAGGGCAAAAGAGGAAAACCACTCATATTTTTTCTTACATTAATCCAAATTTGAAATAAGAATAATTCCAAAATATTCATCAACTAGAAGTTTCTTTTAAAGGGAACCAAAACTATATTCTTATTAAAAATAGAATTTACTATGTAATAAGGGGAAGACACACCAATATTGCATATTCAATATTTACATTTTCTGTTATTGTAGATTACAAATACAAAGAAAAGTCTAGCTCCTCATGAAAAATCAAGAATATCTTTTAAAACAATATTGTTAATGTCTTAATTCAGAAATAAGACACTAAGCCTGAATGGCAGGTATTGGAAAAAAGTCACTTTCTACTTTTGGCAATAATATCATAGCCTTGAAAATAGCTATTAACTCTGAGACAAGCAGTTACCTATGACTCGTGAATTGCAGAGAATCCTAATTCCATTTATATACCACCACTGCCCAGCAGACAAGAGTAAGTTAGACTGGTAAGAATCAAAATCTATGTGATAGTTTTCCTCTGGAATTTATCTACAAAACTGAAATATTACATCCTGACAACAAATTCTCATACAAGTTTGATTCTTTGAAAATCAATTATTTTTTGTATCACCAAGACAAATGGAAAAGCACTATATTTTAAAGATATGAGGTAAGTTATCAAACTAGTAAGATATTATATATAAATAGAACAATTTTTATTTGCGTATGTTCACACACCTATAATAACATTTATTACCTGTTCTTGCCTTTCCAGCCACTTGTCCACCATGGGATGACTGGCACTCAATGATGAGCGAGCATTATCTCTCTGAAACTGGTTATTCCAGTTACTAGTATCCCGTGGGAGGCTTCGGTAGTTTTCATCTTTCTATTCCAAAAGAAACAAAAAGGTGTCTTGTAATAAACCAGGACTTGCAAATTAACACTGCAACTGGTTTTTGTTTTGGTTTGGTTTGTTTCTGATAATGCACACACAAAACTCCACAAATACAAAATATGGATTAAAAGATCAGACAAAATAGTTGTTCAAGAAATAAGATCTTCTATGTTATTTGCATGATTGGGATTCACTTGGTCTAATTAGATATTAAGAGCTCTTAACCACCTAAATAATTGAGCCCTCTCAGCTAACTACTTCTCAAGTGATAAGACTACAGAACCATCAGAAGGTGGCTATCACAACAGAATGTATGTATTGGCTGTACATACTGGTGTGCATTATTACGTATGTGCACCCAAAAGAACCATAATCAAATAGACATTAAAATAATACTAAATTCAATCCTGTCCTTCATAATTTCTTTCCAAATATTCATGAACAAAAGAAAAAATAATGTTCACAAGATCTTCATTTACAATACTCCCCCCAATTGTTTCTCATTGATTATTTCTCTTTCACTCTGTCTTTGTGATCTTTGACAAGTTACTCAATCTCTTGGGGTCAGAGTCTACTCATTGGTAAAATGAAGGTATTTAACTTAATGATTTAGGTCTCTTCTATATCTAAAGCCATGATTTTGTTTCCCATTTCAGAACCATAATTAGGCCCTGATGCATTTGTAAACATGTCTATGCTTTTTCTAGTCATATATATGAGCAGCACATTTTGGGGAACAGTCATCAGTAGTATCTTCTTTAGCAGAAGAACTAATTTAGATGATGAGATGCAGCATTCTGTAGAAGACTAATTATCAATAAGTACTTCTGCATATAAGGAAATGTAAATATTCTTTCATGCCCCCAATACAACCAATAAATCCTATAAATTTCTTGGAATCAGGACCCATATTGAATACAGAGCACTGAAAAATAATTTTCATTACTCTAAAGGAAACTATAAGTAGGGCATACTCTAATAGTACTTAACCTGAATCTTACCTGCAGTGCAATAGATGAAACCATTGGCTATGGAATTTCCTAGTCAGAAGTTCCCACTAAATGAGAGATTCCTTACTGGAAAACGATTGCTAATATTCTTGCTAGAAGTCATAGAACTTTTTGAATCAAGTTTGAGCCATGTAAACAAGCACTTCAAAGGTGAAAAAAAAAAAGTGGGGTAAGGAGATTGTGCAGTAGGGTGCAGAAACTGAACAGGCAGATTCTAAACCTCTAAGACACCACTTTGCAATCTATGCTTAAACAATGTGTTTATCAGGTAGATAGTGTAATTATTGTTACCCCTACTTGATCTATGGGGGAAATTGCCTCAGAAGCTTAAATGACTTCTCTATATTCACATCACCAGTAAGAGAAAGAGATGAGGTTTAAGTACAACTTTTCACCACAAGTTCAATTCTTTTTCCATTGTATGGAGAGTAACAACTTTATGAAACCTAATAACCAAAATGCATAGTCCTAGATGGAAATAAAAATTGACTCTAAAAGTATGGAAACGTTTATTCATGATGGAGACATAAAATGATACTGACAGGATCAGACTATGTCAAGTCTTTAAGGTTGATGCCATAGAGAATAACCATTTCTTCCTGTAGCATATATTATACTATGGAACCAGAGATAAACACACAGAACACTGAGCTGGATGAGAAACTGATTCTGCCCAGTGACAATAATTACTATATTCTTAACCAAATGTGCTGCTCCCTCCAAAGGCAAGCAATCTGATATAGGTTATACGTGTGCAATCATGTAAACATATTACCACATTAGTCATACAGTGAAAGAAGAACAGAACAAAAGGGAAAAGGCATGAAAACAACAACAAAAAAATCAAAATAATATGCTTTATCTGCATTCAGATGCCAAAGTTCTTTCTCTGGGTGGGGATAGCATTTTCCATCATAGCCTTTTGGAATTGTCTTGGATCATTGTATCACTGAGAAGAGCTAAGTCAATCATAGTTGATTGGGCATAATGTTGATTTTACTATATATTATGTTCTCCTGGTTCTGCTCACTTCACTCAGCATTAGTTCATGTAACTTTTTCCAGGTTTTTCTGAAATCTGCCTGCTCATCATTTCTTATAGCACAATAGTATGGAAGCATTTTCTAAACCAAATAGCACTATATTATTTTATTGTTAATTATGAGTCATGAAATTTTGTCACTAGGAGTCTTAAGTTAAGAGCTGCACTTTATCGTGAACCTTTAGGACATGAGAAATGATGCATCATTTTTTTTAGCCCTTCTATTTTTCTAATAAGGAGATTAAGAACATTTGAAACATATGTGGCAATGAGGTATTTTTTTTCCTTTAGTAACTGTATATATTACACTTTAACATTTTTTTCAGAGCCAAGCATTTTGATGATGTTCACTTTTCCAGCACAATATCTATGATGGTATAAGACTTTTTTTTGTCCCCAGTGTTTAGTACAGATCCTGACATATAGTAGGTGCTTATGATTAATTGATTGATCATTACATTTTCTCATGGTAATTTGAAAGAAAAAAAGGGGTGGGGTGTGAATGTTTAGATGATCTAGGAAGACTTGTAACAGTAATTTAAGAAACATACTGTGAATGAATAATTACAACTATATAATCATAGAACCAGGGTAGGTTGTGTGGTCCAGTAGAAAAAGTAGTGACAATGGAATCTGAAGCCAGGGGCTCAAATGTTACATCTGAAACTACCAATGTGACCTTAGGTAAGTCCTAAACTCCTAAGGTTTTAGTTACATTCCCTCTAAAATTGGAAGATTGCCTTAAATAGCCTGAGAGGTCCATTCCAACTCTATAACTAAGATCCTTTGATCATCATTATCACTATCCAATTAAAATAAAATCACAGTATTCTAAATGAAAGATACTAAATAAAGCTATCCATGGTATAACTAAGCAATCGTATTTCCATCTAAAGAATGTGCTTTTACTCCATTTTAATCAGGGAGGTCATCATATACCAGATTACAGGATCATAGGTTTAGAGATGGAAGTTTCTCTAGAAGGAATCTAACCTAAAAACTTCATTTAACAACAGGGAAATTGGGTCCCAGGTCACATTGGTAAGTAATAGAGTGGCAGCTAAACCTAAATTCTCTAATCCTAAATCCACATGATGATATATAATTAAACAACTCAGGATTTCACAAAAGTCTTATTAAGGCAGCTACTAATGATAAATAAAAGGTGGGACCTATAATCAGATAATGCCATAGTTTTAAGATTTATGCAATAAAGTTTTATCCATGGGAGTGAGGAAGATGGTGAAAAATTTAACATCATATTAGCTCCAACTTAGCAAACATGAAAGTTCTGATAGATTAAAGAAAAAAATTGATTGCTTATTACATTAGCAATAATAGTGGTAGTGGTATTACATTACATTTAAACTTAATTTTAAATTTGCTTATGTGTAAATATTAGTCACTCAATTATATTATGAAAATGGGTAACTAAGGTTAAGGAGCATCCCTCAAATACTCCAGCAGCCTAAGAGTGGACATATTCTCAAAACTATCAGCAAGACGATGAAGAATTTTCATCTCTGCTAGAAATTCAACCATATGTACTTTCAAGAGAATGCCACCACCATGGATCAACTGGTCACGGTAATGGTTCTAATTTTTTAATGAGCTCTTTTCCCAATTAGATCAGGAGACTCTAGTGGTATACAGTCACAAACAGTTAGGATCTATACTGTATGTGCTAAGCAAGGTCAAAAAACAGAGCTGCCATGTACTATTGCCCATTGTAGGTTTTGAGTCTTTAAACATGTGAGACATCACAAAATAGATATTTCAACACCAAAATGAGTAGACTTTTCTAGTACAAAAAAATGACTTACATATATTAAAAGGAATATTGTAAAGTGCATCAGCTTTACACTGAATACTACCCTCTACTTTATACTGCCAACCTGGCCACTTGTTAAAATTTGTAAACAAACCTGATCAATATTCTGAACAGTTTCATATCAATGTACAATGACATTTTTAAATTACATTTTGTACAAAATAAGTTTGCAATTTAGTTCAGCAAACATCAATGTTTGTCTCTAAAGTTTAAAATGTTCAAATTGGTATAATAGTTCTGCTTACTTTTTGTTTTCCTCATTTCAGGGATATGAATTAGGAAAATTTAAATAGTCACAAGCAACAGAGATAATTCATGGACATAATTTTTAGACAGTATTTGTTCTAACTCATCTGTGCCAACTATCTTATATTCTGAATTCAGAGGCAAAAAGAAACTTTTTAAAGATTTAACTCAGCACTTCTTACCCCACTAGCTCAAAAAAATGAACATGAAATAACTTCATATTGTAATATATTCAAAATTTCTAAAAAATATATAACAAAGTTTGTTTTCAATTTAGGACATTAAAACAGAAGGGGATAAAGGAAATATTGAATGGAAGAGAATTAAAGAGAACAATATCTAGGAATTTTTTGTCATTTTGGACATCTGAAACTACCAATGTGACCTTGGGTAAGTCCTAAACTCCTAAGGTTTTAGTTACATTCCCTCTAAAATTGGAAGATTGCCTTAAATAGCCTCAGAGGTACATTCCAACTCTATAACTAAGATCCTTTGATCATCATTATCACTATCCAATTAAAATAAAATCACAGTATTCTAAATTTTGGAGGGGAAAAAAACATCCATGAGTGAACTGGTCACTAAAAACTTTGGTATTTGCTGCTCAAATCTTCCTTTCATTCTTGTATTTATACTGATATTTCCCACCCTCTCCTCTAGATAACCACTTACAGAATGTTCTTTCCTCTGGCTATTCTTTGTTAGGATTCACCCTCCACTCTTAGTCTGGCTAGGAATATCAATATACTTCATTTGTATGTTGATATTCCTATGGATGATCTGAATAAAGACTTGGGAAAATTATCTGTACTGCTCTAGCCTTTCCCAGAAGCACTTTCCTTGTAAGATATCACTTCTTGCTCTGTTTACCTAAGTATGTGTTATCTATGATTTAGGTCTTTAAAAAACATTATATTTGGGCCAGCCTCCAAGAAATTGATTGCTTGCAGACATGGCCCCCACACTAAACTGCATAGTTGCCATGTCCCAGAACATGGGCATAGGGAAGAACGGGGACCTGCCCTGGCCCCCGCTCAGGAATGAATTCAAGTACATCCAGAAAATGACTACAACTCCTTCAGTGGAAGGTAAACAGAATCTCTTGATGATGGGGAAGAAGACCTGGTTCTCCCTTCCTGAGAAGAGTCGACCTTTAAAAGACAGGATTAATTTAGTTCTTAGTAGAGAACTGAAGGAACCTCCTCCTGGAGCTCATTATCTTGCCAAAAGTCTGGATGATGCTTTACACCTTCTTGAACTTCCAGAACTAGCAAACAAGGTGGACAAGATTTGGGTAGTTGGAGGCAGCTCTGTTCATAAGGAAGCAATCAACAAACCTGGACGTCAGCTATTGCTTGTGGCCAAAATTTTGCAAGAATTTGAGAGTGATACATTTTTTCCAGAAATTGATCTAAAGAAATATAAACTTCTCCCAGAATATACAGGTGTTCTTACTGATGTCCAAGAAGAAAAAGGCATTCAGTATAAATTTGAAGTATATGAAAAACATGATTAAAATGTAAGGTTTGAAAGCTGCTGTTTCCAACAGATTTTCCCATTAAAAATTAAATTG
>NW_027185777.1:25790314-25824419 GCF_028583685.1 Petaurus breviceps papuanus
GAGAGAGAGAGAGAGAGAGAGAGAGAGAGAGAGCCTCTTCCTTCCTAACAATGAAACAACAGCTGCTTTTTTTGAGAGGGTGGTAAGAGGAGTGATGGTGGGAGGGAGTGGTAAGAGGAGACAAAGATTTGTTATTTAATTGCTATAAGGAACTTCTAGTGTTGAAATTTCTTCCAACAATGCAGAGTGGCAATCCACCTATAACATAAAGTCTTGGAAAGTTGCCTAAGGCAGTGAGAGGCTAAATAATTAATTCATGAACATATAGTTAGTATAATGTCATATGCAGGACTTCAACCCAGGTCTTACTCCCTCCAAAGTATTTGCTCTAAAACGCCCTACTAGATAATTTCTCCATCACCTTTAAAAATCACACACATGAAGCAGAACCCCCCTCTGCTTCTTATTTCTTAGTCTCACAAGGCCTGGCGCCCTCAATCAACAGTCAATAAAAATTTAGATAAATACTAGCTTGTGACACTGGACAAGTCACTTAACCCTGTTTGCCTCAGTTTCCTCATCTGTAAAATGAATTGGAGGAGGAAATGGCAAACCACTCCAGCATCTCTGCCAAGAAAACCCCAAAAGGGGACATGGAGAGTCCTGGAGAATAACTAACACAACTGAAACAACTCAACAACAAGAAGCACCTCATATGAATCAGGCACAGTGCTAAGCTACAGAGACACAAATAATAAAAAAAGATGGTCCTTGCCCACCAGAAGCTTACATTCTAACAGAGGAAGATAATACCCAAAAGAAACAATTAAAAGGAACAGGAGAGGCTCCAGATACTCAGGGAGTCAAAATCAAGGAGAACAGATCATGGGAAATGGTTACCTCTGAAAAGCCTGAGTCCTCTATAAAAGGAAGCTGTGGGAGAAGCTATGGCTGGCAGTCTTCCAGTCAGAGGAGGCAGACAACTGAGGGTGCTGAGGAGGTGTTGAGTCTCAGAATTGAATCAGTCACCATGATGTTGAGATTTCAGGTGATGAAATTATTCTGGTGACAAAAACAAGCCAAGCAGCTCATGGGGAAAAGTCCCCTCTTGATCATGAACCAATCTCACACACCTTCCTGGTGTGTGTTTGCCTTCTTTCCCTGAATAGGTTTTGGGAATTAGTCTTAGAATTTATTCAATGACTTTTTTATGCAAAGTCATCACAGGTTGAACTAATTTTCCTCCCCCCCCCCAACCTACCAACATATCATGCAAAAGTCTCCCTATTTTTCAGTAAAAATTTCCAAAAGTAATTTATATATACTTTTTTTATGTGCTCAATTATCACACATCTCTATATCAGAAAATATAAGTATGTCAGTATTTCTGTGTGTGTGTGTGTGTGTGTGTGTGTGTGTGTGTGTGTGTGTGTGTGTGTGCAGCAGGTGCATGGTACAATCTCCACAAAACTTATGGACAAGTCAAAGGATCTTAAATTCACAAGGCTCTCAGAACGTGCAACAACAAAACACAGAGACAAAAATGGTTAGGAAGTAAATGTTTCCTTGTTCACTCCAGCTGAGTTTGCAAACCTGGCTAAAGGGGAAGTTCCTCTTCTCATGCAGGAAGCATCAGCCTTGGCTTAAAGATTACTTGCCATTTTCTTCTCCCTGAGTAACAAATGACTTCCTTGAGAGAGAATGGAGTATTACTTGGGCACTCAAGGGCAGGATAATCATCCACTAAAACAATGAGAGTTCTTATTGATGCTACATTTTTTAGGTCCCACTGTTCATAAAAATAAAAACAAAAACCTAGTGAGGAAGGAAAACATAAGCATTCTTATTCCTATTTTATAGAGAAAGAAATGGAGGTTCAGAGATGGATAATTACTTGAGCATGATGATACAGCTTTAAAAGAGATGATACCCAACTGTTGTTAACTCGTAAGTCCAGTATGGTTTATACTGGACCACAAAAAGCATAAATCATTAGTTACACAAAGATATGTGGCTACATGCAAGTACAAAATACTAAAGCATTTTTTATAAAAACATCAGAAGGAGCAGGACTAACCTCATTATTCATGAACATTGAATCCCCCTGAGTTTTAGTCTAATGTTCCATTATGGATGGCTGCAAGGAAATTATGGGTAGGGATTACATCCTGCCCCAACTAACAACAATAGTCCTTCCCCATCACATTATAAGAAAGATAATATGTTCCTCCTACTCCAAGGTCCATTTGATTGTAAGTATTAAAGGAGGGGGGAAAAGGAGACATTACTAGCACTCTGAGTTTGAACTTATAATATATTTTAACTGTACAAACAACAGTATAAATATAACTGAAATGCAATACTTAAAAAAAAATTTAATGGCATAAATAAGCATTTGTGCTAGCCAAGGAAACCTAATATTACTCACAGGGATTCTAAGAGTAAATAAATTCTTAGCTACAAATGCCCAACTTACAAACAAGTTTTTGGAATTCACCTCACCCATAAATTTTAAAACCAGCTATACTGCATGAAATTTTAAAAATATACTGGTATGATATGCATAAATATTATTTTCTATACCTTGTATATTCCATTGTATTCACATATCAATGTTGTTAGGATTTGGGGATTAAACCCTTTTTTAAACTATGTAATTATGATCATTGAGAATTCATAGAAAAGAATTCCATTTTCTATTTTCCATTTCTATGTACATTTTTGCTCCAGAAAAGTCCCCAGTGAAGTTAATGTTATTTCAGAGTCTATACTGAGAGAGTTTAAAATGGTAACTATGGCTCATATACACATATATAAAAATCCATCTGCACACTAAAGAGAAATCTTCTAAAATAAACCAAAATTACATTACAGATTCAATGAAGCACGAGATCCTCCATTACATCATTTTTCTACCTCTTGAGGTTAGCCTTATCTTCTGAAAGAAAATACTGTAGTTCAGCCATCTTCAAATACCTAGAGTGTAGACTTGAAAACATTCTAAATAATAAAACTGATCAGACTTAAGACAAACAGAAAATAGTTTTTGCTAGGTAGGCTATTTTAAATGTCCTTTGCTGATCTACAAATCAAAGCCATCTAAAAAGAAGAATCAAATTCAAAACACATTCTCCTAAATATGGATTTTGAATGGCATTTACAAGTTTACTGGTCCACATCTTTTTTTTTCTTAAACCAATCCAGCAACCTATCCACTAAAAAAAATGCAAACAATAGAAGTAACCCAGTTTTTAAATATTATCCCACATGCTGCATAAATCATCATTTACCATGGACATGTGAGTATTTTCAGTAGATTTATTTTAACCATTTTCATAATCTCATAAGACAAGAGAAGAAAGAATGCTTTCATTATTAACTAACATTGAATTCCACTGAGTTCCAACCTAATGCTCTGAAAGTTTTATGCACTGTCATACACACTGTGGGTGCTTAACAGATACTTACTGATTAAATAACTTCACAGAATAGGAGTGACAGGTCATTTTCATTCATTTAGTACTCCAAAATTTAGACATCATAATGGACATTGACATTACTTATTTTGATTAGAGCTTTCTGAAAATGACCACCCCTGAAGTTCAATGAATGAAGCTAATCTACAGAGTCACTATCAATTCAGAAAAACGTAAGAAATAGATAAAAGGCATAGTTATATTTCATCTCAATCACCTTCTGCATACAAAGTCCCAACATTCAGCAATTCCATTTTACATAATCTTTAACACATCATCATCACAAGATTAAAATGACCAAATGAAACAATTATTGAAGCCCAAAATGATGAACATAGTATTTTACAGTTAATTTAGTGATATCCACAGGTTTTAATAGTTGAAGAACAACACTCTATGCAGTCTAAATAACAGGTTTGAAGTCCCTACAAAGCTCATACTTTTGGTACATTCATAGTAAAGATAATTTTTCTGAAATCTCTCTGTTTTCCCTGAAATTTTTTCTATGTAATTTCTTATTTTGGAAAGAATTATACTAATGCATACACTAACAAAAAAGGGGGGGGGGCAAGTTTTCTCTTTTTTTAAATAGCACCTATGAAATGCTTACTTGAAAATGGTTCCTTACAGCATCTACAATTAAAATTTTGTGAAATTTTAACTACTAAGCATGGTCATAAAGAAAAGATATAAAAGGTACATGCCTTCACTTCTTTGCAGAGGTAGGGAAGGGAAGTTATGAATTTGACTCAAACAATATAAGGTTAAGGGCTGCTAGATGGTGTAGCAGATAGTGTGTCAGGAAATCTCATCTTCCTGAGTTCAAATCTAGCCTCAGACACTAGCTGTGTGACCCTGGGCAACTCACTTTACCCTGTTTGCTTCAGTTCCTCATCTATAAAATGACTTGGAGAAGGAAATGAACCACTCCAGCATCTTTGCCAAGGAAACCCTAAACAGGATCACAAAGAATTGGTCAAGATTGAAACAACTAAACAACATGATCACATACACATGTATGTGTATGTATACACCTCTCTCTCTCTCTCTCTCTCTCTCTCTCTCTCTTTCTCTCTCCCCTTCACTTAGGTAGAATAAATAATGTCACATAAGGAGAAAATTGTACTGTTCAACCAATCCAGGGAAAACAATGACCAAAACAATGATTCTCAGTAAGTCAATGTGCTAATGAAATGACATCTAGTAGAACTTTTGTGACAATAGCCAGAACCACAAATACTGATTATCTTTTTTTTTTCTTTTTGGAGTGGGGAAGGCAGGGCAATTGGGGTTAAGTGACTTGCCCAAGGTCACACGGCTAGTAAGTGTTAAGTGTCTGAAGTCAAATTTGAACTCCTCCTGACTTGAGGGCTGCTGCTCCATTCACTGCTCCACCTAGCCACCCCAAATACTACTTATCTTAATAAATAATTTGATGTTTGGAAAAGATAGCAATGATGAATTAGAGATTTCCATCACCAGGGGTTTTATTCTAGTGTGTTACCATCTTAGTTTTCTTTTAAGCATAATAAAATTCTTTTGTTGTTTGCAAAGAGACCTTAACCTTGTCAACTTATTGCTACAATCAAAGAGAAATGCAGACAAATGTTTATTCAGGCAAGACCTCTTTACATCAATAATTGCAGGTACAAAAATATTTCCCAAGGTTAAGGCTTGAGTTTTTATCACTATGTTATAGGGTAATGTTCAAAGTGTTTGCACATAGTTTTGATATGTCACTTTTATCATGAGAGTTTTAAACTAAAACTTGTTTCCCATTATCATATGTGCTTAGTTACATGTAGATCATGGAATTAATTTTAGATTAGTGAGAGACTAAGGAATACTTATCCTGCCAGAAATAAGTATTCAATTTGAAACCTCCTCATACACACAGGTACACAGGAAGAATTACAATGAATTTTAGGAATGTTTCCCTTTACTATGCTTCACAAAATGAAAATCTCATCTTAGTGTTTCATAGTAGTAGAATCAAACCATCTGGGTGTTATTTCACAAGTTGATATGACCTATTGGTTAACATAATCAGCTACTGTGCCTAGGAATGGGGCTCCGGATGAAGACAGTGTGCTTAAAAAGACTTTTCCACACATTTAGGATAGTTTAGTTCTATCTCCCTGCTAGGGTTCTAGTCAGCTGAAAAAGACCCATAGGTCCAAGTGAGTTCACATAACATGACCTCATTGATTCTAAAATTCTCCTCCCAAAAAAATTTCCTAAGATCCCCTCAGAACTAAGGGTTCTAACAATTACACGCGTAACTCCAAGAAAAAAGAGGCAGGCCAATCAAACATGAAATGTCAGCAGTCAATAGATCTGGAAGGGAACAAGGCTCCAGAAAGGTCCAGGCTCACTTCCACAATATTTCACAATCACAGAATCTTAGGGTCAGAAGAATAGAGACCTTAGAGAATTTCTGGTCCAACTCTCTCATTTTTCAAATAAAGTGATTTCCAGAAAAGTTAAGTAAATCAAGAAAATTTACTAGAATCACGTGGCCAGTTAATGAGTGTCAGAGCCTTCTCTAAAACCCTTGTTTCCTGACTGAGTCCCACTACTTGAAAATATCTCAGTTTAAAGTATCGCCAGCGTTTAAGCAGGATGCCTGGCACATAGTGGTATGCGTTTTTTTTTTAATGCTTATTTACTGATTGGGCATTTGATTCCAAACTTATCCTCCTAAACAGCTTTGTTTTGGTCCCCTTTTTTTATTTAGGTAGTAATTGAGCAACTCTCCCCCCACTGGCAAATATTGACAAAATGTTACTCCACTCGATCTCCCATCATACTAATTCCCTAATGCTAATCATCCATTCTCATCACTTCCAATCTCTAGTCCTCCCTAACCTTGCTTATCTATTTCCTAATGTATTTCAGGTTGATTTTTTAAATTCTTGCTCTGTTCTCAAACTCCTTATTTGGTGAAATCTGGCCTGGCCCTGAGACTGTCTCCTGCAATCCTCTTAATTTCTTTCCCCCATTTCCTCTGACTCAAGAGTCAACTCCTACCTGAGAGCAAAAGGAAGATGCCCTCTGTGCTGTCTTTCAGATCATCCTTCTACCTCTACTCCTCAATAACATTTCTTCTTTAAAAGTCCAAACAAACATTTTAGCCCTTGCCCATTACAATTACTGACATCTGCCTCCCTCCAGACCACTCTCTCAACTTCCCCATTGACTTTAGCACTGAACTCACAGACATGCTTTCCAATCTACCCTTTGTCATCTTTCTCAGAAACTTTAATATTTGTGTAGATCATCAAACTCTCAACCTCCACAGGTCATGACAATGACCTTCTCCACGCTGTTATAGATACACAAGGGCACATCAGAGTTCATTAGGTCTCAGGACCATATGGCTACTAAGATCTGGACTTCGAAAAAAATTTGTTTTAATCATACAAAATCTACCTTCTAATCCTCACCCTAATTGAGAACAAAAGAAAAACCTATTTACAGACATGACTAGTCAGTCAAAACAAATTTCTGCATCGGCCCTATCATTATACATACATATATACAAACAGAGACAGACTATCTCATCCTGAATTCGAAGTCCTTCACTCCTCTATCATGAGGTGGGCAACATGTTTCATCATTAGCCCTGAATCATGCTTCACACTCACTAGAAATCATTATCTGGGAGATTCCTTCATTTTTGGTACTCAACACCCCTCAATTGCATCTCCCCTATGACTGGAGGGCTGGAAGATGGAGCAAAAAACTCTTCCCAAAGCCTCCCTTTATAGAGTTCTCAGTATTCTACAATAAGCAGCTCTCCTTGGTTTTAACTCTAGGAAACATCATCATGCCCCACAAATCAGGTAACTTCTAATGCCCTGTCCCCTTTTCAGCTTCCTTCTGTATATTGTCCTCCCCCATTAGAATGTAAGCTCCTTGAGGGCATAAACTGTCTTTCTCTTTCTGATTTGTATCCCCAGAGCTTGGCCCAGTGTCTGGCACATAGTAGGGATTTCTTCATTTTATTGTATTTTTTATTGACTTTATGAAGTTTTTGACCAACCAGTTCCACTGGCACAGAACTAAGATTGAGATACATTTTAGGCAGGAGGGAGCTAAGGAGAGAAAATGAAAGACCTATAGCTGACAAAGGACCAGAACTCAGTCTCAAATCTTGGTAAACTATAAAACTGCTAATCTTTTCAAAATTCCCTTATAGGACTTCATAGTAATTATTTCTCACACAGAAATTATTCCAAGGTGGAGTGATACAAGTCTGTGCTTGCCTCCCTATGAAAGACTTGACATTTGAGTAATGCAAAAAGAATGATAAAGTTGTGGTACCTCAAAACTCAAAGGGCACATGAGTGAGCCAGGACCTATACTTACCAGTTAAGAGAAAACTATATGGTGATGGCATAGAGGTACCACACAAAGTAAAAAGGGAATAAGGCTCTCTTTGTGCTCAAAGAGAGTAAGACATCTGCAAATTTGTAACACTAAATTAATTTTTGAAGGGCACAGTGATCCTCCCCCCCCACCCCCCGCCAACTTATAGAGAATAGGGCCAAAGCTTGCATTTAAACTAACCTATCTGAGGCCCCAAAATAGAAAAGAACACTTTGAAAACTGTTCTTTCTTTCTGGTTGTAAAGTCAGGCAAACCATTTTTAAAAACTCATTTTGTTTTAAACACATAACCGATACATGCTGCCAAAATTTTCTATAACTATATCTCTAGAGGTAGTCTCCTCCAGGTTCAGCAACACATTTCATAGTGTAAATGCTAGGTCCAAATATTTCAGGAGATGGAAAGGAAGAGGAAAAGAAATTCACACATTTATCTACCTTTAATGATGACTCCCTATAATACCATTCTTTTCTATTCCTATTCTACTCATCTTTTCATTTTCCCATTCCAAAGATTTCTCACTTCAGATTTTTGCCAACACAATAAATATTAATTTAACTTATCTTCAAGCTGATGCCAAGGAAATAAACATGCTCTTCAAAATAACCAATCTAGCTACAAATGTGAGTTAAGGTACTTCTATTCTCATCTTTCCTTTCTTTCTTTTAAGGAACCATAATTTCAAATAGAGAAAATGACTTGTCAGTTCCAATGTGATAGTTTTGTGGAAATTCTTACTGACAGTATAGAGACCCGGAAAATGTATGTTAGTAACTAAAAGAGTATACTTCCTTTGTTATATTGTGTTTCCAAGTTCAATTTTGGCTGTTTAGAGCCATGTTAACCCTTAGAAAGCAATTGTTCACTACCTCTTCGAAATTTCAATTTGCCTTAGCAATCAGCTTATCCTTCCATATGACTCATTCATGGAAAGTTCTCCCTCTTTATATTCCACTAGCAGCATAATATTTTAAAGCTGGAGGAGACCTTGGAGATCATCTCTTCTAAACCCCTTTACATCCAATGACTGAGCCAGGAACAGATGCTTGGTTTTTCAGTCCAGTTTTTTCCCCACCACTACACTAATCTACCTTCACATGCAGAAAGGAATTGACTTAAAGGACCATCTATTACAAAATTAAAGAAAATGATACCACATTGTTCTAGGAGCATTAAGCCAACACGATGTCCCTTTCCCCTACCACCTTCAAAACCCCATCTCATCACCTAGAATATTATATCATATTTGCCAAATCTAGAAGAATGTTTTCTGGGCAGAGTCATTATTTTTATTCATGCTGAACCTTTTGAAACTTAATAACCCATGATTCCAAATAATTTTGGAAAATGTGGCTTAAGGAACTTGTTTGAGAAATCTCTAGTAAAAAACTAATAAGAAATCTCAGTGACTGGAAACACAAACAGGACTCCATCACCCAAAGATAGTTTTATACCATAATAATAATTATAGCCAGCAATTAATAATGAAGAATTCAGTCACAGTGAGAAAAATGTGTTCAGAAAATCTAATAAAGAAATCACTGAAAACTTCTCAAATTTTTATTAATAAAGGGAAAGTGTGATATCATTGAATCAGTAATCTATACCATGAAAACTTAAAAGTAATGGAGAAAGAAATATTTACATACCTCATTTCAAAACCAAAATGGAACTACATTAATGTTAGTGTAATAGCTTAATTAATAAATAACGTTACAAGGTATTATTAATGAAACTGGAATATTTTCGACCAAGAAAAATATAGTTGTCTTTCTCGGCACGACAAATTTTTTTTCAACAATACTAATATATGTCATATAAGCTTAATATTAATGATTAGAAGAAAAGTGTGAAAAAAAAAGACAATTGAGTGGTGATATATCACGCTTGAAAATCCAAAAAGACTGGAAAAATCCAAGGGCAGTAGGCATTTTGATTCATAGATAGCAAAAACTTCTATTAAAGGACATAAGACACAACAAGACAAGTAGAATCCAAGAACATGTCTCCCCCAAGGCTTTGAAGCTCAGGGCTCCCTACTAAAGAATCCTGTATGTGTATGTTCTTTATGATTCACAAATCCAACAAAAGCAACACCAATCTACTGTATTCCTTATCTGGCTAGTGCTCTGGCTATCAGTGAGATACTAATGACATAGGGAAACACCAGCATATTCTGTTCCTCTCTCATCTCTACAAAGCAGTTTCTAGGTCAGACACATGCTTTATTCTAGTTCTGTGGCATCCCTGAGCATACAAGTAATAAGCCTAGTGCACAGATCCTCAATCAAGTAATTGCCACTAAGATCTATATGGAAATGAGTAAATAAAGGAAATAATGAAAAGATAATCAAGGTAGGTGCTGCTAAGTAGCCAATAATGACACAAATTGAAAAAACAAAAAGTCTAATACTTGTAATATTTTCTCTCTATGTACTACCATTCCATCTAAACGATATTATTATTACAGCTGATATTAGACAACATAGAGAAGTGGCCTCTGAAACAGAAGACCTAGGAATCCAGGTCCCATCTCTGTTGTATATTGGACATTAGGAAAGTAAAAGAACCACCTCAGACCTTAAGTTGCTAACCTGAATTAGTAGAAGAGTTTCTTTACCAGGTAATTGCCCATTCTATATTCATTAAATCACTGATCTAGTTTCTCTTTCTGTTTCAACTAACAGTTAAATATGATGCTTAATGATTTACAAAGTGCTTTGTATTTCTGATGATTCAATCAACACCTCTTATGCTACCTTCATCAACATACCTGCAAAATAGAATGTACCTGTGTGTGCCTTGTTTTCCCTACATTGTCCCAAATGTACAAATGATACATGAATTAATTTTATGTAATAATACACAAAATCCAAGTTTCTTTAAGGTCTGTAAAAGGGACATAGTTATAACTTTATGAATATATAGGAAAAAAAGCAAACAGGCCCCATAATAGGCTCAGTGAATAATACCTGAGAGGGTAAAACTCATAAGCACAAAATTTGGTATTTAAACACATGAAAGCTGATGAAATCCTGGAAATTGTTGCAGAAAAAGCAAAGCTCTAATGAGGTAATTATTATATCCTTCAAAGTAGAAGATAGGAGAAATTTAAAAATTTTTGTTGTTGCTGTTTTTAGATTTGACCCATGATTTTATAGATGTTCATGACCCTCAATGAAGAAACAAATTCTACCAATTCAAATTGGCCCATGTTCTACAACTTACAATCTCAAGAGCTATGACTCGCCTAAGGACATGCCACCAATGTATTAGAGACAGGATTGAATCCAGGTCTTCCTGAACTCCCAAACCATTTTTCTCTTCACTATAACCATACTGCCTCCCTAGAAATATCACCTACTTAAGTTCTCTTAATGGTCTTAAGTAGAATTACAATCTAACCATACAAAAGCAGAAGGTGAAGTTTGTTTTCTGGATACCTATAATATAAAATTCAAACACTACAGGGTAAATTACAAATTCATTGCTCAACAGGGTTTTCCTTAAATCAACACCTCATGAAATTAAACCCAGGAAAAAGTCCCTTCTAAAAACACCATATCATTCTAACACAGGTGGCATCTTACATTTCCTTCCTATTGTTCTGATGATCACTATTGCTGGCAGCCATAAATACTCACAAATAATTGTATTATCTTTTTGGCAGCCAACTAGTGATATATTGTTTGCAAGTCAATAGTAAAATGGAAATTTTGAACTCATTAGTATTTTAATGTATTTTATACATTAAGAGAAAAAATCAAAAAAAGAGAGCAAAAGATTTAAATTAAATTTAAAAGTAGATGAAGGGTGGATTAGACAGTAGGAAAGAAGAAGGAAAAATGTAATAAGAAGGAATAATAAGACATATGGATCTAGCAGTAATAGAATACAAAGGGGAAGTATATCAATAGCTTCTTACCCAGAGAGCCCTGGAAAGTAAAAGAAATCTTCCAAAAATGAATTAAAATTTTCCATAGAAAGATAAGCCACTTTAGCTACCTGAAACCATATGGATAATGCAATGCCTCAGCTTGCTTCACAAATGGTACAAATTTGCTTTAAGAATCAATGGAAAAGCAGGTAGTAAATGTACCACAAGTAAAAGTTATTTTAGTTAGGAGGGTGGCAAAGAGTTGGCATTCATCGATAGAGTTAACTTTCTGTCTCTCTTTCTAATTAATGGAACTGCCTAATCATCAATAGGAAGTGAAGTAGATATTCTATAGAAAAGTTTTCAATCTTGTTCACCAATAACTACTACATTCCTAGAAGGGCATGTAGAAGCAGAACAGGGTAATAAACTGAGTCAGATGATTTGGGTTGGTATCCCAGCTTCAGTAAGGCTTCCACTAAGCCTACCTGAGGTTTTATTTCTTCACGTATAAAATGGAGACAATATTTGTACTACCATGCTTACAGTATTATTTTGAGTAAAGTGCTTTGTAAAATGTATAGCACTATATAAACATGAATTAATGTAATTATTATTATTATGATTACAGACTCAAAACATTTCTTGACAAGAGAAAAGCATAAATAAATGCTACTAAGGCACTCATTCTTTCATGATATCTATTTAATCGCAGCTTCTGCCATGACCCTCAAGGTTTCTGACAGCAATTTGGAATACCTCTAGCCATCATCATCTGAAAGGAGTGTCACAAATTTCTCAAAACAAACAAAAAGTATGTTCATGTTAACATTAAAACAACCTTAATAGGACTCGTGTTTTTTTTTTGGGGGGGGGGGGGGGGCACATGTAAAAGAGGAAAAACAATTAAAAAAAACAACAACACTCATGATGTTTGAGTTGTAGGAGGCCAGAGGGGAACATAAGTAGACCTGAAGAAAAAGTAATTTAAAAATCATCTCCAATTATATGCTAAATGTTCACTGGAGGCTTTAAGCCTTCACTCTAATAAGACAAGCTGATTATCACAAAATAAATATCCAACATGAATTGCAGAATTTTCTTGCAATAAAATATGTATGTGTATAAAAAGCACTATTAAAAAGCTCCCCACTGTTGAATTTTTGGAGTATTCAAACCCTCATTGCCTAACCCCATGTTTTGGCTCAATTATAGGATGTCAAAAATGCAAGAAGATTTGGAATTGTCATTTTTTTGCAAATATAACACAAATTGTTATTAGGAAAACTATGAAAGTTTTCCCCAAATGTAATATCCATTCTATTTTTGTATATAAATTCAATTATGAAATGTCATGTAGCTTATAAATCCCAAGAAGACAGGAATCATTTGTTATGCTACTTCTGGATTACCCATAATGCCTAGTACAATGCTGGCAAAAGGTGGCTATTATTCAAACTATTTCTAAACCATTCAAGACTATAATAGTTCAAGTGCTTTACATATGACCTGGAAGAGAAAGAAGGAAGGAAATTTCAAAACCATGTAGGGTTGAGTCAGTTTTATCTTTATATATATATATATGAAATTTTCTTATTTTACCAAGAACATTGCTAGATGGGGAGAAATAAGGCAATAGACTCTCTAATGGAATGGAGAAGGAAGCAACAAAGACTTAATTAGGAGAGCATCTCTGCCAAGTGTCTGTATGTATCAAGGGTACTGGTAAGACACTAAACATGCCAAGAAACAAAGGAAAACAGAAATAATAAACCCAGGGGGTAAGAAACATTCCAAGGTCTCTCTTTTTAAAAAAAAGAAGAAGAAAGAAAGAAAAAAAGAATGAAAGGAATCCAAAGCCCTTTTTTTTTTCCTCCAGACACTTTCCCTATCCAAATTTTCATTCCTCTTGGCAGCTAGTCAAAATGTCATTGGCAGGGTAAGTTTTTTCTATACAAATTCTGCACAATTGTACCTTAAAATATGCACACTAATAAAAGTAATATTTATCATTCAACTGAAAGGAATCTGTGCCTGACCATGTTCTCATATATACACAATAGCAAATGACATTAGCAAAGGGTTTCACCTTGGAACTTCACAGTAGGCTGCAGTAGATTAGTATTTTTAGTCTTCCCTTTTTAAAAGAGTGGCTTAAAGACTTCCCACCTACCAAACTGCCTAGTCTTCATTTACAGTGACATTGACATAATGAGGCTGACCAAAGAGGTGGTAAAGATGATTGAAAATATTCAGATTGAAAGAAATATTTTTCCTCTGGCTGAAATTTTGATTACATGGAAAACAATTAATAATAGGAGGTCTTTTAACTAGACACTAAATATGTGCTGAAGCTAATGTGAAGGAATGGAGACTATTGGGCGGTCAGGGTAACAAAAATTTCTCTTGTCACCATTTTCTTTAAAGCATACACTCTGCTAGTCTCTTTTAAAAAGGGAAGAGCAGCTCTGAAGCATCATTAGCATTATCAAATAGAGTCAGGAATTCTGAAATGTAGCAAACACTTCATTTTTTTTTTCAAGAAATAGCAAATGAAAAGATATCATGGCTTGACATGCTCATATTCTTATGGACTACAAAGTTAGGCATTGATTGGGTGGTGCAATGCCAAGGTCAAGGAGGATTTGATGTTCTTTGGAGCATCTCATTTAATGAGGAGATTGCCTACACTTTGAGTAAGAAGAGTTCATTTTCAATATATCTTTGAAGTGTGAGTATTGTAATATATCTCAATACATATTCAGAAAAAAAAAGCTGGACTAGATGATAAAGTTTCATCCAAATATGTAACTCTATTATCATTTGATTTTCTTTTTTGATTAAAATAAATTGCTTTTCATGAACAGATTTTCACCTGTCCTAAGCTCTCTTCTCTTCTCATTCTATACCCTTGTTATTAGTAGCATCATCTCCCATGAGTTTAAATGTTACCTCTGTGCTGATGATCATAGGTCTGTATATCCATCTACAATCCCTCCTTTGAGCTTCGGTCCTATATCACCATTTGACTTTTGGACATTTAAAACTCAAGGTCCCAAAGACATCTTAAACTTATACATAAAACAGAATTTATTGTTGCAAGACTATCTCTATAGTCTCCAAGGTTTGTAATGTTGGCATAATCCCAAACTCCTCACTCACTACCCTGATCATTTTATCAGCTACCAAATCTTACCATTTCCACTTTCACATTATCTTTTGCATTCAGCTTCTCTACTCATCACCTTTCACTTACTTTATTACAACAGCTTCCTAATTGACCTCCCTGCCTCAGGTCTCTCCCTAATCTAGTCTAGTCTACACATTATTGCAAAGTAATTCTCCTTACAGGGCAGATCTGTCAATTAATCAATCAATTACAGTAACTTCCTTCAGCATGTAACATAAAACATAAACTCATCTGTATAGCTTTTAAGGCTCTACAATACCTGGCCCCAACCTCCCTTTCCAGTCAAGTTGGATAATACTTCCCCTCCCACACTCTGTGGTCTTCTATCTGTTCCTTATACTTGCCACTCTCTCTCTCTATTATATTTATAGCATTGCAATGGCCATCCCACATACCTAGAATGCAGTCCCTCCTTACTTGTGGCTTGGAGTGTCCCTGAGTACTATTAAGACTCAGTTTAAGCACCATCTTCCACATGAAGCCTTTCCTGATACCCCACCCATCCAAATGCTAGTATCTTCACTCCCAAACTAGATTATATTGAAGTATTTTTCTAAAATTGCTTTTGCTTCAAACTCATACTACTTCATGCCCATATACTTATATATGTACCTTTTTTCTCTCCAATGAGAATGGAGAGATGCAAGCTTTTTTTAAAACAAAGATTGCATCATTCCTTACACTTGTATCTCTAGTGTCTAGCATAGTACCTAGGACATACTATGAACTTAATACTTATTGATTGGCTGATAATCTGGCTCCAGATTATCTTTCCAGCCTTCACTAACACAACTCTACCTCACATAATCAGCCTACCCTCCAGCCAACCTGAACAATTCTTTGTTCCCATTCCCCCTACACACAGACACATACCAATACTTCTGGTGCCTGCCTGTGTCTGTGTTCTTGATCCTGCCTAACCTTAAGCATTAAGTGCAACTCCACCCCTACCTCCTGAAATTCTGCCTCCCTTCTACAACACCAATCTGAAATACCAACCTCCCTTTCTTGAAACCTCCATTGATCTTCTGACTTCATTTATAGTGATGTTTGTATTTCTCTCATATATTCATCATATACAATTTACCAACCTGAAAAACATTATAACTTCTTGAAGACATATATTTCTTATTGAGCTCTGTACCTGCACCAGGTCTTAGTACAATCCACTAAACATAACAGGAACTTTGGAAATGTTTAATGAATGAACACAAGTACTCGAATGAGGTCATACTATATGAATACATGTGAATAGAGGGTAATGAAAAGAAAGATTTAAACCAAGTCCAATAATTATTTGAAGATTCTTTATTCAACTTGGAAATAGATAATGCAATTAAGTTCAAAAGTTATTCAAGATTCTTCAAGTTATTGCGGTAGAAAAGGAAATAGCAAGGGTATAGGATCTTTAGGGTAATTTAGTTTATTTCCTTGGTTTTAGAACATTTGAGAAAAAGAAAAAAAAGAGGCTCTAAGGGGAAGTAGCACACCATGTCCTCTATGGGAATAAATAAGTTTAATGCCTTGTGCCTTATCAGCAAATGTGATTCCCTGGGAAGATAGTATATGAATAATGAACAGGCAGGAAGAATTTCTTTTTATTACTTAATATAAAGCCATAGTGAAAGTGATCATTTAAAGTTATATTTTTTAAGTTTATAGCCAAATTCAAATGATAGGGTGTATTGGTCTGGTAGGCTTAAATAAATCAATAAGTGAAAAGAATAAAGAATAAAAAACGTTCTAAGGAAATGACTTGTAAATAGTGTTTTATTTAAGGATATATGTGTGTAAGTATATACACATGTGCAGAATTTTCCATAATAAAACTAAGTTATTCTTGAAATCCACAAAAAGAATTGAAATAATATAAAAGAATAAAATGTGCTAGTGAGAACCAGAATAGGTTCTGAATAAATACTTTAAAAGTTTTTTTTTTTTTTCATTTTAAATGGTCATCTAAAATAATATACCCCTGGTAAAAGAGTTTCCACTTCACTAATCAAGAGCTTGACGATTTCAAAATCAAAATGTTTCAGAGATGGTATGGTGTAAATCCAAGGGGTCAAAATCTGAAAATTGGGAAATGTTTAACAAATTATTTAATTGAATTTACATGCTCTGATTACACTAAGCCACAGGTAAACTATGAGAGAACTGAACAATTTCAGAGCAATCTTGAAAAGAAACCCCCTCAAAATGTGCTCATAAACTTTTTTCATTATAAAGAGATGCAAAGTTTGCATAGCAAGTTATTTTCAAGCTCCTTTTCCTCACGCTTAAACCCCTACACAATCTGGCACCATTTTTCTTTTATATGACTCTACCATATTCACTATGCTCCAGGCAAACTATCAGAAAACTTTCCTTTTTTATCTTTGCTCATACTGTTGTCTATAGTCTCCCAAACTTCTTTGCCTAGTAAATCCATGTAAACCTCAATTCAAATGCCACATCACCTGTGAAGGCACCCTAGATTCTTCCCATAATAGTATTCTTTTTCCCCTCTTGATTTCATAGGCTGCTGGTTTTTTACATTTCCAATGTTTCAATCCTGTACTATCATTGTCTGTTAGTTCCTTATTTGACATCAGCTCCATGAGAGCAGAAATTCTGTCTTCACTAAACTCTGTGTCTCTCTCAGTCTCAATTTTCATGCTCTGTACACATTAGGTACTAAATAAATGTTAACTGAATTGAACTGATAACATTAAAACAAAACATAATTATGCAAAGTACAATAACTGCTTCAATTTACAAATAATCTTTCTTTTAATAATATGAAATAAAAACTTTTTTGGGGGGAGAAAGGCCTTGATGAAAACATAAAGATTTATTCAAAGATTAAAGCCACACATCAAATATGAATATCCAAGAGAAAAGCTTGATTAGTGCAACAAAAAGATACAGTATTTACCTTCCGATCACGAGTATTAGGACTCCCAGAAGTATTTTGCTTGAGGAAGCCAGCTGTTGTGGACCACCGTGTGGGGTTTTTCCGTGATGGCTCTTCAGAAGAAAAATTATTATCACTGACAGAGGTTGCAAGGCCAATTAATGCAGGGTCACTGCTTCGTCGTACATGAAGAGGCATATCTGAAAGAATAGGTATGTATATTTTCTTTTAAAAATAATACCAAAGTACAATTTAAGGGATATACAAATAAAAATATCTACTAAATGGTTTACTGAAGGGATGCAATCCAAAGAAATTTTTCCTTCATTTGCTTATATTCTATGGTTAAAGACAAAATAACATTTGATAGCTATGAATACCCTCTAATGATCATTAAGTTTAGTACCTCATTATAAAAAGTTTTAAACCCAGTATTTCTGGTGACATACACATAACTTCAATAGAAGAGTTTCTATGAAGCACCCATAATTTCATCAATGTAAGAGTCCTCTCTACCAATGTAGACTGTAACCTCTATCACCACTATGTAAAAGGTTGGTATTCCCACTTCCACCCAAATCCATTTTTCTGTGCTCAATCTGGGCAGATGAAGTTCTGTGAAATTAACTAGGTTGATCATCAGAAGAAAGACATTAACCATGACATAGGCCCCATACTGGAAAACTGATAGAATAGCTCCCTTCCTAGTAATGCCAAATAAATGAAGAACTAATGGCTATATATTTATATTTGAGAAGCTTCTAGAAGTTAAAATATCATAACCACAATAATTTCTGGAAAAAAAGTTCATAGCATGGGTTGGCAGAACAATAACTCATATGTGTATATTTATATGGGCACTACTTTTTAAAAAAAGAAATTCATACTGTCTTTTTGTCAATATATGTGTGAATATGTGCAATGGTCATCACATCACAACATTAAATGTTGCTTGGACCTGGAATGTGTGTAAATAAATGATTCTGTATTGCAGCTTGCTCTTATAACTATGACCAAACTGGCTCTGAGAGACCTGGAATACCTCCTATAACTAGATTCTGCCATCATAAAAACTCAGGGAAAGACCAAAGTGAATGAAATAATAAGAAAAATGGAAACAGAGGAAAAAAAAACAATATCAAATAAATCAACCTACAAAAAACCTAAATTACATTTACAAAGAGTACACACAAACTTATATCTTAATATAAATACATCTAATTTATTATATTAGCTTTAGAGAAAACAGAAGATTCCATTTGGCATACTTAATGGATTTTTTTTTCCTTTTCCTCACTAAAAGCTTAGGGAAAAGCTTAATAAACAGCCTTCACATATCACTAAACTCAGCTCATTTGGGGCTCTTCAAAGGAAATGAGTTCTACAAATGTAAATTATTATCCTGGGTTGTTTTTTCCTTGTTTGTTTAAATGGGATAATTGTATTAATTATGCTTTAAGAATCATAGGGATAGCAGAGTTGAAAGAGATCCTATCAAACTAAATATTTCAAGACAGAAGTTCAACTATGAATACTTAGTAAAAATGAAATGTCATAAAAGATAAATTAATTCCTCTATGAGAGTATAATAAGTTGATCTAACTGAAACTCATAAATGAAAATGCATAAGTACATTTGTGAGCATGCACAATAGCAAACTGTTATTGTATCTTTGTTTTCATATTAAAGGGTCTTTGAGAACTCTACTGTGCAGCTAAAGAATAAAGGAATAAATAAAGCACTTCATATCCTACAGTCAGTAAGCTTAACAAACAGAAGCTTGGTCAGACCCCTGGAGATATGAATAACAAAGGACACAGCTGTACCCACCAGCCGCAGTAGCCAGAGAGCACAATAAAGTGACCATATTAATACAGGATTTCAGCCACAGGACAAATTCAAATAGCAGATATGATTCTCTTGGATTTGCTTGCCCACAAGTGGGTGTGGGATAAGCAGGGCTGCTTAGAAAATAAT
This sequence comes from Petaurus breviceps papuanus, assembly GCF_028583685.1. NCBI lineage: Eukaryota > Metazoa > Chordata > Mammalia > Diprotodontia > Petauridae > Petaurus > Petaurus breviceps. The sequence continues at coordinate 25,810,063 of NW_027185777.1, forward strand.
TATTCAGCTTCCACTGGAAAAGGTCTCTAGCAGAAGATATAGCATACCTAATTTTGAGGTACTGAATACCTAGCATCAGTACCTACACAGACTAAACTCAACTATAATTTCCAAAGCAATTAAATCTGCTTATTTGCTAAACAGATGAACACTGGTAAAAAGACCGATTCAGTCCTGTTTTTAACTCTAAACTTTCTTGGGAGTATAGTATACTAAATACAGGAGAATATTGGTGATTGGACTTAAAACTGGCCACAAGAAGGGTTGAAGAATGAAAATCTAGAGCAAGGTATAGACTTACTTTGTTCTGACCAAAAAGGCAGAACCAAGGAAGTGTGTGGAAGTTATAAAAAAACAAATTTAAGCTTGATGTGAGGAAAAACTTATTAACAATTAGCACTACTCAAAAGTGGAATAGGTTGGCCAACAAAGGGATTAGGATTCTCCTTCCCTGTGATTTTCAATCAAATATAAGCAATCACTTGCCTGGTATTTTATAGTGGCAATTCACTTTCATATGGACTTCTTTGACCACTGAGATTACTTTCAAAACTCCCTTAGTAGTCTCTCCCCTATGACTGGGAGGCTAGCAGGTACAGCAATAAACCTTGCTCAAAGCCTTCCTTTATACAAGGGTTTGAATGTAAAAAAATTTACAGGTAACTCTATTTTCCATTATCAATTATGCTTGATTTGGAATCCACAGTTATTATTCATATCCTTAGCACTTAGCTGGCATACAATATGTTTTTAATAAAGGTTAACTGAATTGAATTGGAGGGGAAAAAAGCCTCAAATTCTGTGATTTTGTGAATTGTCTTGAAGGTCACAAAGGCAGTATTTGAACCCAGATTCTGACTAACTACAGAACCAGTGTTATACTACAAAATAGTTTTTAACCTCAAAACTAAGTGTTAGTTGATATAAAGCCATTCCAAAGGCATTAGGACTGCCACTCCTATCTAATGGTCAACAATATCAGCATGATGTCTTTAAACACAGGCTTGAAGCCAATCTCAGGTAAGGGATTACTGTTAATTTCTTGGCCTTATCAACAAAATGAGTCATGAGGCACAACTGTGTCTGACATATTTCAGAGATCACTTGTCCACTCAAAAGGTTGCACAATGAAGCCATTTCTATACCAGAATAAGGCTGATGTAGCTTTCTCACCTATGTATAATTTGCCAACCCACTGTTGCAAGAGAAACCCAAGTGAAAGATATTTATGACAGAGTAGTCTCATGTACTCTATAATAATGAAAACTGACTTCCTAGCAATCTGAGAATTAGAAGAGCAAATGCATCTTTCTCATTTTAGCAAAAGAAATAGGTTTAAAGTTATGTGCCAATTGAATATTCTTGACAAGAATCCTTTGGTTTATTTAATATATAGATTTCCAAAGTGTGTCCCCTGAAATATTAAAACAAAATACAAAGACAAGAATGTTCAATAATTAAACCTCTAGAAGAAGTGCACATGGGACTAGAGCAATGTCACTGAATCCAGGATGACAGCTGAGGGTGTTTGATGTCTGTGCTTACTTTGAAGAGTAGATAAAACAGCAATAAAGCCTAATCACAAGACTTCAAATTCTCTGTGGTACTAATGTACTGTAAATATTGATTTGCCTCTGCAGGTAAGATGCTTGTTAAGTAAGCTGTAGCATGAATTAGCAAAAGAATTATATAAGAGATACGCACATTTTGACTGTTAAATGGTCAAAATCTGCTCGCCCACACACTCAGAAGTGTGACCAGAACTCTTCATACTATTTAATATTTATTTATTTATTATTTAAGATTCCAAAAATGAGTATCTTAGCCAATTGCTCTCCCAATATCTATCTCTGAATCTGATGATTATTTTATATCTTTGTTGGTTGATTCTATAAAGGCAGAGTCAAGCATAAGGAAATATTTCAAAATATATACTATATTGGTTCATATTCTACTAGACAGATGTTGGTGACTGGTAATTTTCTCTGAGTCAGAAGACCTGGGTCTAATTCTTGATCAGACACTAAATAGTTGTAAGAGACAGTGAGAACCATTTGGGATCTATAGGTCTGTTTTCTCTTCTGTATAAGAAGAAGGTTGTTATCGGGTGGCCTCAAGTCCAGTCCATTTCTAAAATATCACATGAGAAATATATTAATAACTCCAATGGATCTGTGAACTCATTGAGGTGGATGTTGCCTCCAGGCATACAAATAAATCACAAACCCATCATAAATTTGCCACCGAGGTTTAACCAAGCACACGGGCAGTCTTCCTCACATTTTCCTGACATCTCAAGAGTTTTTAATGGAGTAAGCAAGCTCTCCATAGCTTGTCCCTCCCTCACCATGTGATCACTTTTTTCTATTATTCTTTTGTTAATGACTTTTTTACACCACTTCTCTTCTATAATTCCTCCACTTTTGTGTGTCATATGGTACATAGTTGGCCCTAAAATCTTCCTCTTGATTGCTCCTCAGGTGATTCTCAACTTCAATGCTGCCCCAACACTGCAGTGCTTCACGACTCACCAGAAGAAGATTATTAAAATCTTGGACCTCCGTTTCAGGGAAAATGTGAGGTTCATTAAAAAACTTTGGAATTTCCCTAAGAGAACCACCCGCTTTCCTTTTTTTTAAAATGTTGGGTGCAGCTTACTATCTATTTACATTGTCTGTCGAATACAGATACACCAGCAAGATACACTCTACCATCTGTCTATTCCACTGTAAAAAAAAAAATAGTCCAAAGAGAGGGAATTTTTTTCATATACTCTATTTTTCTTAAGATTTTCATTATCTACATACTTCATGGGTTTAAATTTTCCCACTAAAATGAAGAATAAATAATTATAATAGCAGTTTGCAGATTGCCAAAGAAATGTTGCTAAATACTATTCCTTGGGACAGAATCACTACTCAATACAATTGGCTTAGCAAAAATAGGAGAAGAGGAGGAACTAATAACAAACAGCTAGCATTCATATAGCACTTTATGCTTTACAAAGCATGACAAATATTATTATTTTATTTTCACAACGAGCCAGGGAGGCAGGTGCTATTACTTTTCCCAGTTTTATAGATGAGCAAACTGACAAAGACAGAGGATGGGTGACTTAAACGAACTAGTAAGGACCTGAGTTGGAATGTGAATACAGGAATTCATAAATTTATGTCCAAAGCTGTTTTTCGGCCACAAATACCTTACTATAGCAAAAACCATGGGATCTTCTCTGATATCCTTTCATTTTTAGCATTGCTTCTCTTCTGGTAATGAATGGGTGGGATGCCCAGCAACATATGGGGTATCAATAGAGGGAATCTGAGTTGTTGTTTCTCATTGGGGTCTGTGGGCCTGACTAAATACAAAAGTCTTTGCCAGTGGAGAGCCCCAGCCACTTTTGTTTTTTACTAAAATCTTTGTTTTATCATCTTTTAGTGTGTTGTTAGTTCCTTCAAAAGTATGGTTGCCAAGTCAATCTTACTTCCTCCCATTATTGTAGGGCACTGCATCAAATCCCTTACACATTAGGTACTTCAACCTTTTGGCTCAACAGTCATGTAATTAAATTTTTAAAGCAATCCACATCAACCTTAAAATTACAATTTATTTTTCTTTCATATGCATAGCTTATTGATCACATGTAGGATATCATGGATGCTTATTAAATCGCCTTTAATATTTGTCTTCAAAAGCATTGGGATTGAAGTTCTGTTTCTGGAAAAGTGCCAATCTAGCACTTCATAACCATTTTCTTTTCCTACAGCTCTGTTATTTAATGGGTACTCTATCCCTTTTTAAAACTAAGTGCCAGTTCAGTAAGCTCATTAGCTAATTCCCCCAAGAAGCTAAGAAGCACATTACCCAGACCCCCTAATTTGCATAGATTTAATTTTTATAATTATTACTTTATCTGCTTAATCATCAACAACTATAGTACTTTATACAGAGATAGCTTTCATTAGCTTCTAGGTATTAATATTCTTTCCTTTATTCCCTTTGCTGACATCAAGATAAATTTCATTTTCCTCTTTATTTGCTAAATAGCTTTTTCCTTCTTGTGTCTTTTTTGGGTGATGATGTCTATAAATTGCCCTTTAAGCGCTAGGATGCTATTATTCTACTTTATTTCTCAAAATAAACATGTTTCTTCTGCAAGCCCCTACAATCTATCTCTACAATTTAAAGGGGTTGGGGAAAATGGAAAGCTGTAAAAAAAAATCTCAGTGGCTACCTCATTCTTTGTTTCTCCCTTTTGCAGTGAATCCTAGAACAAACTAATCTGTGTATGTTGTCTATTAATAAACATTATTCAGTGGCAGGTATTCACACCTTACATTTTATTATCCCAAAGTTATAAAAAAAATAAAGATGCATCAACATTTTCCTTATCTTCTAGATAAAAGCAAAATTATTTCATCATCACTGGATTGTTATTTCTCCCCATTAATCCATGTAATAGTACTTCTCCAAATTATTTGTTTCCTGGTTATGGAATAATATGTTGATGTTTCAAGCTAATAAATAAGATATTTTAGAAGGACATCAAACTCACACAGAAACAGGAGAACTAACCCATATATAAGAAACACTGCTGGCTACATGTTGACTCAGAAAACCACGTATTAACATCATTTATGTTCTATTGCATTTTTGTTTATTTTGTTAAGTATTTCAATTTCTTTTTAATCTGGTCTAGGAAGTATTTGGAAGCATTGTAGGGTACAATGTGCCAGAAGGTGTGTTTGACACCTCTGGCACACAAACATGGTGATGACGCACTTGTAGGTTACATGTGACAGGGTGAAGAGGAGCCAATAGCAAATAAGAACAAGTCTGGGAAAGTAAGGTTTTTAAATTAAAATATTAAATTATCATGGACAGTAGGATGGGTCTTTGTGGTTATGCTTCTAAAAACAAACTGAAAGTATAACTAAATTTATAATTCAGATAAATCCCTTTTTTTTTTAAGAAAAAACAATCAGGTCCAATTGGGACTTTTTTAGATTTCTAATTTTTTTTAAATTACTGTGTACCTATTAGGATTAATCTGAAATGCATTTGAATTTACTAGTTTTATTAAAATCTCACTTATCTGGACTTTGATGTGGGATTGTGATATCAGTTACTTATATTTTGAGTTGGACTGCTTAACAGTTTCACAGAATTCAGTAAAATGCAATTTTTTAAGTTTATTACTTCTTTAAGATGATATATTTAGTGAAATAAGAGGCATCATTAAACAAAGGTTCATTATTCCCACTTTGAATCAACATTAGATAAACTTCTTTTCACCAACTTTTTGAAACTTAGGGGTGACAGATCTAGAATTGGTCAGTTGTGAAACTAATTATTCATTTATTTAACAAGACAATCACATCAGCCACAGAAGAAAAAAAATCTAAATGTGAATTGGGAAGAGCTGAGTTCAAATCTCAATTCTGTCATATAATTTCCACATCACTGGACAAATTGCTATACCTTTCCGGCTTTCAGTTTCCTCCTCTGTAAAATGAAATGGATTGTCCTAGATGACATTTAAAGCCACCTCCAGAGAAGATCACAAAGATTTTGGTTCTCAAGATATTTCCTTTCCTTCTGCTTGGTGGAAAGAGACCCTTTGGGAATGGTAATGAAAGCCGATTACTTTTCAAAGGAAAAAATATATATATGTTTAAAAATAATGTTGCAAAGTATTCTCTTTGAACCTACACTTAGCGTGAAATACCATGTCCTTTTTCTTTTTGTGTAGTCATTTCAGTCAGGTTTGACTTTCTATGATCCCATTTAGGTTTTCTGGTCAAAGATACTGTATTGGTTTGTCATTTCTTCCTCCAGCTCATTCTACAAATGAGGAAATGAGGCAACCAGGGCTAAGTGACTTGCCCAGGGTCACACAGCTAGTAAGTATCTGAGGCTGAATTTGAACTCAGGAGGGTAAGTCTTCCTGACTTCAGGCTAGATGCTCTATGCACTATGGTACCACCTAGCAGCCTATTTAGTAATATGATACTTCACCACTTTGCAGGGATGGGGAAATCTAGGAGAGGTTCAGATTGGATCTGATTGTATTATTTCTTTGGCGCAAGGACCTCTACCCACAAAGATCAAGTATCTTCTCTTTTAGCTTAGAATTTTAGAAAATTAATGTGTATCTGAAGTGAGACTTGAATTGAGGTCTTCTTGATGCCAGGCTTACCCTAAGTCTCTAATCCATTCACCAGATTGACTCTGAAATTGCAAAATCTATTTACTGGAGAATGGGAAGAGGAAGAATACTTTAGCATTGCTAAAATATTCCCTATCTTTAAGGAACACTTACACAATCTGACAGTTAAGAACTTTATCCATAACTCTGACAGCCTGACAAGCAAGCAAATAAAATTCAACCCAATTGCTGTTTCCTAGGTAACAAGCATAGCCAAAGCCAGAAGAACAAAAACAAAAACAACTATTGCGGTATTTTCAGTGGGCTTAAAAATGCATTTTAATTGGCAAAATGTCACAAACACAATACAGAAAGTCATTTTAACGAAAATGGTCCAGAGTAGGATGGCATTTTTGTTAGTGCAAATGAGGTATGGACAGATATAAAAATGAAATTCACCCTGCTCTAGTTTGGAATAAGCAGGGAAGGTAATATAATCAATATCATTCACTTTTGCGGGGAAAAAATTCTCTCAAGAACAAGTTATATCTCTAAATATTATTCTTTGTTTTTTTTTTCTTTTTAAATAAGATTTTGAAGCAGAAACAAGGAACAGTTAGCTAGAAGGATCAGTAACTATGTCCAGGTAGACAAGTAGATTCACATACATATTAACTAAAATAAAAAGCCAGCCTCAACTCATGATATCATTATATAAATCTTTGTCCACTAAGACAACCTTAGGCAAGCCATCTCTTTTCTCAAAGGTTCTCTTCGTCTATAAAATGAGGAGAAATGAGGAGATGTTCGGTACCATTTGTTTACATCTCTAACAGTCTACAATAAGAGTGGTGATAAGGTAGAAAGTGGAGGTGTTACTTTTCCACAAGCACTGATTTTCATTTTTTCTTTTTTCCCCAGCAGTTAAACAATGATAGTTAACCTTTAGGAAGAAATAAAGGAAATATACTAAGAAATGACTACTACACTATTTAAAATGACCCCTAACTTTGGAACACTGATGGTATTTGTTCTTATTTCTATGGCAATAACACTGACTTGGATTAATAGATACATGAAAGATGAACATTTTAGAAAGAAAGGTGGATAGCAAATTATATCTGGAGTCATGAAGACCTGGGTCCAAAACCTTTCCCTAAAACAATAGTTATGGGACCATGTATACATCCCATGACTCCTCTGAGTCTCAATTCAAACCATGTATGAAATGGAAATAAAAAATAAATAATGAAAAATATTAAAAAAATAAAAAATAACACAAATCTTTTGTTATGAGAGTTCCATGAGACAACACATAAAAAACTTAGCAAATTTAAAAGCACCAAATAAATGTGAGCTCTGTTCTTATTATTGTGTCACTAAAATAGTAGGGAGGAAATCTCTCCACTCTTCTCCCCACCGACCCATCAGAAAATCCATCCACACAACCCATGTGCTCTTGTTGCTGTCCACCTCTGTGGAGGTACGTAGATAAAGACAAAGAAAATGACATGAATTGGAAAACCTGATGCTGATAAGAATGCCTACTTTTTCAAATGCAATTACGTTCATTCAACTTTTATATAAAACAGGAAGATATTACCACTTTCTCAGAATACATCACCTGCAATTGAACTTCATTAGAGAAATCTTCACCGCTCTGTGTATTAATGGCACTTCTAAAATGGGGCTAATTGGGTATCTACTTGCATTGGCACGCACTTTCCTATTTTTCAACATATGTGCTCTCATACAAAAGCTAGGAGAGGCAGCCATGAATGACTACAGAAGCAGGTTGGAGAAGGGTAAGGTTGTAATTAGCCATGAAAAAAAGACTGACTCCCCAAGAGTGTTGGCGCATATGCTAGTATGACATTTTTTAGAAGTTAATTGGGGATTCATTTAAATATGCTTTCCTCTTCGCTTTTATAGTACCTTATAACAACTTATTTATCACCTGAGAACCATATTTGGATACTAATATACTTCTTTAAGCATAAGCTCTTAAGTTGACAACATTCTAGAGGATCATCAATATTACTGAACTGTGACAATGATGATCAAAAAATAAAAAGAACTGAGAGGGAACGACATCACTCTCGCATCATCTGAAATGCAAGTTTTAGGACACCATCTTGATTTAATGAGTGATTAAATATATGTATTAGGAGCAGCATAGTGTAATGCACTAGAAGTTGCTTCTCATCTGGAAGAAATGGATTTCAGGTGTTGCCTCAATTGCTCAAAAATGACATTTGTTACTTATTGTTTATAGAATCTAATCTTATCTCTTCTCACTGGCATTCTAGGGATATGTAAGATTTTTACTTGTTTTCAGGTTAGAAGTTTGAAGACTATTTGTTCCCATCAACAACAACCAAAAAATCCTTTGGTATTACTGACCTCAATATAATATTTCATATGTCTTTTTGTAAAAACTGGATTTTATCCTGAACTAGTATCCAATGAAATAAAAGAAGATCGAAGGGTTACTGGGCATGTGTATAAATAAAGCTTCTTCACCAATAGGGCCAATTAACTTCATATTCTGCCATGAACTTCAATTACCAAATCTAGTCAGCAAAAAAAAAAAATGAGAAATGGGGGAAAAATAGAAAGCTACAGGAGGCATACGGAGACACAAAGAAAGATAGTCAATAAAAAAGACTTCCAGAGACAAAGCAAAATATAGAGATTAAAAAGGAGACAGAGACAATGAGGGGGAGATAGGAAAAGATCTTTATTATGAAATAATCACCTATGGTTTTCCATATATATAAAGCAAAGAGAATCTTCTAGAATGTTGACACCCTTTGTATATGTGCATCAAAAGAGAGATACAAAAATAAGCAGGAAAACTAGACTGTCTTAAAGCTTGTTAGAGTTTGATGAAATAGAAAGAGATGAGCCAAAATCAAACATATACTTTCAGACAGGGTCAATGTGTTGATTTTTTTGCTTGACTATAATTATTTAATGTAAAGACAGGTTTTCCTTTTTTGGGGGGAGGGGGAGTGGATTCAGGGTAATGTTGATGTAAAAATCAAACATTTTTAATATGACAGAACAGGGCAGCTAGGTAGCTCAGTGAATAGAGAACCAGCTCTGGAATCAGAAGGACCTGAGTTCAAATCTGGCCTCAGACACTTGACACACTTACAAGCTCTGTGACCTTGGGCAAGTCACTTAACCCCAATTTCCTTGCCTTTCCCCCTCCCCACACACAAAAAAATTTCAAATGACAGAACAAATGGAAGTTCATAAAGGAAAACAGACATTGTAGGACAGTACTATAACTATGGGAAATTTTATACTTTAAAAGAATCTAATCTATACCTAATAGACATTCATGGTATTAAGTATAACCCTCTTTTTCTTGGAATAAAGGTTCATAATTCTTAACATTTGTCAAATGCATGAAAAGAAAAATAGGAAAAAATAAGAAATATTACATGTAAGTCTATTCACTCCTTGCCATCATCATGATGATATCAATCAACATGTTCTTGCAGAGTACTAATTTTGAGTTCATCAAATTTCTCCAAAGGAACAAATACCAAATAAAGTATACAAGAACTGAGGGGCAGCCAGGTAGCACAGCGAGTGAGAGCACTGGCTACAGTGTCAGGATGACCTGGGGATCAAATCTGGGCTCAGATACTTAGCACCACACCCAGAAATAACTGGCCATGTAACCCTGAGCAAGTTACTTAATCCCAATTCCTTTAAAAAAAAAAAAAAAAGAATACAAGAACTGAGATAACCTACTTTTCTCACCAAATATAATGTAACTATATTGCTACACATGACTTTTTGTCCCAAGAAACATACCATTTGATTACTCCCTTCTGAATCTTTATATACATATACTGAAAAGGAACAAGACAGCTTGGAAGCTCAGAAAACAACAAAACTGAGGCTCCCTAGAGTCAAACTGCATCTGCCTATCACAGCCTTCTGTCAACTGTCAAATAAGATCTCAGTTCCTAGAGGATCCCTCTGGCCACTCTAGCCAGTCTCCCTTTGACACTTCATCAGTGTCTCATTTACTGAGAATTAGCATGAGGACAAAATGGGAAAAAAATGACTAATAAGAACTAAGTGAAAGCAGAATAGATTGCCTCAGTATGTTCAGGTTTCCTCATTATTAGGGGTCTTCAAAGAAAGAATGGCTAGCCACTTGGTGGGTTATGTTGGAGAGGCAATTCTTATTCAGGCTTCAAATAGATGGTCTTTGAGGTTCCTTACAACCTTTTCATTACCTAATTATAGTCAGTCAATAAGAACTTATTACGTGCTCATTATGTGCCAGGCACTGCGCTAAGGACTGGGAATAAAAAAAAAAAAGAGGTAAAAACAATGGCTTTAGATATGAGCAGATGAGTATTTCACTTCCAAGGATAAGTTGAAAGTCAAGAGCTGAATGACCCCATGACAGATGTTGTTGCTAATGTTTTTGCTGTTATACTGTTGGTGGTAGGGGCAGTGGTGGTGTTGTTGTTGATGGCAGTAGCAGCAATAGCAGCTTACATTTGGAGAATATCTCAAAGTTTTTCAAAAGCTCACACATTTCATTAGATCCTCCAAACACCCTAGTAAGGGAAGCAGGATTGCTGCTATTGTTACCATTTTACGAATGAGGAAATTGAGCAACAGAGAGTGGCAGCCTTGGGTCCAGAACTCAATTCTTGTCTACTCTTAATGTGGTTGCTCTTTCCATTGCATCACCAACTTTCCCCAGACTAGAAAGGATTCTTACGTTGAGTTGAGGTAGATGAAGAAGATGAACTCTATTAAGTTCCCTTCAAATTTGAAAGGGCTATGAAAGGAATATACAATGGTCTCAGTGTTTCTAGGACGTCATTTACAAGGCAATATTTAAAAGATGCATTCTCTAATTAATTATCATTGACAAAATAAACAGTCTAATAGAATACATATTCATGAGGACAAATGGAAAGTGTCAAAATGTGTTATTGCTGAAAAAAGATTATTCCTGACATGTACTCATGTATGAATCTTAAGAAATTATATAACCTTTCTATGCTCATATGGAAAAAATCTCTTTAGATCATAGTACAGATGCTATGTATAAAGTTTAAAACTACTCAACTTACTTGAAAGAGGTTTAGATTTGCTAAACAACAAGCTAGAGCATTTGCCCTTAAATACTGCTTCTTAGAACTTAAATCTGGAGAGGAGTCAAGATGGAGGAGTAGAAGGAGGAACTCCGAGCAGCTCTGGCTTCCACACTCCCCAATCAATGTAAAAAGGGGAGTCTGAACAAACTTTGGAGGTACAGAACCCACAAAATGACACAGAGAAGCTAAACTCCCACTGAGGACAGCCCGGCAGGCCAGCAGGAATCAGCCAGCTCAGCGCTCTGGGAGTGGAGCCCAGACACCACAAGCCCCAGGTTTTAGCCCCAGGGTGAGCCTGACCAGCCCCCCCCACCAGGGGGACTCCAGATCAGCAGCAGCTGTGGCCTTTTCCAGAATTGTCAACACATAGATGCGGAGGACAAAGTGAGAGGTCAGGGCAGTCTGGACTTTGGGACCCAGTAAGGGGAAGTGCGTGGCTTTTGGCCCCGGGGCAAGAAGCCGCTGAGATGCTGGCACAGCCAGCCAGCGCCAAGTGGCAGCTTCAGCTCCTGGCCTGCAGAGTGTGGAGGGACGAAGTGACTTAGGGGAAATCACTCTTGCTTTAACCTGCTTGGATCTGGATTGCAGTCTAGGGTGGAGGTCCTGGGGTGTGTGTCCAGCTTGCCAGAGCTTGTGGAGACCTCAGAGAGGGCACCCATCTAATACCTCCGGAAGCTGAGAAAACCCCAGCATTTGGGATACAAGCTCCCCTGTCTGGTGGCAGAGTACTACTGTGGCAAAAAGCCCAGGGATCAAGTGACTGAGGGGCAACATGACTAGGCAAAAGGAAGCAAAACAAACAGAGGAATTCAACATTAAACTTCTATTTTGGGAACAAAAAGGAGCAAAGCATGGAACAGGAGGAAGGAAGACAGTGAAGTCAGAACTCCTGCATCAAAAGCCTCAAAGGAAAATCCGATTTGGTTACAGGTCATAGAGGACCTTAAGAAGCACATAAGAGAAGTGGAGGAAAAATCGGGAAGAGAAATGAGAATGATGCAAGAAAATTACAGAATGAGAGTCAACAGCCTGATTGAGGAAAATAATACCTTAAAAAACAGACTAATTCAAATGGCAAAAGAGGCTCAAAAAGGCAATGAGGAGAGGAATGCCTTTTAAAAAGCCTAATTTGCCAGATGGAAAAAGCATCTCAAAAGCTCAATGAGGAAAATCATTGCTTCAGAATTACATTGAAGCAAATGGAAGCTGATGACTTTATGAGAAATCAAGATGCTGTTAAACAGATCCAAACAAATGAAAGAATTGAAGGCAATGTGAATTATCTCATGGAAAAAACCACTGACATGGAAAATAGATCCAGGAGAGATAATTTAAAAATTATTGGACTACCTGAAAGCCATGATCAAAGAAAATCATCCTCCAGCAAGTTCTCAAAGAAAAGAGCCCTGATGTTTTAGAACCAGAGGGTAAAATGGAGGTTGAAAGAATCCACTGATAACCTCGTGAAAAAGATCCCCAAAAGAAAAATCCTAGGAATATTAGGAATAGCCAGGTTATGGAATTCCCAGATTAAAGAGAGGATATTACAAGCAGCCAGGAAGAAACAATTTGAATATTGTGGAAACACAATCAGGATAACACAGGATCTGGCAGGTTTCAAAGGGCTTGGAATATGACATTCCGGAGGTCAAAGGAGCTGGAATTAAAATGAAGAGTCACCTACCCAGCAAAACTGAGTATTGTGTTTCAGAGGAAAATATGGTCATTCAGTGGAATAGAGGACTTTCAAGCATTGTTGATGAAAAAAACAGAGTTGAATAGAAAATTTGACATTCAGATGCAAGAAGAAAGAGAAGCATGAGAAGGTAAACATGGAAAAGAAATCATAAGGAATTTATCAAAGTTGAACTATTAACATTCCTACATGGAAAAACAATTGTAACTGATGAAATTTTTCTCAGTATGAAAATAGTTGAAGGGAAGAGAATTATATATAGGTCTATATATGAGGGTATATGGGCATATGAATACATATGTGAATGTGTGTATATATGTTTATAAGTATAAATAGATAGAGAGCACAGGACCAATTTAACAGGAAGGGATGATACTTAAAAGGTGAAATTAAGAAGTGAGAGAGGAATATAGTGAGAGGAGATGGGGAGAGAGAGAATGGGGTAAACTATCTCATAAAGAAGAGGCAAGGGAAAATAGTTACAATGAAGGGGAAGAATAGGAAGGCAAAAGAGAATGGGTCAACCTTATTCTCATTGAATTTGGCTTGGGGAGAGAAGGAAATACACACTAAATAGGGTATCTCACCGTACAGGAGAGTAGGGGGGAAGGGGAGCAGAGGGGGGATGATGGAAAGGACGGCAAGCTAGGGGGGATGGAAGTTGGAAGTATCCACTTTTGAAAAGGGATGGGATCAAAGTAGAGAATAGAACAAGTGGGAGGTGAGATAGGAGGGAGGGAAATAGAGTCAGTCTTTTACAATATATCTGCTATGTTATTGTTTTGCATTAGCTGCACATGTACAACCTATACTGAACTGCTTATCTTCCCAGTAATACTATTTTACATGTAATTGGGAAATAAAATATACAGCCACCAGGGCATAGAGTTCGACCATGCCCTACTGGAAAAGTTGAAAGGGGTATGGGAGAAAATATGGGAGAGAGCAGATTGGAGGAGGGGATATCCTATGGGACTGCTATTATGGGGTGGTGAGTAGGGGGAAAAATGAGAGAAAATTTGCATCTCAAAATCTGGCAGAAATGAATGATGTAAATCAGAAGTTCATAAAGCATTTGAAAAATGAAAAAAAAAGAAGTTAAATCACTTTTAAGATACAACATGAAATTCAGTCAGGATTAGTAAATCTAGAAAGGTTTTGAACCCTCTTTAGTTTCATGTGGCTTAACCTGAAAAGAGAAATCACAACCACTGCTAATGACTCAAATTTCTAGCACTGTTCAAAAGGAAGAAAATTAATCATATCTATAATTATAATCATGTTACTGCTATCAAGTGGCTACATTCTACTTAAGTCATGGGGGCAATCACTATCTGTCAGTCTATTTTGTGCAATGAAGCAATAAGGGGCA
>NW_027185777.1:25824519-25902865 GCF_028583685.1 Petaurus breviceps papuanus
ATCTTTCATTCTATATTGTGAAATAAAGAAATAAAAGGCAAAAGATATATAAAAAAGAGATGAGATATTATATATATATATATATATATATATATATATATATATATAGAGAGAGAGAGAGAGAGAGAGAGAGAGAGAGAGAGAGAGAGAGAGAGAGAATAATGAAGCAAAAAGGGGCAAATATTGGAGAATAGAGGTTTAAAAAAAGATCTCTTGATGTAACTAAAAATTACAACGGGATCACAGAATGTTCATGAAGGAAAGAATTCTCCATGAATCACTCCCACCAAAGAAAAAAAATAGAAAATAATACTTGACAAAGAAAAAGAATCAGATTCATACTTGAATGGCAAAAAAAAAAAAAAACCTAAAACCTCTAGACCCAAAGTGAACATAACCGAAATTTGAAAAGCAGTCAAAAGAGGGAAAAAATACAAAAACAGATACATGCAATATGTGTGTACATGTGTGTAAATGTGTGCATGTGTGTACATGTGTGTATGTAATCTTCCTAATGCCTCAGAGGTAGATCAGTTTTTGTAAAAAAAAAAAAAAAAAAAGAGAGAAAAGGAATAGTTTTAGAATGCAGAACATTAGTATGCAATAAAAATTATAACAATAATCATACCCTTTGACTCAGTAATTCCATTGTTGACAATACATCCTGGTAATGCTATCAAAAACAATAACAAAAGAGGTATCTTTTCATTGATTTTTATAACAGCGTTATTTGCAATGCAAAAAATGGAAGCAATATTAGTGTTTAAGAATAAGGGTATGGTTAAATAAATTGTGTACATTATTGTAATGGAATTTTATACTTCAATTAAGATAAACATATGAAGATCATAAATAAATATGGAAAGACCTTGATGAAATAATTCTAACCAAAAAGAAAATTGAAACTAGAAGAATGGAAGTAAATGAGAAAGAATGGAAAAATAATGCTGATGGATATTTAAGAGAACATGAGAAGGTATGATACTTCATATATTGAAATTTATTTACAAATAGCTACAAAACAAGTTTACTTTCTGCTGATGTTGAAGTTCATAATGAATCATTCAAAAGTATTTATCAAGAGATACAAAGAAGCAATAAGGGGCAAATAGTAGAGAGTAGAAGCAAAAAATAAAAATTTAAAAAAATCTACTGCTATAACTAAGTAGTATGATGTTATCACAGCATGTTCTTACAGGAAAGAGCTCTCTATGAATCACCCCAACCATTAAAAAAAAAACTTAGAAAATAATATTTGACAAAAAGTATTAGACTCAGACTTGGGTGGCAAAAAAAATACTGAAATTTCCAGATCAAAGTAAACATAACTGAAATTTGACAAGCAATCAAAAGAAAAATAAAACACAAAAATACAGAAACACACATAAATACCCAAACTGAGACAAGTAAGATGCATATGGAAAATTAGTTCTTCATTTAAGATCAATGTCATATTCCATAAACCAATATAAAAACCTAGCAGACTAAGAGAGCTAGAAATGAATGAGAGAACGATGAAGTAAATGAATATTTATTATTTACTGTGCCCAAAGCATGGTGCTAAGAATGTGAAGAAGTACAAATCAAAAAGCATTCAAAGTCTGCTTTCAGGAGCAACTATTTTATTATAGGGAGACAGAAATACACTGTATACTTAAATTTCAATGAAGAATTTTATAAAGTCTCTAAGAATATCTTTATCAACATAAGGAAAAAGACTTTTTTTCTACATGATCTTTGATAATACAACTAGAATTATTAGGACAGTAGAATAAAAATAGCACTGAGTAAAGAGAGGAAAAATCTGGGATAAAATCCTTACTCAATTACTTAGTTTCCTTGTGAACTTGGACAAGCCAACTCAGGTCTCAGTTACCTAAACTGTGAAATGACAGGATCATAAAAGATGACTTCTAACATCCCTTTCAGCCTCAAATCCATGACTCTATTATCCTAAATTTCAGGGAAGAATGTTTTTTTTTTTCTGAATAAAAGGAGAAGCCTCAATAATTTGATCTAAAAATAGTGAAGTCACTACATCAGGGGCAGCCAATTCCCTCTCTGGAGTTGTATGAGCTGGTTGGCCATATGCTGGAAATATTTTGGAAGGCAATGCTAGGATCAGTAGGAGTTGGAGACCTCTAAGGTCTCTTCCAAATAAAAAAATTAGAAGAGGGAAAAAAATTTGATACCAAAGTATTTAAACGACTTTCTTTTTAAAAGATGGCAAAAGTGTCATTCATAAAAAGACAAAAAAATAACTTATAGAATCTAAGCATCAATGATTTAAGAGCATAAAAAGTTCCAGGGTAGAGTCTGGATTTCTTAGATATGGAGGGAACCTAAGACCATGCTAGTTCTCAATCCTTGAAGAACTACTGCCTAAAACCTCTTCAAGCATGAGATAGGGGTGGGGGGCCCTGCATCCAGAGAAGCTAACTGTCATGGTATCATTGTTGGATATTCTTGCTGTGGTAGGGTTGAATCCTCTTTGTTAAAGGTTCAATGACAAAAGTTGACCACCCAAACGAACTTCAATTGAAAGGGTCTCGGAGTTACAGCCACATCTCTAAAAAAACAAAATCTATTCTCAGAAAAAGAATTAGAACTAGCTGTAAAAGAATTAACAAAGGAAAAAAATTAGTGGTCTAGATATATTCAAAGGAGAACTTAATCAAACTTTTAAAGAAGAATTAGTACCATTAATATACAAATTTAAGAAAACATTCAAATAAACTCATTTTCTGAAAAAAAGTTATTCCTAATACCTATGCCAGGAAAGAATAAAGTACAGAAGGTGAAGTATAACCAATATCATTAATGAATATTAACTCAAAAATTTTTAATAAAATCCTGTCAAATACACTTCAGCAATTGATGCAAGAAAGAATGCATCTTGACCAAGTTGGATTTAAACCAGAAATGCAAGGAAGATTCAACATTAGAAAAGAAATAAGCAACAATTAAAAGCAAAAACATTTAAAATCATATTATATCAATAGATGCAGAAAAAGGCTTTGACAAATTACAAATGCTTAAAAAAAAACTCTACAAAGTGTAGCATTTTTTAACATCAAGAAAACTATGGGGGAAGGGGAGGGTGCAGTCAAGATGGCAGAGTAGAAACAGGACCTCCGTATGGCTCCAGCTTCCACCTTCCCCAATTCATGAAAAAGGGGACTCTGAACAAACTCTGGAGATGAAGAACCCACAAAATGACAGAGAGAAGCTAACCTCCCGCTGAGGAAAGCCTGGCAGCCTGACAGGAATCGGCCAGCCCATGGCTCTGGGAGTGCAGCCCAGGTCCCATGAGCCCAAGGTTTTAGACCCAGGGTGGGCCTGACCAACCACTAGCTGGAGAGTCTCCAGATCACCAGCAGCTGTGGCTGTTTCCAGATTTATCAAAACATAGATGCAGAGGACAAAGTGAGACGTCAGTACAGTCTGGACTTTGGGACCCAGTAAGTGGGAGTGTGTTGGCTTCTGCCCCCAGGGCTAGAAGCTTCACCTACTGGCCTGCAGACTGTAGGGGAACCAAGTGACCAGTCTGAGGGGTAATTGCTCTTGTTTTAACCTGCTTGGATCTGGTTTTCAGTCTAGGGTGGAGTTCCTGGGGTTTGTGACCAGTTTGCCAGAGCATGTGGAGGCTTCAGAGAGAGCACCCAACAAATACCTCCAGCAGCTGAGAAACCCCAGTGTTTGGGACTGAAGCTCCCCTGTGTGATGGCAGAGTCTTACTGCGGCAAAAAGCCCAGGGGTCAAGTGACTGAGCGGCGACATGACCAGGCAAAGAAAGCAAAACAAACAGAAGAATCCAACATTAGACTCCTATTTTGGGAACAAAAAGGAGCAAAGCATAGAACAGGAGGAAGACAGTGAAGTCAGAACTCATGCACCAAAAGCTTCAAAGGAAAATACGAGCTGGTTACAGACCATAGAGGACCTTAAGAAGCAGAAAAGAGAAGTGGAGGAAAAAATGGGAAGAGAAAGAGAACGATGCAAGAAAATTACAAAATTACAACCTGACTGAGGAAAATAATACCTTAAAAAACAGACTAACTCAAATGGCAAAAGAGGCTCAAAAAGGCAATGAGAAGAAGAATGCCTTAAAAAGCCAAATTTGCCAGATGGAAAAAGAATCTCAAAAACTCACTGAGGAGAATCATTCCCTCAGACTTAGAATGGAACAAAGGGAAGCTAATGCCATTCAGAGAAATCAAGATACTGTTAAACAGATCCAAACAAATGAAAGAATAGAAAGCAAAGTGAATTACCTCATGGGAAAAACCACTGACCTGGAAAATAGATCCAGGAGAGATAATTTAAAAATTATTGGACTACCTGAACACCATGATCAAAGAAAGAACATAGAAATCATCCTGCAAGAAATTCTCAAGAAAAACTGCCCTGATGATTTAGAACCAGAAGGCAAAATAGAGGTTGAAAGAATCCACTGATCACCTCCTGAAAAAGATCCCAAAAAGAAAACTCCTAGGAATATTATAGCCTTGTTCCAGAATTCCCAGATCAAGGAGAGAATATTACAAGCAGCCAGGAAGAAACAATTTGAATATTGTGGAAACACAATTAGGATAACACAGGATCTTCCAGCTTCTGCAATGAGGGATTGAGGGGCCTGGAATATGATATTCCAGAGGTCAAAGAAGCTGGGATTAAAACTAAGCATCACCTACCCAGCAAAACTGAGTATCATGTTTCAGGGGAAAAATATGGTCATTCAGTGGAATAGAGGACTTTCAAGGATTCTTGATGAAAAAAACAGAGTTGAATAGAAATTTGACATTCAGATACAAGAAGCAAGAGAAGCTTGAGAAGGTAAACATGAAAAAGAAATCAGAAGCCACTTTTCAAAGTTGAACTATTAACATTCCTACATGGAAAAACGATAATTGTAACTGATAAAACATTTCTCAGTATGAAAATAGTTGAAGGGAATAGAAAAAAAAATATATATATATGGTTTTATCAGAGGGTATCCAGGCATATGAATGCATGTGAATGTGTATATTTATATGTTTACAGGTATACATAGATAGAGGGCACAGGACCAATTTAATAGGAAGGGATGATACTTAAAAGGTGAAATTAAGAGGTGAGAAAAAAATATGAAAGGAGATGGAGAGAGACAGAATGGGGTAAACTATCTCATTTAGAAGAGGCAAGGGAAAATGGTTACAATGGAGGGCAAGAATA
This sequence comes from Petaurus breviceps papuanus, assembly GCF_028583685.1. NCBI lineage: Eukaryota > Metazoa > Chordata > Mammalia > Diprotodontia > Petauridae > Petaurus > Petaurus breviceps. Next base: position 25,829,734 of record NW_027185777.1, read on the forward strand.
TGAAGGCAAAAGGCAATGGGTCAACCTTATTCTCATTGAATTTGGCTTGGGGAGGGAATGAAATACACACTAAATAGGGTATCTCACACTACAGGAAAGTAGGGGAGAAGGGCATAAGAGGGGGATAATGGAAGGGAGGGCAGGCTGGGCAGGATGGATGTTGGAAGCATACACTTTTGAAAAGGGATGGGATCAAAGTAGATAATAGAACAACTGGTAGGTAGGATAGGAGGGAGGGAAATATAGTCAATTTTTTACAATATACTATGTTAATGTTTTGCATTAGCTACACATGTACAACCTATACTAAACTGCTTATCTTTCCAGTAAGGGTGGGTGACAAGGGAGGAAGGAATGAATCTGGAATTCAAAGTTTTAAAATCAATATATACTATAATTAATATTATTTTACATGTAATTGGTAAATAAGATATACAGGTACTGGTGCATAGAGATCCACCATGCCCTACTGGAAAAGTCAAAGGGGGTATGGGAGAAGATATGGGAGAGGGCAGACTGGAGGAGAGGATACCCTGTGGGATTCCTATTTTGGGGTGGTGGATAGGGATAAAATGGGGATTAAAAAAAACCTTGCTGGGAAAACTGAAAAGCAATCTGGTAGAAATTAATTTGGACCTATACCTTATTTCACATTGCACAATACATTCTAAGTGGATCTGTGATCTTAATATTAAAGATATCACAATTTTTAAAAATTAGAAAAGAAATACTCTTTCACAGATTGTGAGTAGGAGATTTATTCTTAACCAAACAAGGGATAAAGGCAATTACAAAATATACAAACTTTTACTTACAGGAACCTGAAAACAAATTTAACCTAAAACAGTAAAAATTGTGTGTGTGTGTGTGTGTGTGTGTGTGTGTGTGTGTGTGTGGTGGGGGGGGCATGGAGAAAAGAGGAAGAAGTTTTTTTTTAATCAAATTTGTCTGTTAGGAGTTTTGGATACAAGACATATATAAATAACTAAAAGACATAGATAAGTAGATAGATAAGAACAAAAGAATAGCAAACTATTAACAACCATAGGAAAGAAGGCTACAAACCATTAATACTAGGACTACTGCAAACCAAAACAGCCCTGGGGTTTCACCTCATACCCAGCAAATTGGAAAAGATGATAAAAAATATAGTCATTGTTGGTGGGTTTGTACTAAGACTTTGCTAGAGGAGTTTTAATTCGCTATTGCCATTTTGGTAAGCAATTTGTAAATAAAGTGGTTGAAATATCCAAACCCAGAGATTCCAAGATCAGAATTATAGCCCAAAAGTCCATTGGTTAGAAGAGGATCCCCATATAAATCAAAATATTTACAGTCTAACTTTTGCATGATAGCAAAGAATTGAAAACAAAGTAGTTGTCCATTAATTGAGGAATGACTAAATAAATTGTGTACATGAATGTAATGGAACATAATTATTCTGTAAGAAACAACCAACATTTCAGTAATTTCTTTTAGCATAGTAGCATGGAAAGACTGAAATGAACCAAGATAGTTGGGTGGTAAAGCAGATAGAGTGCTGCATCTAGAGTAAGGAAGACCTGAATTTAAACATGGTCTCAGACTCTACCACTTACCCTCTGTTTACCTCAGTTTCATCAACTATAAAATGGTATTATAGCAGTACATCCCTTCTCCCAGGGTTGTTGAAAGGATGAAATGAGGTATTAACTGCAAAGCTCTGAATACAATGCCTGGCATGTAGAATGGGTTTTATAAATATTTTTCCCTTGAGACAGAAAAGAGCTGAGTCAAGAAAATGATATACACAATGACTACAAAAAATGTAAACAGAAAGAACGACCACAAAACAATCAAAAGTCAGTGTTGCAAAATTGCAAAGAAGCACTCCAAAAACAGAAAAGACTCTACACTTTTGTGGGATAGGGAGGAGGCTTGGGGAAAGGGAAGGGTTGTAGTACATAGTACATGTGTTCAGGCTTTTTCAATGTACTAATCAGTATTTTTTATTTTTTTTTCCTTAAAAATATTTTTTGTTATGTGAGTGCATACCCTGGAAAGGGCAATAGGGAGAGATATGGGGAAAACATAATAACATAAATCAATAAAAATTAATTTTTTTAAAAAGCACATAATAAGCCTACAGAGTATATAGATCTACTTTGGTAAAAATATATAGTTTCAAAAAAAATACTTATTTTCGTATCACTACAATGCACAGCACAGCACAGCACCTGGCATATAAGAGGAGACTAATAAATGCTGTTAATTGCCATGAATCAACTTTTCCCACTATTATTTCATATCCAAAATGTAAGTGATGCTTTGCTTTATTCTCACTTTCACAGGTACTTCTGTAATGCAAGTGTTAACTATGTTGGGCTTTTTGGTAAGAAAATGCTAAATTAAAGAAATTGCAATTTTCATTTGTTAATGATGACCTATGAGCAAGAAAGAATTTGATAGCTAAATAAATAAACAAATACCATGCTTGTAATGATTCATGAATTTGCTAAATTTTCTTAATTTTCAAGACAAAGACTGAATAGCTTTGGGTTAAAGATACAAATTTGGGTTAGTGTTTATAAACAAGAACAATTATTAACAAATACATGAATTGACTAAGTTCAATTATGGAGAAAAGTCTTTGTTAAGTCGACAGGCTATTTCGCTGGGAAGTGTCATTAAACAAATATATTCTGTGCCCTTGCTAGTAATGTAAGACATGTAATTCACACATATTTGTGAGAGATAATCACAAGAACTCTACTAAAAGGTACATGCTAAAACAAACTAAGGAGAGCTTGGAATACCTAATACTACATAATAAATCTTTAAGACTCGCTGATGAATATATTAATATTTGGCTCCCAAAAAAAATAGATACCCCCAAGACAGAGAGATGACTGAACTAAACAACAGAGATTCAAATACATGAAAGTGAGTCAGTCCCTACCCTCAAGGAGCTTACATTCTAATGAGAGTAAATAGAACACAAAGGGGGTATAGCATATAAAGGGTATAATGCACTTGAGGAGGAGAATTCTGAAGAGACCAGGTGTAAGTAATGTGAAGCAGAGCTGAGTCTTTCCTGAAATGATGGTCCAAACTAGGAAATCATGAAGGAGAAGAGGAAGGCTCCATTGCTACATGGTGGAATAGATAATGTATTGGACATGAAGTTAGGAAAACCTGAGTTCAACACCTATTTCAGAAACTCAGTTGTATGAGACACTGGGTAAGTCAGTTAACTTCTCTCAACCCCAACTTCATTCTATTTAAAACCAACTCATGTAAGTGTATGTAAAGATAAATATATATGCATAAGTATACATAAATATGTGTGTGCATATGCATGTGTGTATTCATACCTTCAGTAACTCAAGAATCTATGATTTGATTTGTTTGGGCATCCTATCAATGCTGTGTAACCTTTATAGACCTTTACAAGCAGCCTCTTGGACTTGAAATCAAAAAGTTTGTCAATCTACAAAAAAACTAGCAATACTTTTCAAACCTGAGTAAACTTGTTTTTAAATGTGTATGGCACCAGACCGGGACTTACAGCATTTTCAGTTTGGAAAGCCCAAAATCACATGTCACGTGTTGTAATTTGAGAACTCAAAGCTACCTACATACCATAAAGAAGAATTCAAAAAGTTTGGTGGATGCACAAATACTGGTGTATTTATCACTGTCTTTTGTTTCTGGAGATAATGTGGACATTGGTCATTTTCTACAAATGGTACTTTCCTCAACACTCACATGAAAAATTAAATAGCACAAAAGTAACAATAATTTAAGATGGTTCAAGAGAAGCTCTGAATATTTCCACTGTAGACTGATTACTTCTTAAAAACTGTAGAGGGGCTAGGTGGTAAGGATGGACCACAGAGCCACTAAGATCCATTGAAGACAGAATGTGTCGTCAGGAAAGGTGTCACAGGAAGGATGAGCTTTGGTTTGAGTACTAAAATTTAAATAGCATTTGAACAAACATAAATGAGAGGTGAAAGCATTGCAGGAGGAAGATGGGAATGGGAAATGGTAGAAAAAAATGGAAATGAGAGACCACAAAACATACCAGGGGACAGCAAATACCCTGGTAGGGCTAAAGCAGAAGGTTCATAGAGGATCATAGAATTTAGAGATGCAAGGAACCTTCGGGAAATTAAGATAATAATACAATTTGTAACAAAGTAAAGTCTAGCGATTCACACAAAGGGAAGGCCCAAGTTCATACTCTCCATTGTACCACATTTGCACCATTAATCTTCTGCAGCTCATTCCAGAAATATGTGAAGCCAACTCTCTCGGCCACTAAATTTCTTCATTTCCCCTACTTCCCTCTAAAGTTCCTTACAAAAGATTTTTCAAGGGGAAATAAGAAGAGCAGTATTTTTTCCCATAGAGCTCTTTTTTAACTATCCTTTGGAATATAAAAATCACTTCTTTTGAGGGGGGCTCAACTGTCTTATTTATTGTTATGTAAAAGCGATCAGTGTATCTGCAACCTTCTTCAGAGCACAGGAAGAGAAGTCTCCAAGACAGCAATGGTGGTTAAGGTTGTCATCTTATGATTAAGCAGGAATTTGGAATTCCATCTAATCCTTCTTGTCCTTCCATAAATATCTCCAGTCTCATCTCTTAGAAAAGACATCTCACATGTTATAATTCTAATCTAAGTACTGACTGATGCATCTACCTGTCAAACAGACCATGTATTTGTAAAGTGCTTTGGAGTTAAAAAAAAAAAAAAGAGAGAGAGAGAGGAGAGGGGAAGAGAATGATGGAGAATACACACTCATTTTTCAATAACAATCTAAAATGTCTCCTTGCTATCTCTCCTAACTACTCCTACAACCACCTACATAGTTCAGGTCATCATTATTTCTTGGCTTGATTAGGCTTGACTGCCTAAGCATAACTCCATGTGACCATATATGTGCTGTCAGATTTTTCTTCCTAATTATATATCTCTGATGATGTATGTCACTCCATAGCCCAGATAATTTTTATGGCTACTTATTAACTAACAAATCAAATCCAAATTCTTCAGCCTGAAATTCAAATTTCTTTCCCTTTATATTCCAAATAACATTTCCAGAGTTTTTACCTACTAAGCACTCACCTTTCCATACTTTATGTTCTTGGTAAACCAGAATAACTGTAGTACTATAAGCATGCCCTTGGCTCCTCCTCCCTACATTCCTTGGCTCACAGCATAGAATCAAAGCCTGTCAAAATTAGAACTGGAAGGTGCTCAAATTCCACTTTGCCTCACCTGCCCTGCCTGCATTCAATTCCAAGGAATGAGATGCTCCTCCCAGAATAAGCTCATCACTCCTAACCTCAACATCATGTTGCTAATTCAAGCCTTGATTGAAATCACTTCCCTCAGTGACCTCTCCTCTCTGATTGGAGAGTATCAAACTCCTCCCAATTCCTTTCTCTATAGAGGGCAGAAGCAGGAATCTCAGGTCATTTTAGGCCCATTTTACAGATGAAAAAAAAAAGGCAGAGTGAGAGAGATTTACTAATTGACCCACAGTCAAACAAGTGATAAGTGTTAAAAGTCAGATTTGAACTCAAGTTGTCCAACTCCATAGTCGGCAGCATTTCCATTGTACCACACTATTTCTCATTGTTTAGCCTGAACTCTTCCTTACCTATCTGTTATTCAAATGACACCTCAACAAAAAAACCAAAGGACAAAAACACTTCCTCTTTCCAAACTAGGTTTCTTTGGCATTTTTTAAATCTCCCATAACTCTTTAGTGCCTCAATATAACACAGTAGAGTCCTATACTATCAGGCAGATGTTGGTTGAAGTTCTACTACTGACCCATTCTGGCCATGTGACCTCTGGAAAGTTTCTCAGTTTTGATTTCTTCTTTTCTAAAATTGGAGCAATGATAGGACGTTTCTCGCAGGACTGCTGTGAGAATCAAATAAAATATGTAGAGAGCTTTGTAAACCTTAAAATACTATACAAAGGCAATGGACGCAAATGAATGCTTATGACATTCTAGTTTGTATCATACCTGTTGATATGCACAGGTCTTACCTTTTCTCCTGTATTATATATAATGAAAGAGAAGGTGCAAATCCTATTTCTAATTTGTTTCAGCACCAGAACCTCACATAGTGCCCTGCCCATAATAAGTGGTTTTTGAAAGAAAAAAATTTACTAATGAAGAAACTGAGGTTCATTCAGGTTAAGAGATTTATCCTTGGTTAGAAAGATATTAAGAAGAAGGACCAGGATGAAAACCCACTTTCTATTATATCACACCACTTCAAATAGCGGGACTGGAGTTAAGGCAGAAAATATAATTTGGGCCCAGACTATGGAAGACATGGTATGCTAAGTGGAGTTCACATGTTAGGGGAGTAAATAAGGTTTCTGGATGGGGAATTTAGGGACAGAATAATCCCCTGATGAATGAATGAATGAATGATGAAATCCATATTTTAGAAAAGTAGAATACTGATGGTATAAAAGGTGAAATAGTCAGGTGAGAGGAAATTTCAGTGGTCTCGATGTGAGGTAATAAGAGCCAGTACTAGGATAGTGGAAAAATAAGTGAAAAGGAAAGGACACATGCAAGAAAATACAAAGCAAGAATCAACAAATCTTACTAATTTAATGGAAATGGAAACTGAGAAAAAGGGGAAAATCCAATATGGCACTATGGTTTTCGTCCTAGTTGACTGGGAGCATGATACCACAGACAGGCATAAGAAACTCAACAGTGGCAATAGTATTTGGAAGGAAAATAGAATATTGAATTTTCAATGTGTTAAGTCTGAAGTGACAGTGGAACATGTCAGTAGAAATGTCTAATAGGTAAGGAAAGATGGCCACCTAGAATCTAGGGAAATTGTGCTTTGTATTATTCTACTCTTTATTTAGAAAAATAATGAAAATGACAAAATATGCCAGGGACTATGTTAAGTGCAAGTGATAAAAATTCACAAAGCAAAACAATTCCTACTGTCAAAGAGCATTTCTACATTCCAATGGGGGAAGATAAATGATGACCAGGCAAGGATACTTTAGTGGGAAAAAAAGTTGCACTCAGAACCAGAAGAGAATTGATTTCAAATCCTGCCTCTGACACTGCCACCAGCAAATCATCTGACCTCTTTGAACCTCAGTTTCCTCATCTATAAATAAGAGAGTAAAAAATATTTGTAGCATATACTTCACAGGACCATTATGAAAATCAAGTAAGATATTCTAAGTAAGGCATATTGAAAAACTTAAAGAATTAAAATTAAAAGTGATATTATTATTACAGGATAAAAGTGTTGTATCAGAATTATTTTGTGATAGGTATTTGGAAAATGTGATTTCAATTTAAAGCATATATCTAGTAGAAGGCTTTACTATATTCCATTTAGCAATAAACTACAAATGAATTTATAACATGATGGCTTGTTTGTACACTTAGACAATAGTGATTCTAATTCATATAAGTCAAAAAAGAAAAAAATAGAACTCACATGTTAAACTTATTGGTCTCACCAGGTTACTCACAGATCGTAAAACAAGTATTCTTACTACATGCATTTTCAACACAAGAAATAAAATGAGAGAATATTTCTTTATGTAAATAAAGGTTTAGCTTTATTCTCATATTGGAATGAAGAGGTGTGGGGGTCGGGGAGGGGGGAGAGAGAGAGAGAGAGAAGGGAAAGTGGTGGAGAAAGAATTAGGGAATAAGAATAATTAGGATGTGAATATTGGTAAGGAGGAGAGAAAAGTAAACAAAACCTGGAAGACAACTAAGAAAAAATGTAACTAAGAAAAAAAATGTCTGTTCAATAAGCAACCATCTGTTATTCTTTCCATCCTGTTTTTCCTCCTTCAAAATGCAAACACATGCCAGGACCCCGCCCCCCCCAAATTAATACAGATCTACTTTACAAAAATGGCTGTCCTCTTCCAAAAATGATTGTTAAGTAATAGCTTTGGGAATACACTGAAATAGAAGTGATACAGGAAAATGTAAAATCCCATTGTTATAAAGAACCATTTAGAGAAGCCAATACCTATCTCAGAGTTGTTTGATATTCTTTATTACTCCTATTATTCTTATGAAAAGCAAGATTTGTGAAGTTGGAATCTGCTTTACACATAATGCTGGAGAGCTTAAGGCTGTCTAGTATAAGTCTAAAGATCATGTTTCTGAAGAATCAATCTGAAATAGGTAAGCTTAGATTCCATACAACAAAAACAGCATTACAGAGGCAAATGAATGATGATCTAACTTCATAATGCCAATTAAATCAAATAATTTTCTTATTTAATGAGGTTGATAGAAATATCTATAAATTCATATGAAGTTTTCTAAGCTTTCAAGGATTGCAGAACATTTTTCCTACTGAAGAATAACAATTTTGATATCATTAACAAATAATAATTTTAAGGAAATAAATACTTTAAAAATCTCTTCTAAATCTCAGGGCAGGTAGGGTTTTGTCCTCTTTTCAGACATCAAGGAAGAAGGAAAGAGAATTGGTTTACAAACAACCTGAGATTTTGTAATTTCAAATATTACCTCATTTAATTCACCTGAATGAATATTCTAGATGAAAAAGAAAATCTAGGAAGTTCGTGGGTCTCATTAAAGTACAGTAATAAAATCATTATGTATGGCAACCCTCTTCATATATGCACATTAGTCAGATGTTTCACTCCACATCCCAATGCATACTAGGCAAAAGAATAGAGATAAATCTATAACTTTACTACATAAAATAGAGTGTTGATTTTTTCACCCAATTCTAAAACAGTAATTCTTCAATTAAAGGATTTGCAACAGGCAAAAATTTGATTTAAATTTTGAGCTATATGTAGCAAAGTAATATATAAATATATTTGGAGGTTTGAGGATATAAAAGTGAATAAGACATTATCTCTCTCCTTAAAATCTTACGATCTATTAGGAGGAACTAAGACATAAATAGAAAAACTATGATATGGAAAGATTGCTACCTATGAAATGTCCAAGGTACAAAATATCTCAGGAGGGAAATCAGGTTATTTATAGAGACCTGTATTTAGTTCTGGTCACCACATTTTAGGGCAAAGAAAAATAAGCTTGAGGACAGAATATCACCAGTCTAAAGACTAGAGTGGAGTCATTCCATACAAGGATGGATTGAAGCAACTGGAAATGCTTAGCTTGGGAAAAAGATAACTTAGGGTGGGGTGAAAAGAGAAGATTGTAGTTTTCAAGTTTTACAAAGGTTGTCGTGAGGAAGAAGAGTTGCTCAAGAGTTTTGAGAGTTATATGCATTAAAGGTGTAGGATTTAAAATGAGAAGAGGTCTTAGAGAGCATTTAATAGGATCCTATCCCTTACTCTACTATATTTTCTAGATAAGGAAACTGAGACTTTGAAAAGATAAGTGACTTGGACAAGGTCACAATTAAATGGAAAACTGGGATTCAAACCCAGTAGTGTCAAACTCAAGTAGAAATGGGGGCAATTTCATCATACATGAGGATTCCCCTCAGCATCATATTAATTTAAAGAACCACAGATTAACATTATCTATGCTTTATTGCACTTTTATTTAATCTGTTAAATATTTCCTAATTGAATTTTCATCTGGTGCTAGCTACACTCAGGAATGTTGTAGGCCACATGCACAGGGGCCTATGTTTGACATCTCTGCCCTAGCCCACATCCACAGTCTTACTCTAATCCTAGCTCTAATGCCCCATGCTAATCAATCAATCAACAAACACCCAAACCTAGGCATCATGCTAGGCACACAGAACACATACACACAATCACCACTTTAGAGGAATTTATATTTTGAAGCCATTTAAAGGAATGAAAATTGAATCCCCAAAATTCATGGTATACACATAGAAACAATGTAGTCTACCCATGGCTATCCAAGCAATGACATCAGGCTGATTGTCACTATTCTTTTTTTCTTACATTTCATGAAGGTAGAAAAGTGCACAGCAGTTCTTAACTTGTGGTGTGTGAATTCAAACTTTTTAATAGCTTGATAATTATATCACAATATCATTGGATTCTTTTGCAATACTTACCATTTTGTTTTATGCAATAAATCTAAGTGTATTTATATATATATATATATATATATATATATATATATATATATATATATAGGTACATACATATGCATGTATATGTGTGTATGTATATAAACTCTGAAAAATATTCCAAAGGCTTCACCTGACTGGCAAAGGGGTCCATCTCACACACACACACATACACATACACACACACACACACACACACACACACACACACACACACAAAGAACTCCTGTTCTAAAGACATTAAGAAGTTTCAGGAATGTTTATGTCTCTGAAAAACTCTGACCTATTCACTCATTTCCAATTTCTTAACACAAAGCTGCTTTAAACATTAAAGACTTAGCAATGATTTTAGAAAAATGAACAACCATCATCCATGTTACCCACAGATATTAGGATTAAAGGTGATGGCAGATCCAGCAGTCTAGAGGTAATCTGAAACTCCCTTTCTTGGTGCTGGATTGACAAGATGGTTGGTGTGACACTTCCATGATAAATTTACCATAATTTCTCACCTATAAGTATGGGATTTACTTAAAAAGGAAAAAGAAATGTTAAGATTTCTTTGTTTCCTCACACATAGCTAGATAATGCTGTCAAATCTCATGAAGTCCCTAACTTCCACAAATGTCACCTCAAGAGTAAAAAATATGCATTATAGTCAGGGCATACCTGCTGCACTGAGATGAAAAGCATACTTGGAGTGATTTGGTGGGTGCACATTTACTGCACAGGCCACAATTTACCATGATTGTTGTATTTATCTTTCACTTGGCAAGCAGGAGCTGAAAGGACATGGAGTCCAATTGCTTAACCCTCACAGTAGATGGAAAACAGGGAGCACAGAAACTCTTTGACTGCTTTTAAAGGGCACAAATAGAAAGGCAGAGTCCATGCTGGGAACACATGTAGCACAGTAGTTTTAAAGAGTATAACAAGTCTGTGACTTAAGATTTTCCAATACTCCATCCTCTCAAACAGAAAAAAAAATGGGAAAGGGATGATAGAAACCAAAATCCCCATTTTCAGAAGGATTTGAGCCATCAACATGTTATTTGACTCAACTTTCTGGGGTATCCAAACACCAAAAAGGACAAACACAAACAAGCTAGGAAATAAGCAGGTAGATATAAGAAAAAAAATGTTTTTAATAAAATAGAAAATGTATTTCCAAGTACTACTTACAGTCAAGAGGCATTAAGTACATTCATGGACATATACTAATTTTCTCTATTCATTATCTTCTAACAAATAATATTCTGATTTTTGTAGAAGTAAAAAAAAAAAGAGGTATGTCAATTTAGTGGTTGGGCTTTGCTTCAAAACAGAGAGGTAACATAGGACAGCTTTCAATCTGAAGGGAAAAAAATAAGAAACAGGTAGGGGAGTGTTTTTTTTAATAGCTTCCCATTGACCAAGAAACTAGCATCTTGCTCCCTTTTGTGTGGTCCTTTGAGTCGTTCATCATTTGAAATTGACTTGATGATTCCAAGATATGAAGCCAATCTCCAGCTGGGTACAGGAGTAAACAACACTAGGAGTGCAAAGCCATTTCTGACATTAAAGGCAATGAAAAAAATAAACACATTCTAGAGAAGTAAACAAGAGATCTGATCAAGTACAGCAAGAAGAGAGGGAAGAATTTTACCTGCCAGGCTTTCATGCTGACAAAATAATCCACAATATATGGACCTCTGTGATACTTACTGATAGCATCCAGACACTGGGGTGGAATAGAAGATGAGAGGAAAAGAATAAAAAAAGAAATTCTGCTTTTTAGTCAAAAAAGAAAACTTTAAAGTGATCCACAAAGCATTATATTGAAATGCAACTTATTGAAATGCAAAAGTATTTTCAAGTGATTATTTTCTTTTTTCAATATATTTCTTATATATATTCAGTTATTCTTACTTTTTTGGAAATCAGTATTTTCATTTTCACTCTCTCGGGTCTTTCTGTACCTCAAGAATGAAAATCAAAGTCCTATGACATCGCAGAAAATAGCTCTGAATTGCAAGTCAGAGGAACCAATTTCAAGCCCCAAGTCTCCCACATAATTATAGAGATGTCCTTGAGAAAATTACTTCTTCTCTCCAGGCCTCAGTTTCCTATTCCACTGTAAAATTAGTCCACTGGATTAGATGGTCTCTATGATTCTATCCAAGGCTAAATCAATGATCCTTTGATCCACTGATTCAATGTTAGTATTGCCTCTTCCAATGCATATCACAACCCCCCTATGACTTAGTGGGTGGTCACCATGAGTGACAATAACTGAAAAATTCATCACTTACAAGTAATCTGATGATTATGTTTTCTGAATTTGGCAAGATGGGCTGAGAAACAGATAGTCAAATCTCCGATCTTGCAGCCTTCACAATTTAGTAGGATCTGCCAGATTATATGCTACAGTGGCTCAGCCTTTGAGAACCCAAGGTCACCTGTGTCCAAAACACACCAGAAAGGGACTTCAATAGAACCCACCCTATGTATCAATCAACTGATCAGTCAACAAGCATTTCTTAAATCCTTCCAATGGACGAGACAGGTGCTGAGGGAGCAGCAAATTCAGAACGTTCTCCTTGTCCTCTGGCTCACAACCAAATAAGAATATGCACGAACAATAATTTCCAGCTTGAGAAAATTTCTGATCAATGCCAAGAGACTGACATAAACAACGTGTTGAACCAGTTTGAAGGATGAAGAGAACACTACAGGTTGGTGGTCACAGAAGGGCCTCAGAAAAGGAAGAATCTATGGCAGAATTGGGTACACACATGCTTTGTACTATTGATTTTAACAGATTGTGGTTGATATAAGCGAGAACATTTCCTTGTTCCTGCAACCCAATGTTTATATCTCATATCTGTTAAGAACTGATGCCCAATATCACCAAAGAGTCAGAAGACTAGGTTCAAGGCTCAGCTCAGACACTCATGAGTTATATCTTCTTTGAAAAGTCACTCATCTGGGATGATGACTTTACTCACAAGTAAAATGGGGGAAATAATTACACTGCCTCTCCCAGTTATTAGGAGAATCAAATGAGACAAAATTGGCAAAGTATGTTGCAAATATAAAGTGTTATATCACTGCAAATCAGTTTTGTTTTATTACCTAGAAGTATTCAGAAACTCAACATTGAAAAAACATTTACATACCCATTCGTTTATATCCCATTAGAACTGAAAGCAGACTTGTTGGGAGGCTGGAGAGCAAGTTACAGTGCTAGCTATAATGCCTTACAAGGAAATACCTGCATCTCATTAGGGGAGGACTTAAATATCTCAAAATCCTTTACTTCTGCCATCAATCAATACAAATTGAATGGGAAATACTCTGCACCATAGCAAGTTTGTTTGTTTTAAATTCTTAGGAGTAGGAAGATTTTATTAATGAACATGGCACAGTTCAATATTTGCTTATAGATAAGAACAGTTGCTCTGATATAAAGAGGGTGTTATATAGCATCAGGATGAGCAGAAAGGACTTTAGAAGCCATCTCATTCAACCCTCCCATGTAATAGATGAGCATAGAGCATCTGTAAAATAGGAGAGAAATCGTCATCATCATCATCAACATATCTAGCATTTTTATAGCATTTTCAGATTTGCAAAGTGTTTCACAAATATTATCTCATTCGATCCTAACAACCCTGGAAGGTAGGTACTATTATTCTTACATTTTAAGGATGAGGAAACTGAGGCAGAGAGATGAAAAAACTGAGATGGACAGAAGTTACATGATTTGCCTAAGATCACAAAGCTAATGTGAATATGAGCCCAGATTTCAACTCATGTCTCCCAGACTCCAGAGTCTGCACTGTATCCACTGTGCCACCTAGACATAATTCTGTAGCCTCATTCTTTGCATTTATACATTACCAACCATCTTTAAATAGGCATCAAAAAAGAAATGAACAGATTAAGTATGATCTGGGAGGCAAGGCATGAAAAGTAAGAGCAATGGACATGGAGCCAGGAAGACCCTAGTTCAAATATCAGATAAGACACTAACTGTGTAACCATAGGCAAATTATTTACCCTCTCTGTCTTAGTTTCTTCACCAACAAAATGGGAATAATCATAGCACCTACATCAGGGTTGTTGTGAGGATCAAATGAGATAATAGCTAAAGATAGTATGAATATAGTGCTTTAAGTTTTGCAGAACTCTTTACAAATACCATGATGTTTTATCCTCACAACCACTCGGGAAGGTAAGGGCTATGGTTATCCCTACTTCTCAGACAAGGAAATGGAGGTAAATGGAAGTGGAGTAGTTTGTCCAGGGGCACGTAGCTATTAAGTGTCTGATGGTGGATTTGCACTCAGGACTTCCAGGCTGCAACTAAACACACTGACCAGGCTACCACCTAGCTGCTTAACATATGTAGAGGGCTTTGCAAAACTTAAAAGTACCATATAAATGCCAGTTATTAAGTATTACTGTGCGTGTACTGTGTGTCTCTGGATAAGCATTTTCCTTAATGACTACTTTTAAAAGAATACTCAACTATCATAACTAGGATATTATAAATCTTCAATGGGGAAGAACCAACCTTGTGCAAAATATTTTATATACTTGCTTGCAAAAAAACAGAAGTTATTTGTCATTTAAAAGATTTTTGTGTTAATTCAGTGTTCCAACACTGAAACTATTAATTATAGTTCAAATTTTGTGATCTAGTGAACCAAAGGACCAATTTCATTTTGTTACTATATATTCATACTTCATGGATTACTTACTATTCCTTTCGAAGGGAATGTACTCTTTTATTTATATAGACTGCCTAAATAGCAAAAGTAATTTACAAAAGAATTTCAAAACCAAATTCTTTTAATGGCAACACTGTTGAAGTAAATTTTTTAAATCTAAAGAAATAACAGACATCTTTCTGATACTGTATATCAGTGTCTTTAAAAAAAAAGAAAAGCTCTTTTATTTATGTTATTTAAATGCAGTTCTGTGGAACAAACAAGTTGGTTCACAGACAGTGCACCCGCTGCTGAACTGCTGCCGCCTGACATCCTGTCTTATCTGCCAAATTGCTCATTAGGTTTGGCAATTTTCACCTGCGCCTCCAGTTTATATTTCAGCAGGGAATAAACATCAGTCTGCTTTAACAATCTTCTGCAGATAGCTTCCAACCTCTCCTTGGAAGCAGAGTCACCTCCATCTTCCTCCTCCCACCCCCCATTAAAAAAAAAATCTCATGCTATGTAAGTCTGTTTTTAAAATGTTCACCCAACTGATGAAATCTAGCTACTGCATGGGAAGCTGGCATAGCTTCCATATAATTCAGTAATCTTATAGTATAATATAACCATGCTAAGTTATAAAGGGTCAGTGGTTTTATTATTCACTCATTTTAATATCTCATAGAAGAGAATGCAAGATCAAGCTATCAGAATATTAATTTTTCTTTTTAAATTCAAGAACTGGATATATATAGCTAAGGGAAAGAAATCCCATTTCCAAATGGGTGAGACCCATCTAACTTTCACTCTTAGGAAAAAAGAATAGTAAAATCATTTACAAATAAACAATAGCGGCAGCAAGGCTGCCAAAACAAAGAAGTAGGTCAAAGTGTCATCAAAACCCTCCACCTTTGCCCAGGGGCTTTAATTATTGCTAAGAATCATTATAGAAAAATGGAGAAACTCTTTGTGGGCAAAAAGCACCAGAGATATAAAACAAAATGTCTAAAACTCCACAAAACAACTTCAGATGGAATACTGTTTTTCATTTTACAGAAGTAAAATATTCACCACCAACCCTGCAATTAGCTAGAAAATTACAATAATTACAGCAATTTTGTATCCCATCTCCAATCCAATTAATAGATATATGACCTTGTCAACACGTAATAATCAGATTGCATCTACAACAAAACTGGATGGGTTTTATATGCTGAAAAGAACTTGCACAGTAAGAAGGTAATTATTTGAAATACTGAGAATACTATTTGTATGCCACGCTCCACTTCACAAGTTAAAAGGAAATACAATAGGGATCTTATTTCTATTTCCAATATATATTTAAATCAAATACTTGAAATGGTATGTCTAATACCAGTTAATGTTAAGACGATGGATATCGGCACTGATCTTGGATCTTTTTCAAATAGAAAATGCATCCTGGATAAATTTTTGAGAAGTAATATTAAAACTAAGAAATCTGGAGTGGAGATAATAATCACATTTCACATAGACTTCTATATCCATTACTGAATACTGTTCTAGCACTGTTAAAATTTTTACTCTGATAACACAACACACATATGCACGCATATATACACATATATGTATATACGTGTATGTGTGTGTATATAAAATTTAAATTGACTAGCATCACTATGTCAGATACATTAAATATTTTTTATTATGACCTTTAAATGGCAGTTAACTTGAAAACAGCCTGGATATTATTTATGATGTATTTTAAAACTTTTAAAAGAAGAGATACAATTGTGAATTATTTTTGCTTTTGCTACATTCAGTATCTGTAGTAAAGCCTAGAATTTTGAGCTACAAGTACCATAGCAATTATGTAGTCTAACTCATTCATTTTACATATGAGGAAATTGAGGCCCAAAAAATTAAAGAAGTGAAATAACTTGGGCAAGGCCAAAAAGGTAGTTTGTGGCAGAACTGGGCTTACAAATATTATGTCTAATTAAAAGAATTCTAAATGCTTTCAGGTATCATTTTCCTGTAACGTATTCTATTTTGATTTACATAAAGCAAGCTTGAACATCCATTGAGATGTATTTGACAGAGTAGAGGTCACCATTTCCAACATCCAAATTATGAGGGCACTGGCCCATAAGTCCAGTTCAAATGAATACTCCTTGAAGAAGGCTTCCAAATTCGCCATATAAAGAGTGACCTTGTCATCCATGGAACTATGGCAGTATTTTCTTTTTAGGTTTCTAATATATTCATTAAATTTCTATTTTGTCACACACACACACACACACACACATATATATATATATATATATATATATACACACATGTTTTATGTCCTATACTCTATTTAAAATGCCTTAAAGACAAGGGTCTGTCTTCCTTATTTTGGTCCTTGAAAATAATAGATGTTCAGTATTTGTGGAATTGTTTTTAAAATTATTTCAGGTGAAGCCCTCTAGATTTGTCTGAAGTAGGTAAGCCAGTTAAGTTTTTGAGCTTGCAGAGCACAAGTAGTCAACCTAAAAAGACATAAATCATAAATGTCACCTTGTACACAGTGGGCATTGAACATATTTGTTCATTGACTGCCAGGACTTGAAAAGATATCGATTATAAAAGCAAAACAAGAAAGCGGATTCACAATCTCTCATCTCTTAAGAGCAGCTGCAAAAACCCATTTCAGCTATGTTGCAACTTTCAGATCTCTTTGGAAGCAGGTGATACAGGTGGTGGGGCTCAAATCATGGCCTGGATTTCAAAAGCAAGGTTCTATCAAGGTTTGGGGCGGGGGGCGGGCGTAGGGAGAAGGGTTGTGCTAAAAGCAGGTGAAATAAAAGACTGTGACAGTTTCAAAATGGAGGACTTAGAAGGACAAAAAAATCTATAGAAAATTCTGTTCAAACTATAGCAATACATTGCCTTTCCACTGAAGGAGATGAGCAAATTCAAATTCTATCTGAAGTCACATAACATTTGCATACAAAGTCCAGATTAAAAGGTGATTCCTTTAGCAACTTCTCCTACTTCTAGAACATGATAATGTGATTAATAAAATTTTGATAGACAAGAAATTAACAGAGAAATTGACAAGAGCAGACAAAAATAGACAAGGAGCCAGTTATCTCCTCTATAAAGTAAAATAGTGAATTATGTACATGGACAAACTTTTGACCCACACTTTCAAAGAAGAGTCAAACAGGCATGTCCTAAAGCATAGTTTCTGGTCTGGTTTCTACATAAGCCTTTTCACTTTCCACTTTATGCCTTTGTCTCACTTGCGATTGCATCTTGTCCAGATGATAGAAAGCAATTTCAGTAAGTGGTTAACTTAATTGGTTTGCATCCACACATGATCCTCCAGGGCATCACTTTCATATCCCATCATGCAGTGTGTGCCTCCTAAATTCTATGCTCCTCTAGAAATGACACTTGGCTGAAAATTTCTAAGGAGGTGACAGGTTTGTTCACAACTGAAGCCAACATCATCATTTTTTTTTTCATATTTCTGCCTATTTCCCCCTACCTTGGAGGGACATAAAAATGAAAAATAGTTTCTGCATGTCTATGAAGATTACTTCATTGTACCAGCCAAGTCACTAAAGTGCAATAATCCCCAATCAACAAAAGAGGGAGGGACAGACTAATTTACAGAGAACAAAGTAGAGAAAATAAAACTCTCCTCACACAATCTAATGGTACCAATAAAGCAACACAGATCCAAAGTGAGGGTACTGAACTCATGGCCTCTAAGGTACCTTCCAGCTCAAAATCTATGATCCAATGATTCCCATTTAGCAACTAGAATATTATCATAGTTTTGAAGTGCTTCAAAATGTAACTCTCTGTGATAGCAGCTCATTGTCTGCCTTTAAACCAGCTGACTTACTTGCAAATTTCTAAATACTCAATGTCCTGTTGGATGAACAACTTCATAAGATCATAGATTTCGAGTTGGAAAAGATCTTAGAAACAAATCCAATACTTCATTCTATACTTATGGAAACTAAGGCACAGAGAGGTCAAGCAATTTGCCCATCATCACATAGTTGGTAAATATTTGAGGTAAGATTTAAACCCAGTTGTTCCTGTCCCCTAATGCCATGCATGTTCTGTCAACTAGACCATGCTGTCTTACATACTCTGGGGAAACTATACCACCTATCATGATTCATCTCCTAATTCAAAGTGTCAGTTCTTCACCCTGATTGACCTTTCTTCCAGTTAACTGAAGAGATGAGAATAGGTCTGTCTTTGAAACAAAACTGATCCTTTTCCCCTGTTAATCTCACCCTTGGTTGACAAGAGAAACAGCGAAAGAACCATACCATAAAAGTTGTTTATAGGATTTACTTACTAATTAACTTTGTTCCTTTGCCTTTTCCCACTACCCATACTTTGTGTTCAATTTCATTATATCGTGTCAAATAGGGCACTAAGGTAAATAACCATACTTGTAATTTTGCCTGCAATAAGATCATAATTTAAATTTGGGTATGCAATTAAAAGGTCCTATCAGGATAAAGTCAAGTCTATCCAAACTATTAAAATGAAAAATAAGCTTATTTACCTCCCTTGCAAGAGGCATTTGTTCAGGCTCCGCTCTTTAATCAGCTTCTGATAAACACAGACTGTGAATTCCATTCACAGTAGCATGAAAGGGTAACAAAAGTTGGGTTCCCTGTAAATTAAGATGAAATGTGCAGAGCAACGAGAGCTTTCACTTACTTGCACGAAGAACGGAAGGCGTGACCTCAATTTCACTTGCTGCTTGGTAGGGCTGAAAGGCTGAAACATTGTTGGCGCTAAGCTCACTTCCAAAAATCTCTGGACTCTGAGTGCCAGTGGAACTGGCGCTGGTGCCATCACCTCCATGATGTGGATCTTGTTCATCAAATATAGCGACCAGCTGTTCAAAACAAGAAAATCTACATTGAAAAAGGGTCAAAAGAATCAATACCAAAAAGAAATGCTGCTTTTGATATCTGTATATAGACTCAGAAGCTATCAGCTGACATTGAATAAATAGTGTTTATGAAGACTTTTGTTATCTAATTTGATGTTTAGGATAAATAGGGAGGGGGAAAAGATAGAAATGTCATTATTCTCATGTGAAAGAGCAACAGGTTCAGAACAATGGCATAATTCATTTAAAATCATGCTCCCAGTAAATAGTTAGTTTACTAAACCTAAGTTTTTGTACTCCACATCCTGGGGTGAGCGGGAGAGAGCTCCACCAGCTTACAGCTTCATTTCATGTTACAGCAGAATGGACTCTCTAAAGATTATCACTAGCATTTCTTTACTTTTGTGCCATAAATTCGATTGGCAGTCTAGGGAAAACTATTGATATCTTCTCAGAAAAAATGTTTTAAATAATTAAGGGAAATGATAAACTTCTGTTAAACATTAGTGAAAAACAAGGTATAAGGATGTAAAATGATCAGTTCCAATTAGGGATTTGTGAATGGAGAGATGTAAATTTTTTCCTTCCTAAGTTTATGGCACAGACACTTTGATCCAGGTTAAAAAGCCCAGTTCAAGACCAAACCCAAATTATAGGAGAAATACTAAAGTCTATAAGTTATTTAGATCTCACCACAGACCTGAATTCACTTAATGAATTAAAAACAGGTCTGGATCAGAACCCAGATCTCTAATAAGTAATCAAATATACTTTCCACTATATTTTTAAAGTATTAATGTAATACATTAAAAGTATAATGGAGGCGCGGCCAGGTAGCACAGCAAGTAAGAGTACCGGCTCCAGTGCCAGGATGACCTGGAGATCGAATCCTGGGCTCAGAAACTTAGCACCCATCCAGAAACACCTGGCCCTGTAACCTTGAGCAAGTTACTTAACCACTATTGCTTAAAAAAAAAAGTATAGTGGAGGGGCGGCTAGGTGGAGCAGTGAGTAATGCGCCGGCCCAGAGTCAGGAGGACCCAAGTTCGGTTTGGTTCCAGCCTCAGACACTTAACTTAACACCCACACACACAAAAAAAACTAGCCTTATAACCTTGGGCAAATTATTTAACCCCAATTGCCCTCCAAAAGGAAAATTTTGTATATAGTGGAAAGTGTATTTTAGACTCTAAAATCTGCATGTGTTCTGCAGAAAGTGAAGTTTTTAGATCCAAATAAAGAGCCACCATATAAAGCAGAATTCTAATTTCTGATGTCCTTTCCTATACAGTGGAAGGAATCCAAGAGTGCTGAACATAGGTTCAGAGGACCAGAGTTTGAATCTCATCTCTGCTACTTTGAATATACTTAACTTTGCCCAGCTTTAGTTTCTAATCTGTAAAAGGGAAGGAGAAGAGAATAAAAATTTAAACCACACCACTCTGAACTAGGCACTGCACTGTTTTACAGATAGTATCATTTTTGAACCTCATAACAACCCTGTGAAGTAATTACTATTATTATCCCCATTTTACATTTTAGCAAACTGAGGCAAATGGAGCTTGAGTGACTTGTCCAGAGTTGCATAGCTACAAAGTGTCTGAGGCCAGATTTCAGATCAGGTCTTCCTAATTCCATGCATACTACACACTGTACCATCAGTTGCCTCTAGAAAAAAGGGGCATTTGATGACTTCTCTGCTTCCTTCCAGTTAGCAATTTATAGTTACATTTATCTTTATTATCCTGCTCCTGGAAGAACTAAATATACTTATTCCATTATTTTATGCTAATTTTGCCACTTGGCAATCCTAACCAACTCTCAAGCAGAAAAACAAGATTCTATCTTCAAAAACTGAATGAAGGCATATTAACTCAAACCAGAATAATTTGAAGTATGAAATTTCATACCATGAAAGGACCTTTGGCATATCTATGAGAACAGTAACCCTTTGACATTTTACTAATAATGGTCTGTCTTCAAAGTCTTTTCTCCTAATTGAAATATGAAACTTCTTTCAGAAATAATTTCTGAGAAATTTTTGTTTAAAATTTAAAAAATCTGAATGACTCACTATTAATTCCTGAATTTGTATTTAAATTCAAATATGATAAAAAAAAAACACAGTAGATACTTAATTGGGGATTATTAATATGATTTACTCTTTTCCACAAGAATTGTTCGTGTTGCATGCCAGTCTGGGTACATACAAATCTTAACATTCATAAACTAAAACAAAGAATCATTCTCAAATGCATTTGAATATTATATTTTTATATCTAAAAGATCATATGTGATAAATATTGAAATGCTTTTAAGAATATCCCTTATTGATCAGTTATGTTGCTTATTTCTAAAAGACACCTATCTTTCTCATGAAAGAATTTTTCTCTGTTCTCAATCTTAGAGTCATCCTGATTCTTTATCCCCTCTACCACATCCAATCAGTTAAGTCTCATCCATTCTACACTCACCACTTTTCTTCTATCTGTGCCTTTCTCTCTACTCATATATCTACCATCTTAGTTCAGACTCTCCTCACTGCCTCTCCAGAGAAAATTGTAGGAATTTTTTAACTGGTTTTCTTGCCTCCAGTCTCTCTCACCTCTCCAAACCATCCTTCATACTTCTAACAAAGAGATGTTCCTAAAGAACAGGTCTGGACATGATAGTTCCCTGTTCAGAAAGTCCCCATGACTCCCCTCTAGAAGTGCTAAGCTCTAAAAATCAAATACAAATTTCACTTTTTAACATTTAAAACCCTTCATGAGCC
The DNA here is from genome assembly GCF_028583685.1 of Petaurus breviceps papuanus. NCBI lineage: Eukaryota > Metazoa > Chordata > Mammalia > Diprotodontia > Petauridae > Petaurus > Petaurus breviceps. The sequence goes on from NW_027185777.1 coordinate 25,852,175, forward strand.
TGCTTTAATGTACCTTAAACTGCATACACTATCATGTGTAGGGAGCCAAAAAGGCTTGGTCCAGGACTCAGATAAATTCTTGATAAGCAGGCTCCAAAGGATCCCCTGTGAAGTGGCCTTTGAAGCTGGTTCCTGGATTCTCCTTTGTGATACAGCTGCATTTAAAAAGAAGTTACCTGAGCTCAGAGATCAAAGGCTCTGCCAGGTTCTAGTACTGTAGCCAAAAGGTATTAAATCCTTTTTAGATTAGTAATGTTCTATCACATCCAGAGTACCTAAACCTCCTGTACTAAATAGAAAGCTAGAGTTACATTTCTTTATTGTCACTTTGCTCTATAAAAACCTTGCCCAAAGAATCAATAAATGGAGTTCTGTCTTAAACTACCCACATGGCCTGGTTCGTTCTCTATCACATCTCCAATCACACTTAGTGATGGACACTAAGTGACTCCCAGCAATCACAGCCTTCAAAATAAAAAGGTAATGTCCACCGTTAATTTTTATATGAGTATAATTCACATTCAAACCAAGGAATTGTTTCATTCCTATCAAATAGATAAATGAAGAGATCTATACATATCTTACTCTTTTAAGGGTTACTGGGTGGTCTTTGGTTCTGTCCATCAGGCAATTCAAAAGCCCCATGAATTGAACACAACTCCTGTGACATGCCACTTGCAGATAACTTGGCTAAGACCTCCAAACTCTGCCACAGATTTTCTGTCAACTTCTTGGACATGTCATTCAACCTCTTTGAAACTTAGGGCTCTTGTGGGGTGGCCAGGTGGCTCAGTGAGTAAGAGCACAAGCCCTAGTGTCAGGATGACCTGGGGATCAAATCCAGGCTCTGATACTTAGCTGTGTAACCTTGAGCAAGTTACTTAACCCTGGTTGCTTAAAAAAAAAAAAAAGAAAGAAAGAAACAGGGCTCTTAGCAGAAAATAAGTCAAATAATTGTCACCAATAAATGACTGAAAAGCATTTTGAAATCCTTCGCAATATGAAATCCAGCACTTAGCAGTACCTACTAAATGCCACCTTTGCAGGGGAAAAACAAACACTGAGATACAGTCACTATTTTTCCCACACAGATACACACAATATAGACAATGACAGAAAGTCTTGCATACATTCTCTGAAAGGAATAAGGAAAACTTGCTTGGTGTGCAGGGAGCCAAATGAAAGAGATTACTTATGTAGCAGCTTTCTTTCCCTCATAAAAGGCCTGGATAAATGTTATCCAGAAAGATCATTCTATTTTTTTCATCCAGATGATTCTGTTTCATCCCTGTCTCCAAAAGAGGTGGTCGAACAATAGAGGATAAAGCATTTACTTCCACACATGTTCCAGGGCATAGTTATAGGTTTTGAATCTTCTCAACTTGGTATTGGGATTCCTCTGTACTTTATTTTCTTTGACAAGTGAGTAAAGGGTCTTTTAGGATGGGGCATGGCAGGGCAGGGCAGTGTATGTTTTTAAGAGACATTTTTTTTAAATTTTTTTTAGACATTTATGTTTAAAAAACATAAGTTTTTATGGTAACTATGATGACTTTATTCAATTTATCTAAGACCATTTGGAGTAATGATAAAGACTTAGAGGGGAAAAAAAGCCTACCCAGCACTTCTTGGCAATTCAATAGGCTGCTCATATCTCTGCAATGGAACTTCACACTCTTATTTCTTAATTTCCTCAATAATAGGTCAGTCTGAAATCCCAGAAGAAAGTGAAATGCTTATAATTTAACCCAGGTGTGACCTCCTAGTAAATAGTGAGAAAGAAAAAAAAAGATTCCAGTATTGTCTTGGTCAAATAAGTTGATGGGGGCATTTTACCATTGTTTACCAATGTTCACCATTCTTGAAATAAGAATTTTCCCTAAACCCACTGATAGAAGATGGACTCATTTTTCAATAACACACAAAAAAAATTTCTAACATTATCTAATAATTTTTCCCAGTAAGCAGAAAGAAAAATGGCAATTAGCAGCCCTATTTTATTGGTAGAGAAACTTGAAGTCTGGTCCATACTACCAAAGACAATCCAATGGCAACTCTGCATAGCCTCTCCTCACTCACTTCTCTTTCTACACTTAGGAACATGTCACTCTTCATGAAGAATACTAAAGGTAGAGACTATACAGCCTCCTTGAGCAGCTGATTTCACAGTTTTATGAACCTGACAGTCTCTTAATTTACATCTATTTCCTCAGGTTCACTGACTGTGAAGACAAAGGTGAACTAACAGGCCTTGTATAGACTTCTATTAAAAAAAAAAACCTGAACTTTTCTATAATCAAGACAAGAAATGGTTTAATATTAGAATAAAACCATGAAATTCATCTGTTATCGCATTCCTGAATTTTGGTCATTAAGAAAATCCAAAGCATAAGGGAAAATGTTAAGAAATGGGCATGACCTTAAATATTCTTCTTGACCCTCCTCTCTTTCCTAACCTAAAATGATCTGCCTAGAATCAAAGCATATTATACTCCATTGTCTCATTTTCTTTGCAAAGTGAAAATGAAAACAGTTGGAAGAGCTGGTATTAAATTCACTCCACGGTAGGTTTGAATGGAAATTCTCTATACTTGCCATATATTTCAATCTTCTAAGGTCAGTAGTGTTATGCCAAATCAATCACATGATAATATTAAAGATATAGTTTATACAGAAGACAGAGATGATGAGAAAGAGCCCATGAGAAGACAATGTCTTTATAGAGTCTTAGCATTTCCATTAGTGGACTTGCTCAAGTATAGGAGAAAAGCAGCTAGACACCCATATGTTTTTCTTAGTATACTCCACAATAAGATAATTCATCTGAAAGACCACAGTACTATAGCATTTTTTTAAAATCTTAAATCCCCTCAAAAAGTGTACACAGCAATCTGAGCTCTAACAAATCCAAGACTGCAAAGTATTCAAGAAAATTCTATTCAGTGACCGCTGCTAAGGAAACTGGGAGCCAGTTTAGCCAAAAAATAATTTTAGATCACCAACTTATAAAATGGATTGTGGGAGTTTGTGGGGGTAGGAGGGATTAAATAGCTGATTTAATCAATAAGGGGAATCCCTATTGTGGAGATGACTAGCAACTCTTTGGTAATTGAAAGTTTTAGTGATCTGCTGCCTAGTCACCAAGATATTTAAATAACTTGACAATAGTCCCTCAGTATGTTTCAGCAGCAGAACTTAAACTTGGTCTTCCTGATTCCCCAAGGTCAGTTCTTTAGACACTGTGGCATACTGCCCCTCAAGAGATCGAAAAACAGCTAGGGATATGAGAGGATTTCAGAATCTAACACACAGAATATTATTCAAGTCAAAACAGACTACTTCAATTTTAAAAAAATCAAGACCTTTTTCATGAATAAAATAAATGAAGGCATGATCTGAGAAAAAATAATTTCAGACTTGTTCCCTGAAAAGGAGTAACACTCAAAAAAAAAAAAAAGGACCGACACTCATCTAGAGATAATTGATAAAAGTATATATGATTAATGCTGCAATATATGATTTAAAAAGGAGCAATTTATAAAAGAAAAAAAAACAAGTTATAATCATGTAAAAAAAAAGTGCCCCCAAATGAAAATAATCAGAATCATCAAAGAAATGCACATTGGAAAAATCCATAGCTATCACCTCATTCTCATAAAATTAGTTGATGATCAAAAAAAAGTTTTTAAAAATTCTATAGTGGTGGGAATGTGAGAGAAACAGGAATAATGATTCACTACTGATGGATCTCTGAATTACTGTGAGTGCTCTGGAAAGCCATTAGGAAATAAGCAAGTTATAATACTGTTCATACACTTTGATCAAAGGAGTTTATACCCCAGCAATTGACAATTAGAAAAGAATTATATGCTTGAAAATATTCATAGCAGCACTATTCATAAAAGCAAAAAATGGAAACAGTGAGCTCAAGTACTGAGGAATAGGCAGAATAAAGTAACGTACATGAATGTAGTAAAATATCATTATTCCATAAAGGATCATAAAAGAAAAAAATTTTAAAATATGGGAAGATCTGTACTAAATGATATAAAGTGTCCAAAAAAAGAACTAAGAGCAAGAAGACCAATTTGTAGAGGGTGTTCTGGAAGTATAAGTACATATTTAAGCAAGTAAAGTTGCCATCTACACTGAAACTTTTAGATCACAGCATAATAAAGATAACATTAAAAAGACAAACAACTTTGAAATTTGCCTGGAATGTTCTGCTTCTTCATCTTTGCCTACTGGTTTCTTGGGCTTCCTTTAAGTCTCCTGTAAAATCGTGTCTACAAAAAACCTTTCTGAATGACTCAATTCTAGTATTTTCCCTTTGGTTATTACTTCCTATTTATCTTGCATTTGCTCTTTTGCTGTCTTCCCTTGTAGACTATGACCTCTTTGAGGGCAGACATTGCTTTTGGCTTTTAGTTGGATACCCCAGGGATTAACACAGTGCCCAGGCACGTAGCAGGTGCTTAAAATATATTGGTTGACTGACTGATTAAAAGGCTTAAGAACACAAATCAACACAAGGACCAACCAGGATTCCATAGGACTGAAAATGAAATCTACTGCCCATCTCCTGGCAGAGAGGACTCTGTACAATGGAGACATTTTAGGAAGATGAGAAGAAAGTAGAACTTGGTTTTGCTTGACCATATATACCTCTTACAGGGGTTTTGTGTCATCCCCCTGCCCCATGAGGGTTAAGGGAGAGAAAAAACTTTTGTTAATTGAAAAAATTAATTATGTTTTAAAAAGTGAATAAAAGAACCAAAATAATAATACATAGAATTGCTACAATTGTATAAGTAAAAGACTTCTTTAAATGGTAACAATACAAAACTAAAGAAATGTCTTTTAATTAATACCTTATCCTCTTTCCCTTCCCCAAGCTTTTAAAGCTGTCCAGGGGAAAAGAAAACCATACAAGTTCATCTTTATTCATAGTAATTTCAGGTATAAAGGAGTGCACATGGGGACAATATACTCTATACATACATGCATGCATCCATACATATATACATACATACATATTCAATATGAGCACAGATGTATATGAGGGTTCCCAAAAATCTCAAATCACACTAAGTAGGTAAGTGCCTAGCCTTTCAATCAGCAAAACCCAGAGTATCTTCAGTCAGAAGTCATTATTCCCACAAGAGCTAATAGAAACCTATAAGAAGGCAATATTTCTTAGTCACAGATACCTGACATTATGCATTGCTTGGGTATTGAAGAGATAAACATTCACCTGTGACACTCCTAGGCTGCCCTGCTTAAATTCAAAATCTGGACTTGCACTCTGATATCCCTCAGGGTGACACGTGCTGTTTCACTACTGAGGCTTCAGACTAATTAGATTCCCGCTTTAAGATTTGTGTTCAGCTAATAGCCATGAGTATGTCAACCCCATACCACAATGAAAATATGCAAATGATTATAGCCAGAAGGGAGCTGACCCACTTGTCAACACCACAGCAGATATAATGAGGGTTTCCCTACTATCACAAAGGCAGCAGCCTTCATCTACACCCATTCTTGAGATACAACTATATACATTACACTGCAGCTGCTGCTAAAATACAGATAAAAATTGGAGCTTACCTACTAAGATAAAGGAAAGCCATTTTGAAATTGGCTAATCACAAATAGATGACCCTAATTCAAAAAGGGGAGGAGGGAACTAATTAGAGCCTAAGGATGATCAAGTGTTGTTTTCTTATAAGTGACCAGTGTAAAGCCATCATTGAAGCAGTATAGAATTCCAAAAGCAAATTAATGAGGTAGCAGCAAATTATCATTTGGACATGAAAGAAGTAACTATGAAATCAATTTGTAAGCTTTCTGATGACTGAACTTACTTTAATGACATGGAGACAGCACTAAATACTTAATCATTCTATGAGCCTTACTTGCTGACATGGTTCATTAAAAACTCATTTAAATAGAGCTACTGTTTCATTGGACTAAGTGAATACATAGTAAAGTAACACATTTCCCCCAAAGTGGCTTGATTACCCTCCCCCACCACAACCTCCAGCTTAATAACAAAAATGAATTTTCCAAGGAGAAAAAATTATCAGAGTAAAGAAGAAATCTTAAGGAGATGGATATATTGATTAGCTCCTGATTAATTTACAAAACAGAAATTCAGTATGCCAAGGTGAAGAAATTCTAACTCTTAAGAACAAAATGGGAAAGGTCAGCAGGACCCTTTTTATTGTTAGGCCATGGACAGCTAATATCCTTCGACTCTGACTTTTCCATATTCACCTTCAACCTTAACTGGGCCAGGAGACTGCAATGAGCCCTACCTCAGATACTCATATTCCTATAATATTGCTCTCCTATACCCACTAATGTCCAAGGAAAAATCTATCTTATATGATGTGAATAGAACAAAAATGAAATTTATAGATTACTGAGATTTATAGATCACTGTGGTCAACTTTATTTTTACCATTTCTGTATAGAAATCATTATTAATAAATACCAAATGATAGAATTCCATTAACATTGAAGTTCTGGAAGGATGGGACAGTGGAGAAATGATAATCTAGAATTCAAAGGCATAGGTGCAAATCCTTGCTCTGTTACAATCTTTGTAATCTTGAATCCATCATTTAATTTCTGAGTTCATCTATAAAATGAGGTTGGACTAGATGATATTTGAGATGTCTTCCAGTTCTAAAGCTAGGATTCAATTCATATAGAACAAAGGGTGATATAACTCAAGAAATAATAAAGTAATCTTAAACTACTTAGCCTATCTCAGCCACTTAAATCCTGAAAGTCCTGTTCTCTACATTACACAAAAATGAAGCATCATCATCAGAACCACAATCAGTATCAATATGAAGAATACAAAGAAGTGTGGGAATATATGAATAGATATAAAGTGAAGTAACAAACCAGGAAAATAATATGTATGGCTGTAACAGTGCAAATGGAAACAACAACATTAAGGTAATCAAAACAGAATGGAATGAAATTTTAATAACCAAGCTTGGCCCCAGATATGAGAGAGCTCCTTGCCCCTTTCTTTGTAAAGTGTTGGTTTATAACTAGGAAACACTGCATGTGATAATGTTTTCAATGCTGACTTGTTTTGCTGAAAATTTTCTCCTTTTAAAAAAATTTCTATTATAAGGAATGGTAGCAGAGACATAGTGAGAAAAGGAGATGGAAAAAAATAAATAAAATGTTATTAAACAAATTGTGGCATATGAATATACTGGGATGTTACTGTGCTGCCCAACAATGAATGTGAAGAACACAGAAGCATGGGAAGATTTCCATGAACTGATACAAAGTAAAGTAAACAAAAATAGAAAAACAATATAAATATGTAAAAAGAAAGAACAAAAAAAATCCCTGAAAACTGAAATCTTATACTAATCGACAAGTATAAGAATGCATCACCTTTCTCTTTGGAAATTGTGAAGCACTGCATATACTTACAGATTGGCTAGTTGCACTAAACTGCTCTTTCCTCTTCCTTTTTTATTCTTTCTTACAAGAGAAATCTCTTTGGGTAAGGGAAGCATATAACAAGAAAACAACTGGTATAAACAAAAGGTATTAATAAAAGGTTCTTTTAAGCTAGTAACAAAAGCTCTTCCTTGTTGAACTGCACAAAATTTAAGCATTTCTTTTTAAGATATCAGCAAATACCTTAAGCTGGAAAGATCTAATGAAGGCCTGAGAGGATTTAGAAACAAAGCTGCTTTTGTACACTTACCTCAATATTGCTAAATTCCCCTAAGTTTTATTACTATCAGCAACTCCCCCCTCCCCTCCTCTGGCCAAGGAAAACTTAACAGCAGAAAACAACCCACCTGATTATGATTCTATAAATCAATCTATCTATCTAAATTAGATAGTACTTAAGTGACTTTATTTTACAAAGACCTAAGAAAACAATATTTTGACTTTGTTGGAGGCAAGAAAACAGGATAAGAAGGAAAAAATAGCCCTTTAAGACAAGCAAATAATTTCTAGTGTTCACAGAGATGGTGGTGGAGAGAAAAATGTTTCAAAAACCCAAAATGATAAAAAGAACTTCAAATGGTTACAGAAGCATTAATTCACTCACCAACTGCATAAGCCAACAGCATATGAGAAAGAAATTACTTAATCTAAAAGGAAGGCAAAGATGCAGGAAATTGGAAGGGTTGCATAAATCATTAATTTTATCAATTAGTTCATTCAATCCTACCCTACAATTGATCCAAAGTTCTAAATGAAAATTCAGGTTTGAAATAAATAACCACAAGTTGAAACATAACCACACAAGAAGATAAAGCAACAGACTGGCAATTAAGAGAGGGAAATTGTAGCCATTAATGTGTAACATCCAGTTTATTTTAAATGTGAAAGGTACATAATTTTAAAATATCTAGATGATAAGATGAAAAACTTGAAATAATTTCTGATTTGCTTCAGTTCAACTCATTATTTCAATATCTCACTACAATAATAGAATAGATAACACTTGTCCTTGACATTAGTCTAAATTATTCTCAGTGTGCAATACAATACTGATTAAATTACACTCATTTTAATCAACTGGCAGAATGTATTCAAAAGGTAACTAAATAATAAAATTCTAGAATAGTTGATTATTATAACCTGTTTATCAATGTTTTTAAAATCTGATTATAAAATAAATAATGCTAATTATCTTGTATAAAATCTATTCTATTTCCTCCTCTGTTGTCAAATGTATTTGAAAGGTTCAGAAAACAGAGATGAGAAGTTGAATTTTAAAAAAAACACCCTGAAATTTAGTGTAAATTCCCTTAAAAAGAAATATGAGTCCCACCTAAGGCTGAGCAAAGAACAAAGCATTAGGCATTTCTACTTCTGCAGTCAGATGAATCCTAGGGAAATCACAACCTCTGATTCTTCTGCCCAACTAGAAAGGACACTAATGACCTCTGATTTATTTCATGGAACAACTGGTAATTATTCTGGAGGCCTTATATGTTCAAATCATTGTGACTATATAACTAATACTACTATAAATATTAGTAGTTTGAATCTATTCTATTGGCTGTAATAAATATAGTAACATCTACAATAACACAGGAAACAGAGTATACCACACATCCTCTCTAATAGAATTCATTTTCAAAAAAAAAATTAAGGATGTGTTGAAACAGTTACAAAAGGATTCTTACAGTATCACAGAGTGTCTTAAATACTGAAGAACCAAAAGATGGACTCCAAATACATGCAACATTAATAGCACATTTTTACCATTAACAACAACTTTTGGGTCATTATGTTTCAAGTTAAAATTAACACACATACATTACTATTGATTAATATAACTGCTTAAGGAAATTAAACCATCCACTATCTTTCTTTTGCTCCTATCATATTCTATTGGGCACCATGCTGAAGTATTGCCAAAAAAAAAAAAACAAAAAAAAACCTCTTGTATTATTTAATACCTCTGTATTTCACAAACCTTGCACAGAATAAACACTAAATACATCTTTCTGGCGTCCAAATGAAGAGAAGCATCTGCAATGACAATACAGTGGGAGATAATGCTAAAGAAATTCACCAAGGTGAGAATAATTCAACAATCCTGTCATACACTTAGAGGTGTGACTGGGAGTGATGTGTAAAGCTACATTCCTTATCACGTCAATCTTTCTGTCTACAAGTTACTACCACTGATGGAACATAACATTTTGTGTTGTTGTCTGCAAATTTGGCCATCATAAAATCACCCTGATATCACTACAGTCAGGTGTCAGGGAGCAGTTCTTAAATTGACAGCTCCCAAAGAGGAGAAAATCCCTTGCCCAGAGAGGACAAAAGAAAGAGTTGATACTTCCTCCAAGATGAATACCCACACAGGCTTTTAAAATGAATGAGTTCAACAATAACATCATAACTTAACACCAGCTATGTCCGTTATAATTTTAATTATTCAATTATGGAGAGGGGAAAAAGACACAATACCCTTACATTACTGAGAATACTCAAGTAAGAACAAGCTAAAATGTGATTAAAGCAAATAGGCACAACACCCTAGAAGTCCAGTCCATTGGCTAGAGAGGAAAGAAACCCCTTCCCAGTGAAGAGAGTGGCAAGCCTGGAGTCAGAAAAACTCATCTTCTTGAGTTCAAATCTGACCTCAGACACCTTATTAGTTGTGTGACCCTATTCAAGTCACTTAACTCTGTTTGCTTCAATATACTCATCTAAAATTAGATGCAGAAGAAAATGGCAAACCACTCCAGGATCTTTGCCAAGAAAACCTCAAATGGGGTCATGAAGAATTGGACAGGACTGAAACAACTAAATAACATTATAATTCATCTTAACACTCAGGATTCAAAAGACCTATAAGCCTAGGCTGCAGAAGAGTTGCCAATTAAAATTGATAGAAAGCAATTCCTCATCTGGAGTCCCTATAACCAATAAAATTATGGGAACGAAGCAACTTTAGTTGGAACTGTCAGTGCTCTGAGGAAAAAGAATATCTGCTAGAACTAAATCAAATCTTTCTATCTATAATTTCAAATAAATTTATTTGTAAATTTAATTTAAATCAAATTCATTTATAAATTTAAATTATTTAAATTTCTTCTCATAGTTCTTTTAAGGATCCAGCAGTAGACATCATGTTTAAACCCTTTAAGTACAGTATGTGATTCCCTCTCCCAGAGCTTTATCCCCATTTCTTCAAAACTCTTTAGGCTTTTCTCAACCTTAAAAAAATAAAAATTAAAAAAAAGTCATTTCCCCATGACCCTTTTACTCTAGGTTGGCTAATATCTCCCACCCAGCCTAACATCTTTATTGAAAAAACTTCTCTATACCTGATGATTTTACTTCTTCGTCATCTCTCAACCCCTGCTACCAATGTTCTTTCCCCTTACCACTCTAATGAAATTGATTTTTTGAAGGTCACCAGTAATCTCCTATCAAACCCAATGGCCCCTTTTGTCAGCCCTTATCCTTCTGGATTTTCTGAAGCATTTGACACTATTGGCCATCTCAAAATTCCTTTGGCTTTAGACACACCACACAGATCTGGTCCTTCTTCCTCTTTGCCCACCATGCCTTTTGTTTTCAACCCCTGAAGGTGAGCACTCATTGAGGTTCTCTCTGGCCGTCTCATCTCTCTATACTCATTTCCACAGACTTAAATATTATCGCTGTGCTTCTTTTGTTGTTAGTTATTTTCAGTCAGGTTCCCTCTTTGTAACCCTATTTAGGGGTTTCTTGGCAAAGATACTGGAGTGGTTTGCTATTTTCTTCTCCAGCTCATTTTAATGATGAGAAAACTGAGGTAAAAAAAAAAAAAAACTGTGACCTGCCCGGGGTCATATAACTAGTAAATGTCTAAGGCCAGATTTGAACTCAGGAAGATGAGTCTTCCTCACTCCAGGCCTGGCACTCTATCCACTGTGCCATCTAACTGCCCATAGTCTACGCTAAAATGTTTCAAATTCATAACAAGGCCAATCACCTTGTAATTTTCAAAAGAAGCTCACACTGGAAATGTCTAAAACTAAGCTCGTATTTCACCTAAGGCTATTCCTCCTTTTTAACCCAGTCTTCCATTATGTTTTTGTCCTTTGTTCTATTTTTTTTTTTGCTTTTTGGAGGGCCATTGAGGTTAAGTGACTTGCCCAAGGTCACACAGCTAGTTTTTGTGTTAAGTGTCTGAGGGCAGATTTGAACTCAGGTCCTCCTGACTCCAGGGCCAGTGCTCTATTCACAGTGCCACCTAGCCACTCCTTGTCTTTCTTTCTAAAAGAGGACCATGACATCGGGAAGGTGATGGCATGACCTACAAATCAATTGGATTTAAGTGAGGGAGGGCTGTGCAAAGTCACCAGCCTCACTTTCTTCTCCAGAACCATCTGGGGTTAGTGGCCAGATATAGATCAAGACAACTGGAGATGACTCAGGATGCAGTGTGAGACCTTGGCTTTTCTAAGCTAAGATCTTTCAGAGTTCTCACTTTAACTGAGGCAATGCCCATTCGGTGGTTGGGGCTGCCTTCCATACTTAAACCATTACCTACGGTTCTAACCTCCTCACCTTTCATTTCCAATCCATCATGAAGTCCTGCAGATCCCATATGCATATTTCTCATATCCAGTCTCTTCTATGTTTTTCCATTGCCAGCACCTTATAATACACAGCCTTATAATATGTGAACTTCAGCAACAGAATTGCAATATTTTTTCCCATTACTACTCTTTCTTTCCTCTAATCCAACTTTGATATTGTTAATAAACATATCTTATTTTGAATGGATCTGGTCACATCAATCTTTTGTTACAAATATTATATAATTCATTATGGCCTACGTGCAATTCAAACTTGGCCTTGTATTCAAGACTTAACAATTTAGCACCATCCTCCTATGTTCTGTCTTCTCTTTCACATAGGCCCTTCTATGTGCTACTTGTCTATTTCACTTTACATATATCATAGGTCTCATATGCATTTGTTTATAGTTTGTTCCTCTGATAAAATATAAAGTCCATTACAGCAAGAACCATTTTGCCTAAATTTTGTATCTTCACCACCACCTAAAACAGAGATCCACAAACTCTATAGATATTTAATGAGTTTTGGTTTAATGGAATTTCATTATGGTAGACTGAGAAGTGAAAGACTAACATCTTGGACTTCTCACAAATTCCTATAGTTCAAGCACCTAATTTCTTGTGGCTTTGCCCAATGCATGTAGTTAAATGGAGGGTACACAATAAAAGTTTTTGTTGTGTTTTTTTCCCCAGTTCTTTGTTGACAATGTGAATGCTGAAGATACATTCAACAAATAAATATTATCTCCCCATCTACAAAGTGAATACCATAAAGGCAGTGATCCTGTTTTTGACTCAATTTGTATCCCAGAGCTTAACACAGTGCCTGATACACAGTGTGTACTTACTAAGCTTACTAAACTGTACTTAAAAGCTCATTGACTAAATATTGTATGAAAGATTCTGGAATTTTTCCTAGGTTTAGCAAGCAAAAACTATAAAAATTTGTAATTCAGTTTTTCTATCTAACAAGTTGGATCCAGGATTTTGCAATGTAATACCACAAAGGCACAGTCTGACACAAAATTCAGGAAATAATAGTGAAAGTATTTACAGATTCACAAAAAAAGTGAATATTCCACGTATTAAGTGATACTAACAAAAAATGCACAGAGCGAGTTTTGTCCACAATGCAGAGGATTAGTGTATCTAATTCAGGAAGGAAAAAAAGCTGCACAAACCACTCATTATGTGCTCAAGTATCCTCACTTCAGAATAAAACAATTTAATGAAAGAAAATCATAAACTACAAACCTTTAAAAATCCTTTTATTAATGGCTTCATATACCCCAAAAGCTTCACTGAATCAGTAAGCATGTGGTGAAATATTTGAAATAGGTACTTATGTGCCCTTAAATGTATAGCAAAGCACCAATGTCTTGTGAAAGCAAGTAACCTCTCAAAGGAGAGGAAATCCTGATGCTTTCACTTAATGATGAGGGACCAAAGTGCTGGAGTATGGGGAAAACACTGTTTCTAATAATATTTGCAAAATATGAATATTATATCAAATATTCCAGTTGAATGCATTCTTGGTGCTACATATTCTCCATTATCACATTTTTCAAATGGCTTGAACAAGAATGGCACTGAAGATATAACAAAAATATGCTGCAGAAGAATAACTATTCATTTCAGATAAGGAATAGAATATCCTTTTATCTTTTTTTAAGGAAAATCTGTAAAACTGTAAAAAAAAACCTTAAAATGGTAATTGTGGCAGGATATTGAACAATACAGGAGGATTTGCATAGTTTAGAAGATTTATATACTGTATTTGCATCCTCCACTCTTAGATCGGTGCTTTGTATATATAGTAAGTAAATAAATAAATTATTTATTGATTCATTCATTTTGGCATCCTACAGGCCTTCCTTAGGTCTCCATGTCATTGCTCATTCCCTCTAGAAAGGTCTTAGACCTTTATCCCATTCATGTTTCAACTTACACTCATCAAGATATTTGGAGATACCTTGATTCTCAGAGCTAAGACCCAGCAAACAGGGTATGCCCTGAGCATACATTTTTATAACAAGAATCCTTTGTGATCTAGATTATCTTGCCCTCTGATGTGTATTGCTTTGATCAGCACCAGATGTTCACTGAGGGATGTATGACTTTCATATTAATCAATAACTGCTTAGATTTGATGAAGTTCCCCCTATTTCCCAGGGATGTGAGAACCAGGAGAAGGAGACATGTTGCAGCCATTTATCACATCTCTTGATTTGCTCAAAATTCCTGTGAACTGCAAAGTGAACTAAAACAGGTACTGCACTCTTGCTCCTGCCATACTAACTCTGGTTCTACACCCTACTGAATGACCACAAGGCTCAACAACCTTTAGATTTGAGAGACTGTTACCACAAGCCCAAGAAAGGTCAACCTTGTGAATTGCTTACTCAAGACCTAAGAATGACTGTCTTGTGGTCCAGTTCCTTTCATTGTATATAAGCCCTACCTTTGCTTAAACATGTTAAACCTTCATTCTCAGGAGGTGGGGCTTCTGCTTGCAAGCAATTTTCTCACTCCACAATAAATTTAACTTCTGTTTGATTCCTGAATCTCCTGTCTCTAGCTCTTCTGTTCAGTTCCAGCCATTCACGGAATAGAGGCTGATTCTGGTCCAGTTAACATTCTCATGAGGGTAGAAGCAAAAAGTAGTATAAGTTAGCAAGGTATTAAACAAATGTATTTTATGGGGAAAAAAAACCTAGAATGATAGACTGGGGGAGGGGGAGAGAGGGAGTTGATTTTTGTGTGTGTGAGTTTTTTAAGAAACGTTATGAAACAGGACCAATGATTAACAGGTAGTTTATTTAGAACACTAGGCAGACAGGGAAGTTGTTTATTAAAGCCATCCTTGGTTGTTAAAGGAAGTAGCAGAAAAGGAAAATGATCATTTCCAATGGTCCCCTCTCATTTTCAATCTATTTTCTCTGATGACTATATCAGGGAAACAGTTGGAAAGAAAGAATGTCAAAGACTGACAAAAGAGAAGGAGGGGCACAAAAAAATAACAATAGTATAGCAATAGCATATAAAAAAATCTAACTGAAATGATGGTTTTGAATTGAGCCCAATTTCAATCACAAATGACAGCTTATGAGTCTGCTCTACTGATGAGCTTCCTGATCTCCAAAACTTCAAAATTCTGTAAACTTCCAGGGTACAAATTGCTTAATCTATCCCCAAAGGATTTACAAATCATGTAAATGCTTAGATTAGCTTGAACCTGAAAAAATTTTGATAAATATTAAGATTGGAAGAGGAAATAACACACCTTTAGACAGCTGAAGATTCAGGAACAAGAACTCATGAGGATAAATTTTATAAAACCTAATGATTTGTCCTATGGATTTCTTTTTTTAAAGGGAAAAAACTCCTGTATGGCATTAACCAAGCCTATGTTAATTAAAGCAAGGTACTCCAAGACTAGGCAACTGAACATCAACATTCAAAAGTATCTAAATCTTATAAGAAATTCTATATAAACTGCCATCTCCCACCAAAAATTTAGGATAAATCCCATCCTCAGAATCATCATCTGATTCATGCACATTATGGTATGCTGTAACAGCATACTTTCCTTTAAGTCACATCACAGGTTGGGCCAATCTTTCTTTCATCCTACAGTATTATAAATAAGTAAACAAATGAAAATGTAAAACAAATCAACTACATTGTTAAGTCTTTGCCTGAGAAAGTGACAATTTTATTTTGACTGAAAAAGAACTCAATGACTGATTTTTTTGATGATGCTCAATAGTTTCAGTTGTGTCTGACTCTTCATGAAACATTTGGGAGTTTTCTTGGAAAAGATACAGGAGTGGTTTGTCATTTCCTTCTTCAGCTCATTCTACAGATGAGAAACTGAGGCAAATAGGGTTAAGTGACTTCCACAGGGTCACACATCTGATAACTGTATAAGGTCAAATTTGAAGTCAGGAAGATAAGCCTTCCTAATTCTAAGTTCAGTGCTCTATCCACTGTGCCACCTTTAAATGGGATACATTCAGAAGCAAGATTTTACAAAAGTTCAATCAATAAAAATACAGGAAATAACAGAAAAATAAATTTTCTTGATTTCAAAATTCAAGAATATTCTTTTTAAATATATACTTGGGTAAAGCAGTGGGATGAAGACTCTAACCAACGACTGCCTCCTGCTAGCCTTATTCAATAGGAAATTCATTCAATCATGTTTGACTCTTTGTGACACTATGGGCCACATCATACCAGTACTATCCATGAGGTTTTCTTGTCAAGGATACTGTAATGGTTTGCCATTTCCTCCTCCAGAGGCCAACAGAGGCTAAGTGGCTTGCCCAGGTTAAGTGGTTTTCTTGGCAAGGATACTGGAGTGGTTTGTTATTTCCTTGACCAGGAGTAGAGGTTAAGTGACTTGGCACATAGCTATTAAGTATATGAGGCCCAATTTGAACTCAGGTCTTTCTGACTCCAGGCCCAGGATCAATCCACTAAGCAATCTAGTCACCTCTAGGAAATTAGTTGGTTTTAATGGAATTATTTCCTGAGGCTTTCTAAATATTGTTTAAATAGCAGCAAATATTTTTTTCAGAAAGAACCTTTGAACACAGGGAAATTAATCTGCCTTTTTGTTATTGATATTAGTTGTTTTGTTTTTCAATAAATATTGCTGGCAGGATGAGACAAGCTTAAGAGATGTAATGATTTACTATTTAGGATTTTCTTATCATGATTGCATAATAAAATTGGATTCCAGTGTATTTGAAAAGAGGAAACAAAATTTTACATAAAGAATATATTTTAATATGATTTCTTTTCCTGTAAAACCAAGTATTGACCTATTTTCTAACCTGGTTCTACACTGCTGGAAAATACACATATTTTTTAATGGAGTCTATTTCCTTAAATAATTTGATATTCCAATGTCACAGAAAAGTCAGTAGAATTTATTACATTCTTCAAATATGCAATTAAGATTTTTAACATTGGGGCAGCAAGGTGGTGCAGTGAGTAAGAGCACAGGCCCCAGAGTTGGGAGACCTGGGATCGAATCTGGGCTCAGATACTTAGTACCCTCCCAGAAACACCTGGCTGTGTAATCTTGACCAAGTTACTTAACACCAATTGCTTTAAAAAAAAAAAAGATTGAAAATAGCATTCCACTTCTGGACATGTAATATCTGTAGTATATAGCAGAGAAAATAAAATCTGATTATCATTACAAGATCTAGAGTCCATCTGGAGAACTCCCATAAAGAAACTTCCTCTACCAATGCAGATCATCACCTACAATGTAATTTATAATCTTGGAGAATTGTCTGAATCACAACCTAACCCCACTCTGCTATGTTTCCTTTTTAGTAGGAATCATAATAGTAAATTTAAAACATATATAGCACATTAAATACAGGTCCAAATAGCAACAAAGGAATTATATTTTTAACAACCACCACTTCTCTAATCTATGCTTCAAGAATAGGATGAAATTAAAACCCCACATATAATCTATAGTTTGAAGAATGTTCTGTATGCCATGAAACCTCATCTTGAATTCTGAAGGTATAGAACAGCACCTGGGGATGGGAACTGGATTATTTTATTGGTAAGGAAAGTCTCAGAGAAGTCCCTCTACCAGTGTAGCATTGCACAATCTCACATCATCATAGTCTTTGCAATTTGTAGTCTTGCAATTGTAGTCTTAGAAACATGCTGACAACACAGAGGATAAATGACTTAACTGTCCAGACATGTGTCAGATACTAAGCAGGAACTCTATTCTTGTGGTATTCAAGAACCATTTTTATTCACATCCCATGACTTCTCATTCTATTCCTCAAAGGGATGTTTAAATTCTCTCACCTTAGGTATTTCAATGATCAAATTATGAATGCACAAGGCATCTCAACTTGGAGTGATATACAAATATGCTACTTCAAAGAAAGAGTCACCCTTTTCATTAAAAAACTCAAACACTTCAATGACAAAGCATGACTTTCCTCTAGAGCATATCATATCACAAAAAAACAAGGCAATGGGACAGTGTGTGGAAAAAACATGTCTTTTTCAAAATCACTACTAAAGGCAGATCAAGAATCATTCCAGAAGTTGAGTATGTGTATTTCTCTTAAAGAAAATCTATGTGTATTTCACTTTAAGGAAACCTAACCAAGTGTATCTCACTTGACAATAAGAGTTGAAATTTACAAACTGACTCATTGTTATAGAAAGTAATTCACTGAAAGATTTTATTAGATAATCTGTGATTCTATGAAATATTAGTCTCCCTTAGTACCTTTAAAATTCATTTGAATTACAAAACTTTATTGGGATTCATTTTGGTAGATCTTAGACTAGAAGTCCTTCAACCTCTCTTTATTCTATGAAATCCTGTCATTTTTAAGGAAAGTTTCAAAGGATATTACAATGATTTCCCCTTGAATCTAAATTCTGGATATCCCATCTCACATAGAAGAACTAGCAGCAAGAGATCCAAGTTTCAATGAGATGGATTTAAATTTAAATTTAAGGCAATGAAAAACTCCTAAAAATTAGAGATATAAAAAAGAAGAGTTGGTTGCTAGGGAGGTAGTGAATTATCCCTACTAAAAGTCTTAAAAGCAAATGCTATATGATACATTCTAGGGCAGGAGAGCTTTATTCAAACCCCACAGTCTCCCAAAGGGTTCATAAATAGTTCTTATTACTACTTATGAGACAATGATATTTCAAGAATTTAAGCACCTGTGTTTTCATCCATACTTACTACTTGCTAAGAGAGATGTGATCACAGCCTCCTCCATACACTAATAAACTTTCTTCAGGGATTGGTATGACTGCAAAATAATTTCAATTTCTATTTTTATTTCTCTCCTCCTTCCTCTTCCTTCTTCTTGATCATCATCAAAATGTAATGATTAAATCAAGCTCAACTGAGTTAATACTTAAATTATAGACACACTGCCTTTCAGACCCAAATGACTTTCTAGCCTGCAGAATCAACAAAAGTTTATATTCCATTGAGATAATCTTTGAAAATGAAAAGTCTATTCCATGTTTTGATGATTGATACTGGAAGTATATACTTCAACAACAGAGAATTTTAAAAGTCAAATAAGAACCCAAATCATTCAATGCACAGCATAAATAAAGGAGAACTGCAGTTGGTTTGAATCTGTGCTTTTACTGAAAGCCTAAGATCTCTGTGAAAATAATGTCTCTCATTTTCTTAATAACGACACAAACAACAACAAAAATAACTAGCATTTAGATAGCATTTTAAGGTTTGTGAAGATCTTGACGACTATAATCTCATCTAATCCTCACAACAACACTGACAGTTAGGTGCTATTATTATATTATTATTCTCATTTTAGAAATGAGGAAAATAAGCCAAAGATTCAGTGATTTGCTAATAGTAACACAGCTAGTAAGTATCTGATGTTGGATTTGAACTCAAGGCCTCCTGACTCCAGGTCCAGTATTCTATCCATTATGCCACTCCGGTGCCTGATTTTACAATCAACCTAAAATCTACATCTCAGAAAGTGTAGAAAAGAGAGTCTTTCTTTAAAGTCTAATAAATAGTAAATGTCATATCTCCCTGGAATAAATGTCATTTTCTATATATATATCAGAATTAGGGGCTTACCCTTGTCACAAATTTGCACAAGTAGGAACAGTTTCAGAACAGTTAGTTCAGAAGAGTACATGGCTGGCAATGCCATCTGGTAAGAAATTATGCCATTAAAAAGCAACTTTGCTTTCTCAAATTTCCTTAACAAAGCAGCCAAATGGACCAACACCCATGAGTATGATTTTTTTTTACAGTGAGAACAATTCTGTAAAATCAGAGAGGCTATATTTAACGAAGGCTGTTCATTCAAAATACAATTTGAAGTACATCCCTTTTTTAAAAAAATATGACCAGAGTCACTACTAATATACACAATGTCCATACATTTGTTTACTTTGATGACTGGAGCAATAAACCATTTACTAACTTAATATGCCACCCTCACTTATATTCTAAAGACATTACATCAGCCACGTCCCACTCTTCCTACACAAGGCATATTTAGAGACTTACTTTTAAAATTTACTTTCAAATCCTCTTTCACAACCACTTCAATCTAATGTTTAAAATCCTAACAAAAAATTAAAAGTGCTTCACCAATGCTAAATGTGAAAAAGATAATTTTTGTAATGTATTCGCAATGAATATTAACAGAAACATTGTAAAGCACCTCTCAAATAAAACTTTTTTAACCATAATGCTTTGCTCATAGTAAGCACTTAAATGCTTTTTCCTTCATTTATTCATTTCACCCACCCTTAAGTAAAAAAACTCTTCACAAGTGAAATATATTATACTCTGTTCCATTCAATGGTGGTAGAAACCAGAGACATCCTCCACCAATGGTCAGCAGATCTCAGGGAAAGGGCATTTGGAAAATGATACCTTTCTCCAATATCTCAGACATAAGGCTGGGCTAGTCACCTTTCTCAGACTCCTGGGATTTGCCAGTTATGAGACAAGGCACACAGGTATGACTTAAACAAACTGACCTGCAGGGCTTATAAAACTGTGGGATTATACTCCAAAAGCATTCTGCAAGTTGTAGATTAGTGGTCAAGATACCATTATATAAGCATATTTACAAGTTAATGACACTAAAAACATTGACAAAGGAAGAAAGTGACCTCTGGGTGTATGGTCACTGTTTTCTGAAAAATGTTTTCTGTAGCAAAAGTTTTAAATAGTTTAGTCACTAGCAAAATCAAGTTATTAATAAAAAGTGAATGCTAAAATAATGACATTGCATAAAAACACTTCACTTTGTGTATCATGAAAAGTGACATTTTAACTCAGAATCACTATTTCAGAATACTCAATGGTGAACATATTTTTGTGCAAAGAAAAAAAAAAACAGTTCCCAGACCATACCAATTACTGATACCCATTTCATCAGGGTCTTTTAATGTTTCACTCAGAATAAATGTATTGCTTTTATTTTCACTGGAATTAACTGAGTCAGTTTTCCTCTTTTTTCCCTATTGTTTTAGACATTTAATGTATTCTTTCCTCACTATACAACGAATGAGCACATTACAATTTAAGTCCATCCTAGAAGGACCACTGACAGCCAGATAAAACACAGTTATTACTGTCAGAACTCAAATGAAATACTCTGAAAAGGCAAGAAATTATTAGCCTGCCGTTCCGTTTTCAAACACACAAAAGCTAGGAATGGAAAATTGGGGGGAGGGGGGGGGAAGAAAATCTTCAACTTTCTTCATTTGCCAGGCTATCTTCAATCTGAAATATGTGGGATACTGAAGATTTGACATAAAACAATTTAGAAATTATTGAGCCCCCAAATGCTAATATAACATTTAAGTCCTTATGGAGAATGACAAAAGTGGTATACAACATGGTTAAAGCAGGTTTTCTGAGAGGTAAAAGACAATCACAAAAATTAAGGAAAAGGTACCTGAAGGCAGCCAGTCCTCATCAGCAGATTATATTAACACTGTTGACAAAAGTCACTAATTCTTAAGAGGATATATTTAGAAACAGAATCATCTGTTTAGCCTTAGTTCTTGATGTTAATGCTATTAATTTAAAATAACACAGTAGTAAAGAGTCTAGGTCAAATGCATGACATGAAACCAAGTTCATTCACTATGACCTTTTTTTCATCTACAAACATTTATATTTCAAAATTTAACATGTAGAGTCAAAATTGATTGAATTCATTTACATTTGTGGTCAAATAACAATATCTTAGAGAAGGAAGGGTTTTCAAAGGCTATCTAATCAATCTATATGTAGCTGAGCCATAATCATTTCTTCTCTATATTAGACCCACTTCTCCAGTCATGTCTTACATTATTTCTCCCACTATCTACTCACCAACTGACTTGCTCCCCCAAACTATAGGGCAGCCCCTGTGTAGGGGTGGGAGCAAGAAGACTGTCCTCTTCATTCTCCCACCTCATCTCTCTCCAATTTCCATTTCTAGAACCAAAATCAAAGATTATCAAACCTGCTAGGCGGGCAGCTAGGTGGTGCCATGAATAGAGCACCAACCCTGGAGTCAGGAGAACCTCAGTTCAAATCCGGTCTCAGACACTTAATGCACACACACACACACACACACACACACACACACACACACACACACAAACTAACCATGTGACCTTGGGCAAGTCACTTAATCCCAACTGCCCTGCAAAAAGCAAAAAAAAAAAAAAAACCATCTGCTAGGAAGGATGTGTTAATATAATTCCCCTAAGACTCTATTCAAAGTCCCTGTGGCTCTCCAAACACAAATGCTTTACACTGGCCACCCTCCTCTGCCTTATATGTGTTGTCTCTCCCAGTTAGAATAAAACTGTGAGCAGGAAGCATTTTACTCTTGATTTTGTATGGCCAGAGCTTAACATATGTAAAGTGTTTAATAAATGCCTTTTAAAGTTCATCCCTTCCTTCCTTCCTCATCCTTGACTAGTGATCCTATGGGTTCTACTTCAAGATCTCCAGCTGCCTAAGACAGTTCATTCCACTTTTAGACAATGCAGTTGTTAAGATATTGTTCCTTATATCCAGCTGTAGAAATAGACTAAACCAATGGCCTCAACCTCTTTTTAACAATGCACATTAAGGGGTAGTGAGGTGACACAGGGGATAGAGCATTGGCCCTGCAATCAGAAGTATCTAAGTTCAAATCTGGCCTTAGACACTTACTGGGCAACCCCTGGGCAAGTCACTTAACCCCAATTGGCTTTTTTTTTAAAGCATTTTCAAATGATCCTAGTCTGAAACCTCTGGAAAATCTAAAAGAGAAACCTTGAATTGTTTTTCTTTAACTTACAATTTCTGAAACAATATTCTTCTTCTGCCTACCAGAAGACATTTCCTTCCTTCTGTAATGAGAGTGGTGACTATTCAAGCCTGGCTAGATCCAGAAGAGATTAGGGTTAATGGTCGGAAGGAAGAAGTCATTTTATTATTAGGTAACAGAAATATCTAATGAGACCATCTTTTGACTAGCTAGAAAGCAAAAACCCTTGAAAAGAATGGTCAAAGAGGGATTAAATTTAGAAATTCAAATGAATATTGGTCTACTTGATGAAGGAAATAGCTAAGTGAACTCTTACCTAAACCCTGAACTATTGCTTGATTCTAACAGTAATTAAGTCAGTATTTAAGAATTCTATTAATTTTGGGGCGGCCAGGTGTCTCAGTGAGTAAGAGCACCGTCTCCAGTGTCGGGGTGACCTGGGGATCAAATCCGGGCTCAGATACTTAGCACCACACCCAGAAGTAAGTGGCCCTGTAACCTTAAGCAAGTTACTTAACTCCGATTGCTTAAAAAAAAAAAAGAATTCTATTAATTTCAATTTCAAAATGACCAGGTAGAGAGATGATGAGGACATGTATAAACAAACTCAGTTTAAACATTTTTTCTTGTGAGTAAAAAAAATTGTAGAATAGAATCATAAATGAATAAAAAGAATGTTTTTAGCTATCTTTTCTCTGAAATGCACAGTATAGAACTTTCACACAAAAATAAATGGCTTCAACCTAAACTTCCAACTTCTTTTCCACATGGTCATTCAAACAAATAATTCTCCAAAATTGTCTTATCTGTAGGCAAAACATTCACTGCTTTAATAATGGTCCTTGAATGCTATAGTCTCCAGTCCCCTCAAAATGCTGTTAAACTTCCTCAGAATGTCAAAATTCCTTCATTGAACTGTTATCTACCCAAACCTTCCATCTTTGACACACACTATTATTGCTGTTGGGTGGTTTTTCAGTTGTGTCTGACCCTTTGTGATCCCATTTGGGGTTTTCTTGGGAAAGATGCTGGAGTGGTTTGATATTTCCTTCTCTAGCTTATTTTACAGATGAGGAATCTGAGGAAAACAGCATTAAGTGATTTGCCTAGGGTCACAGTTAGGAAGTATCTGAAACCAGATTTAAGCTCACATAGAAGATTCTTCCTAACTCCAAGCCCAGGTGCTGTATCCATACCACTGACCTACCCTTCACTTTCATTACTGATGTAGAATTTATTTATCCTTAGTAACTTTCATTTTGTTAGATTCTACCCATCATTTTATCTGCCAAGGTTATTTTGTAAAGATTCTCTCTTGTTCAGAATTTAAGCCTTCTCTTTCAGGTTTGTACATTCTATAATTTTGATAAGCATGTTGGCTAAGTGTTCACAAAAGTCATTGAGCAGAAGTGATCCCTTTCTATACTTCCTCCTTTTTATTCACATCTGCCTTCCACATAATATCTAACATAGTTGAAGTATCTCTAACAAAGTTATAAACAAACATACACACACACCCCAGTCTACTAATCACCAAATATACAGATTCATCACATGTTAAAGATGGAAAGAATCTTTAAAGTGTAAAAGATCATCCCATTCCTTTTTTTTCATGTTAAAGAAAGGCAAACTTTCTAAGAACACATAAATTGAAAAGCTGGGCTCATTCATTATTATATCATACTCCTCCATACCTGCATTAGAACTTCTCTCCTCAAAGCAGGCACTGAGAAATTATAATTCAATGAGACCTTAATCAAAAAAGATGCCACCAGTCTTCCACCAAGTCAAAGTCATTCCTAAACAATGGTACCTGCTATTGATGGTCTCACCACAAGTGGCAACAATAGGAAGGGTCTTCACACTTCCATCTCACAGCAGAAACAACAATAGAAGAGAGGCCAAAACTGAAAATGCTGTTAACTTTTATGTTCAAGTGTTCTTAGAGAAAAATTTCAATCACATTTAATGTAGAATTTTTTTCTTTTCTGTGCCTATCTCATGTTCAAATTCCACACACAATGACCAACAAAATAAAGAGTGATGCCTTTATCAACTCTCAATTGTTTAGAGATAGATTACTTGGATAAAGAATGAATCCTTAATTTTCTCCATGCTGATTTAACCAAGAATTATCAATGAATTGCTTATTAGAAATTATGCAAGTATTGGGTAAGAGGAATGACACAAAAACAATATCCAAACATGAGAGACAGCCACATCAGCAGGTTCAAATATTTGAACACTTTCTGAGGCTCAGAGCAACACAAGAAGTCCATTTAACCAGGTACATTTCAATTATACTATGATCATGGTGCTTCTTCTAACTTTGAGAAGATTTGCAAGGTTGTTGATTAGCATATTAGAAATTTAGTGAATTAAAAGCATGTTAGACTGGGATGATTGCAGAGGCTCTTCTAAGCTACACAAATTTAGAAATGATTTCCAAGATTGTTCATTTCTAATATTAGAAATTCAGGGGATTAATAAAAAAAAATAGATTGTTAGAGAGTGGGATTGGACTTGTGTTTTCAATAACATAGTGAATTCTTAGATGAAGAACACCTATCAACACAGATTGGCACCTTATCTGAAAATTAGAGTGTTGGAAATTTGCCCAGAGTCCTTCAAGTTTCAAGAATTGCCCAGGGCCACCCAGCAGTATGTGTTAGAGCTGGGACTTGAGCCTGTCTCCCTACTTCCAAAGTCAATTTTTGTATTATTCTTCAGTCATTTTCAGTCATGTTTGACTTTTCATGACCCCATTTGGAATTTCTTGGCAGAAATTCTAGAATGGTTTGCCATTTCCTTCTCCAGCTCATTTTGCAGATGAGGAAACTGAGGCAGAGAGTATAAAGGGATTTGTCCAAGGTCACCCAACTAGTAAGTGTGTGAAGCCAGATTTGAACTCAGTAAGATGAGTCTGCCTGAATCTAAGCAAAAGCACTCTATCCATTGCTTGATCTAGCTGCCCCAGCCACCTATCTATCTGCTACACAATGATGCTGCTATATTAAGCTCTTACTTATCAAAAATATAAACCCATAATATTAATTGTTGATTTGAGGAAATCAAACAAAACAAAGGCCTTGTTACTTTTCTCTGAGTAGTATAAGTTGTTGCCATTGCCTCTACTTACTCTAAAATCTTTTGAAGCTCTTAATGGATTTAAATTTAAAAAATGAACAGAAGGCTTTCTAGTCCCTTCCCTCTGCCTTCAAATGGGAAATTAGAAATCTCTTATCTTTAAGCCCTGAAAATGGTCCAAGTCTATTTTCCTTTGCTCTGTCCCCACCATGGAAAAACCCCAGTTCTTTTTAAATATTAAAGTCAGCTTGTACCAATTCTAACCCCTTTTTATGTTTGTTCATACCATGACATTCCTCTAGAGCCTTCAACCTACCAACCAGTATTGATCAAGTATTTACAATGTCCCAAGAGTTGTTTCTCTTGTCTTTCCAAAGAATTTGTTGTCAGATTAGTAATACCGTGTTTCCCCGATAATAAGACCTATCCCGAAAATAAGCCCTCCCCTTACTGTGTAAGATTCCTCTAAAATAAGCCCTCCCCCAAAAATAAGCCCTATTGAGATTGCTACTGTAGTGAAGGTGATCCCCTGCGCTACACGCTACATTACGGTACCCTCTGTATGCACCGTTCCTCCCCCCGCCCATGAAACGCACGCCGCACTCCGAGCTGCATCCAATCAGAGCTGCAGCAGTGAGCGTGTCATCCTGTTCTTTATTGAATTCATTATTGAATAAAGGTACATTTTTTGTTCACATTTACCTGTTTATTAAAATTGCTGTCAATGTTCATTAAAATAAGCCCTCCCCTGAAAATAAGCCCTCTGGTGTTTTTCTGTCCAAAAAAATTAATAAGACAGTGTCTTATTATCGGGGAAACACGGTAAGTAAACATTTCCAAGAATTGGCAACCTAAAAGTTATATAATCTTCTAAATAAAGTTACCTTTTTAAAAATTATAAATCCCCTTCTAACAAGAAGATGAATTTCAATGACACCCTGTTGTTAGAAATTCAGCAACAAAAGATAGACACAGAATATGAGAGCCAAGAGGGACGGCTTTGCAGATTTTTATTTCCTTAGTGTGCCTTTATGGCCTGCCTTTTCTTTCCCTCCCTCCTTCAGGAAGAATGGAGTTAGCACTAGAAAGCAGTGACAGTTTCCACTATTCTCAGGATGATTCCCCTATAATTAAAAATGTTGAGATGAACAGTGCTGGACCTAAAGGCAGGAAGACAGAAGTTCAATTCTATCTTCAATACTTACAAACTGTGGAACATAAGGCAAGTCAATTTCTGTCTCAGTTTGTTCATCTATGAAATAGGACTAATCAAACTGCATGAAGTATTATTTGTAAAGCACATTATAAACCCTGATATACTATATAAATGCTAATTGTCATTATTGTTGCGGTGGTATGAAGAAGATGGTCAGTATCTCTTCCACTCCCTGAAGACTAAGCCATGCAAGTCCTAAGACTAGGCTTCTTCATTCAGACTGATGGAGCCAGGCACTTTTAAATGACTTAGGGAAGCTTCTTCCTCCCATCCCAGCTATAGCCAACCCTTAGGCAGAGCTGATGAGAAAAAACATCACCCCTACTCAGCCTGTTCCACCCAAATTATAAGCACATGAACACACATATACATTTGTATGTGTGTACGGATGTATATATATTATATACATGCATATAGAGCTTAAACTTCCCATTACCAAAAACAATAAATCACTTTAACAGCATTGATTTGAGTTTGAAAACTTCTCTGAGGAATCTAACAGAATGGCATATATTTCAAGAAAGCATATACGTATGAAAAGATTCTCCGCTCAAGTCTTATGTAATTATAGAATCATTCCATATTTGGATATGACTAGGGGGCTTGGTCTGTTCAGTAAAGCAGCAAATAGATTTTCTGACTCAACTATTTAGGGTTAATATGAAACAAAAGGAATGCATGAAAATGCGCAGCTTCCAAAATGTTCCTATCTTTCATTATTAGGGGGGGAAATCTTACTGATTCAATTATTCATTATTATTGAAGAAAAGGCTTATATAAAAACCCCTTTCAAAGGGACTCTACTTATGTTTACAACAAAAATATGCCACTGATTTTAGAATAAAAATAGTCTGCTCATGTAGAATATTATCTTTTTTTAATGCCACAAAAGCCAGGAAATTATTTTTTTGCCTTTTTTTTTTACTTTTAACCAACTCTATTATAAGCCCAAACACAGGGACCAATGTTGGAAAATCATTAAGTCCTAGAACAAGCAGAAAAGAGGTTGGGGATCATGACAACCACCCAATACCTGAAGCATGGATCCTCTACACAACATTCTTGCCAAGACCTCCAAGGTCTTCCTAGTTGTAAGACACTTTTTGTTTTCACTGGGCTTTTGAAAACTTTGTATTTCATAGCTCCATTTGCCTTAATTCTGTCCTGTAGGGCCCAGTTAAAAAGAAAAAAAAGTTTAATTCCACTTCCCTATGACAGTCCATCAAATATTTGAAGACAACACAAATATCCCTCATCTTCAGCCTTTTCTTCTCCAAATTAAAGACTCCAGGTCCTTCAAATGATCTTGAAATGGCATAATTTATCATTTCCTCCCCTGACCAATATTGTTCTCCTACTCTGAATCACCCACCTAAGTGGAATACAGAAATGAATCCAGAACCACAGGACAGATACAACAAATCAGGGAAGGAATATTGCCCTCCCTTGTCTCATGATTATTTACAAAGTATTTTCAGATGTATATAATGAAAAATGACATGATTAAATGAGATAAAAGTATCTCATAAACAGTATTACAGCCATGTTGTTGCCATTCAGTCTTTTCACTTAAATCCAATTCTTTGTGACCCCATTTGGGTTTTTTTCTTGGCAAATATACTGGAGTGGTTTGCCATTTTACAGATGAGGTGACTCAGGCAAACAGAGGAAGTGACTTGCCCAGGGTCACATAGCTAGTAAATGTCTGAGGCTGGATTTGAACTCACATCTTCCTGACTCTGGGCCCCCAATACTCTGCCACCTAGCTGTAAATATTTCATAAATAAGAAATGTTGAGGCCCCAGGTGGCTGTAAGAGGGACACATGGCAAGCAAGTGCTAGAATTCTGATCTCTCAGTTTTCAGGAGAAAGTACCAAAGGGTCTATGGCCATAAAGACCTAACATAAGTTTTCAAAAATTCAAAGGTTTTAAACATAGCTATGATTGTCTTTGATTTTTAAAGGGATGTTCATGAGCACAGTTGAAAAACAAGAGGTTAAAATCAGGAAAACTATACTCTGGTTTCAAAATAAGAGCTCCATGAAATTTCATGAACTACCAGAGAACTAAAGTAATATAACTAACAGGGTTGCAGGAAGTCTATAAAAATACAAGGAATTTTTTTTCTTAAAAGGGTGTGTTTCAGAAGTGGGAAGGAGAGAGACAGAGACAGACAGAGACAGAGAGACAGAGAAAGAGAGAGAGACAGAAACAGAGACAGAGATACAGGAGAGACAGAGAGAGAACAGAGAGAGAGAGAGAGAGAGAGAGAGAGAGAGAGAGAGAGAGAGAGAGAAGCAGAGGGAGGGAGAGAGAGAGAACAGATTTCTAAAGTTTGTTACTCCAAATGTTTCAAAAACCACATTATATGCCAAGTAATCAGAGGGAAAAAGGTTATTTTTTTGGCTGATGAGAAAAAAAATGTTATTTTCTTTGGCTGATCATTACATAATATAATGGATAAAATGCAGTACTTGAATGAAAACTAAAACATACAAAGCATGAAATATTATAACATTGACTTCACACTCCTGGTTTGTAGTTTCAGACTATGGAAACAAATTTGGGGAAAAAGAAAGTTGGCACACAGGAAGAAAGGGATTTGTAGTAAGGTCAAGTAAGAATAGCTTTCTGAAATAATTGAAATATGCATTCTGCTTGGATTCACACTAGGGTTTAGTATCAAGGCTGAAGTACACAGATGAACAAGTTTACATGTCACTAATTAGAGGGGAAAAGATAGAAATGTATATTAAAGTCCTGTTGTGATACCTTATGATGTCATAGAAATGACCTTGTTCATCATCTAAAGACTAGCATAGAGGACTCTATCAAATGACCAATTTTTTGAGCCATATAAACTTATCAAGGTAGGCTACTAAGGCATGGAAAGTGTGTGATTTTCACCAATGAATGGAGTATACACTCACTGAAATCACAGAACCTTGAAATATTTAAATAAGTATATCCAGGAAAAAAAAGGCACTTTAAACAAGCTATTAGCCCTACACTGAAACTAATGCTTGACTATCTTATTCCAATATCTCACAGCAGAGAAATTCCAATCTCATTTGGAAATATGGAGTTTGTGGTCTTCCTCATCCAAAATACACCATCAAGGAGAAGGGGTGAAAAGAGAAATGCAGCATTGGAGAAAAGCAAGAAGGGGGAGAGAGGATAGGGGAAGGTACGGGGGAGGGGAGGGCAGAGAATGGAAGGGAGACAGTGAAGGAAAAGATGATACTGTGAGACCAAGAGTACTTGAGAAGATAGCCTTAGCAAGGAGGAAGGCAACCTCATCCTCAGAGCCAAGATTGAAGGGAGGACAAATTCTAATGTATGAAGCAGGGGAAACCAAAGGATTACATTCTTTTCATAAGTAATAGAAGTTAATTCACTTTCAAAAAGCAATCATAGTAGTGGAATTAGAGTCTCAAAGAAAAATAAGTTATAACTGTAGAGTTATACAATAAAGAGTAAATCAGTACTGAATAAAAAGATTGCCATGTAGTGGGGGCGGGGGGGGCTAGGACTAGATGGAATGAATCTGTATTGGAAAATAGTCAGAAATTTGGGGACCTCCTCTACTAATAAGGGACTGTAATAGAGTACTCAAAATTTTGGAACATATGATAGTTGTGTACTATGATCATTATTTTTTGAGGTTTCTAATTAAATTGGCTTTCTGGAAATCAGAAAATTTTATCTAGTTGGAAAAGAGATATAATAACCAACTTAAAAAAAATGGAAAGTAAAAACCAAGGCAGATTATAAAAACCTTCATTAACAATCCATTAGAACACTTTTAGGAAGAATGATTTAAAAAATATATATATATTGGCACCAGTCATTACAAATGAACAGGCCTCAAAAATAACATTTGTGTTCAAAAGGATCACTAAGAGAATTTTGCCATAACTCTTATTTAATGCAGCAAAAGCACTCTAGAAAATTCTACCAAAATAAAAGCCAGAGACAGACAGACAGAATCTCTGATAAGGTAAATACACAAAGTGCCTCCTGCTGTTTTATATATTTTACTGCTAAAGTGGTGATGCACTGAAACCACAAATGCCACTTATCTCAGAGCAGGACACAAAAATTTACTATGGATGGTTTCTAAGTTAACATTGATTTCAACAGTTTGCCATCCATCAGCTATTCTGCTGCCAATTAGCACCTTAAGAACAGCATGTAAATATTTCAAAAAAACATGTTAGCAATTAAACAGAGGAAATATTCCACATAAAAACCAGGAAGAAACTGGGTTAAATGCCAAAAGGTAACTGACTTCTGAGAACATCAAGCTTTCACAGCAAATCAAGAATAATATATCCTCTTTAACACAAAAATATAACATGTAGATGCTATTTAAAATTCAGTACATGCCAATTATTATTTACTGCTTTCAAAGCTAATAGGTCTCCTAATGGAAAACAAGAGGTTTTTAACTTTGTGCACCATTAGCTTGCATTCCACACCAGTAATGAAGTGTTGACAACTGTCTTTCATGCCTTAAGAATGTAAAAACTCCAAAATAAAGGTAGCCTGGATTTTTTACCTAAAATTAGCTTTACATATGTGCACTTTCTAGAAGGGGAAGATCATCAGAAGGGATTTGGATGGTCTTTCATGGCAACTCTAGCATCTCATATAGATGCATTAAGTTCAAGATTTATTCTTCAATGGCTTATCATAGAAAACATAGTTATACCCAACAATTAAAGAGAAAAAATGTTTATAAATGTCATGGAAATATCAAATGGGCTGGAAACAAAATGATTTGCCCTACAACTACACTTAGAACCAATCACAACCCAATACCATTTCAATGGACTTCAGAAATGCCTATCAAAAATAATCCAACCAAATCTCATAACAGGCATTAATACTTCAGTGTTTCTGAGAAGAAAAGTAACCAATACCTAATCCTTATGGGGCAAAAAATACATAGAGAAAGATGATGTAATTAAAATGGATCATAGGATCATATGTGTAGTTGGGAGAAACTTCACATGCCACCTGTTCCAAACCCCTCATTTGCAGGAAAAGTTAAGTGACTTACCCAAGATGATAGAATGGAATGTAGCATAGACAAAAATCAACAATTATGCTCTAACTTAGGAGTCATTACTTTTTTTTCCCACTGTACTACACTGTCTCCTGGATGAGAATGGAGGAAAGTTTCCCAGATGCTAAAATATGGTAGTTCATAAAAATGTTCAATTTTTCAACTCTGGTTAAGTCTCATTAAAAATCTATATAAAATTTTCTTAGCAGAAAGATATATCCTTGGAACTTACTAGAATACCACAGAAGAACCAACATAGAAATGATCATAGAAACTCTTGTTAATTAAACATGTAAGTATTCTTACATTTAGAATATTTCACTGTCCTATCAGAAGAGAGAAAATTAACTACAAGTATCTGGATTACAAAGCATATATCAACATTTAGTATAAAGTTTATGTCAGAAACAAGGTATTTCACCCCTCAATAGTTCATACCCACATATTCATACAAATATAGAAATAGAGAATGCTTATGGATAATGACAGACATTTGATATGTCTAGAGAAATAGGAAGAAAGAAAGGTTCTTTGATAACTCAATTATCTGAACTAGGCTATATATTTTTACTCATCCTAGCTCCCTAGTCAATTAGCTTGCTTACATCAAAACTCTCAAGACAGCTCCCCCCACATAAAAACAATACAAAGTCCTGTTTCTAATTTATACACACACACACATGCACGCGCGCGCACACCTTGCTTCACCTAAATTTCCTGCAGGAAAGTACTGACTATCCTTGTTCACCTTTGGGAGAGATGGATCCAAACCTGGGATTTTGTTGGTGAAGGAGTCACCCCATAAGGAAACTTCCTCTAACAAGGCAGATCTGCAACTTTGGCCCTGGTCAGGTTGCAGAGTGGAGACAATTCTGGACTTGGAGTCACAAAGATCTGATTTTGAATCCTATCTCAGATACTTACTAATTGTGTGTATCCTTGGGCAAGCCACCTGGCCTCTTTACATCTCAGTTTGCTCATCTGCAAAATGAGGATAATAAACAACACATATTTCACCAAGTTGTTGTGGGGTTGAAAATACTTTGCAAATCTTAAAGCACTATACAAATGCCAGGTACGTGGGAGTTGTTGTATTAGCATCGTGGAGTTTTGGGGAAACCTAAGACAACAGGTAGCATGCCCAAGGTCACACAAACAGCAAGCATCAGAAGCCAGACTTGAGCCCATGATTTCCTGACTCCAAACTGGACTTTCAATCTCCTATAACATGTTGCCTATCTGGTTATGTCCAGAGTACTCTCTCCAAATGATAATGAAATTCCTTCCATCTGATTCACATATTGTGACAAGAACAGCATCCCAGCCAGTTTGCAAATTAGATCATTGAAGCTCATGCACCCAAAACAATGTTGCTTTCCATCCTACAGTTAGAACTCTCCCACAACCATCTCCCTGAATGAAATAAGGATAAAGATATTTTCTTTAAGCTTCTAAATACGCTGGAAGATTTGATTTAGCTTTGAAACAAACTCTCCAGAATCAGGTTAGCACAGGTTCCTCCAATGATCTCTGAGCTCTAAACAGCTTCCCTGAGACACTAGCAGCACTACAATGGTGACTTCTTTAGACTATACGTGATCCTGGACATTTTTTAAGCTGCAGCATAGTACACTTTCTTTACTAAATGCGATTGTAGCTTTGTTCAGAGCATCTACTTAACTCTTCTTTAGCCCATTCCTTAGAAATGGAAAGCGTCGCTTCTTAGAAAGATACAAAGTATATAATAAAGATACACTGACCGCTTTCTCCAAGATTTCTCATTTACTGGTTTTCACCTTTCACCTAATGGAAAAGATACTAAGTACTTTTGGTTTAAAGGCTATTTTTCAAACTAGTCTTTGAAAGGAAGGAAAAGTAAAAGAAATGATGAATTCATTATAAACTGCCTTCTTGCACCCCAACAACTGCTAGCAAAATCTCTTCTTTACTCAATGGTCTTATACCTTCGCTATTTACATTTACAAAATGATGTCTAGAAAACATGTCTACTGCACATCAGGAGCTATTTGAAAGTATTCTCTCATGTTGCTTCCTACCTAGCAGAAATCCCCCTCCCTCCTATTTATGTTGCTGCTGCTATTGCTATGTGTACTCTAGAACAGGGTTTCTTAAACCTTTTCTACTAGGGACTCCTTTTCTCCCAAGAAATTTTTACTCCACTCCAAGGATATAGGCATATAAAATAGGTTTACAAATCAAACATTTACTGATAAATAATAAAGAAACTTGTTTAAAACAATTCTTTGGCATACACGTAATCTTGCCATTTATTAAAATAAGACAAGCAAATAAGATGGATGTGTTTGTCTAGTTTTATGTAAAGAATTAAACCTCAGGGGAATATCTGATACTGCAGGAAGCAGAGCATCTTCTACATTTTTTGGAGTTGACTGATATTTAGATTTTATAATCATCAATGGTGAGAACTCCACTTCGCGTAAATACATAATACAAAATGGCAGAAGTACACGTACTGCCATTTCAGAAATTGTTGGAAATTCTGTCCTAATCCCAAGCCAAAATTCGTTTAATCATTTCATATGTACAGGAAAAACACTGCAATTCATACCACACAAGAGTCTTGAATGTGAGCTGAGGTGTTTCTGGCAGCATCCTTTGGCATTGCTGGCATGAGGGTATACACAGTGCAAAGTGTGCATATTGTGTGTTCAGAACCAAGACTACAGTGAAGTTGCATGATGCAACACTGGTAAGCACTGCCAGAAAAACCTCGAATTCATCATGTATTTGATTTTGATTTAATTTTTGGTGGATACACATTCAGAACTCTTTTACTGTTGCCAAATTTTTCATTACCCGCATATTTAGTTACTCAACCCCATATGGGGCCAGGACCCACCGTTTAAGAAGTGCTGCTCTAGAGTACCTTGAGAACTTCAAAGTGCTTTGCAAGCATTGCCTCATTCTCCTCTCACAACAGCCCAGTCTAGGGTATAGTGAAGTATCATCCTCATTTAACAAAGTAACCTTGTGCTAATATAAGTGATTTGCTCAAGGTCATAAATCTAGTAAACAACAGAAGACATGCTGACCCTTATCCCAGGGTTCCAAACTTATTCCTTCTTCCCACTGTATCCCATTGTACCACATGTCACTGTCAAAAATTCAATTCAATAAACATTTATTAATAGCCTACCCTATGTCAGGCATTGTGCTAAGCACTAAAGATACAAAAACAGGCAAAAGACAGTCCTTTTCCTAAAAATAACAATAATCCATTTTAAGTATTAAATCCCAGTGGAAGATGGAGTGTCTGATACATAAAAAGTGCTTAAGAAATGTTTACTGCCTGACATGTTGGCTGAGAGAAAGGAGGCAAATGTCACTGGAATGCAAAGTATTTGGAGGGGATTAAGGTATAAGAAGACTAGAAAGGTAGGAGCAGGCTGGTTTTTAAGGTGCTTTAAAAGGCAAATTGGGGGGGGGGGGGTTAAATTTCATCCTAAAGGTGAGAGGGAAGGGACAAGGTCAGAAATGTCCTTTAGGAAGATCACTTTGATAGCTGATGGGATGGACTGAAGGGGGGAGAGCCTCGAAGCAGACTGTGGCAATAGTTCAGACATAAGACAAACTTTAAGGTTTACAAAATGCTTCACCCAGAGCAACGCTGAGACAATAAGAACAATTATTATGTTCCTTTGACAGATCAGCATACCTTCCCTGCCCCCCCCCTTTTTTTTGAGGTGGCTAGCAGTGTTGCACTGGACACAGCCCCAGACCCAGAGTCCCCAAGAACTGAGGTCAAATTCATACACAGATAATGTGGCAACTGTATGACCTTAGGCAAATTACTTAAACTCTCTGTGCCTCAGTTTCCTCCATTATAAAATGAAAATAAGAATAGCACCTGCCTCTCTGGGTTATTGTATAGATTTTAAAAAATAGATAATAGTTGCAAAGTGCTTTCCAAACTTTAAAGTGCTAATATGAAAATATTATACAAACCTTAAAATAAATAAATGGGGAATTGTAATAACAATTATGAAGTAATAAAGAATCACAAAATTTAAATACCTTGTCCATGGATCACAAGCATGTAAGAGTAGAAACCAGGATTAACTCAAAGGTATCAAAAGCTCTTCCCACTATATTTGCTCAATAAAACTCTGATCCAAAGAAAAACACTCTCTTTCTCTGTGTATGTGTGTGTCTGTCTCTGTCTATGTGTGTCTGTCACACACACACACACACACACACACACACACACACACACACACACCTAAATGCTAAGAAAATCTGACAATTTGGAAAGCTTACTGAGTATATACAGGACCAGAAAAATAACTAAGCTGATGACATAGCAAGAAGAACAAACATGAACAACACCAGCAGTGTACGCTGGAGCATTCACATTAAATCAAGCACAAGAATCACACAGGGTGAGCCCACTTAGATGAGTTGCAATCTACTTCAGTAGAAGTACTGCAACACTAACAAAGTCACTGCATAAAATAGAGCAATGCTCACTGAGTTTTGTTTTATTGAAGTGTTCATAGCTTTGTGACAGCAACCATTTCACTTTTTACTTGAGAAATTTTCTTTTTAGTTCAGTAAACTAAAGATGTGTTTGTTGTTTCCATAGAAATTGTGAAAATAGTCAATTTAGTCCATGTGCCACAAGTTGAGACTCAGGGTAGTGGACAAATTGCCAACTGAATAGATAAGACAAGATTGCTGCCTTTTTTTTTTTAACAATTCAGCATATCTAAATTCCTTAAACAAATGCTCACTGCTTGATAAGCAACAAATTCCTGTAAATTGTGATTCCAAGGTTTAATAAATGGAGTTGCTCACCTAAGAAAAAGACGCACAGTAAGTAATGAAAAGGACAACTCCCAGGACATGAATCTAATTTGACCTTACTCCCTTACTTAGGACAGTTCAGAATATAACAAAAATATACTCACTTCTGAGGTTTAAACTACCATGCTTGTTGAGATGAAGAGAAATAAAATCACTGTAGTGTGTATTATTTAAATAATAAAGTTTTGTGTAGTATATAAAACTGGCATTTGAAATGAGTTAGTGAAGACAGTATGGAAAAACAAAACAATAATCATAAAAATCCAATACCTTAGGAAAAAAGTTGAAGATTTTAAAATAATTCTTAATCACAGTAGCTCTTTGCTGAATTGTGGCACTGCCATAAGAGCAATCTAATATTTCTCTCCTCTTAGAAGAAAGGCAGAATAACGAAGGCAGGACATTGCATAAACCTTCAAATGGTGTTCCCCTATCAGCTTTGGCCTGTTTTTCTTTGTTGTAAAACAGTAGAACTGCAGGGACTAGGGAAATGTAGGGAGAAGTTTATTTCCAGAATGACTACAATGTTAACAAAAAAAAAAAAGGGTAACAATATTTTTTTTTAGAATAGGCCCATATGTGTAACTTACCAACATCATAATAAAGTATCCATTATGTACAGCAAATTACACAAATCACTAAAAAATTCAGAAAACTCTTGGCTTCCAAGCAATGGGAAATGGTTTAATCTTCAGGGTTCATACAAGAGAAAGTTGCTTGAATCATAATTCCTGAATCAGTAAGTAGATCCTCCTAAATTACTCCAGACTTTTCCTCAAACTTTGAATTCCGATTGCCTCTATGAAACTTAGGTGTTTTGGGGACTACTGTGACTCCTTAAATGCATGACAATGAATTGAAAGTTAACAAACACTCTGCAGACAAGAACACTGTGTGCTGCATATTTTTAACAAAATAGATTGCAACATATTCATTATCAGTTTCTAACATATAAACTTTTTTTTAGTTTGCTCTCCTTTCTCTATGGGAAAAATATTCTCAAACTGTTTGTTGACAATTAATAGTTCAGCATTTATATCTGTGAGAGGTATTAAAATATGGTTGAAAAAAACTTTTAGAAACCACATGACTTAAAAGTTTATATTATGACTTCTAGGAAGCCATATTAAAGGGTGAAATTATAAGAGTAAATTGGTAAAATATGATTCATGTGTAAGTATTTGAAGACCAAGACTGGTTCCTTTTGATTATATCACTAATATTGTAGGGAATGGGACCCTTGTTCCCCCATACACCCACCCTGCCTTTCCATAAGCTGTCCTCTGCCTGGAATGCATTGTTTTTTATTATCAAGAATTTATTTAATTCCTATGTACCAGACACTATTTTAGCATGGGAAAAGGAGAAGATAAGGGAGAGGAAAGAGAAAGGGGGTGGGGGGAGAGGGAAGTAGGGGAAAGGTAGACAGGGAGAGAAGGACAGGGGGGAGAGAGGGAGAGAAAAGCAAGATAGTCCTTCCTTGCCTTCAGATAATACAGTAATATATTATTTTTAAAATTTGTTTATTTCTAGTTTTTGACATGCATTTCCACAAGATTTTGGGTTACAAATTTTCTCCCCATCTTTCCCCTATCCCCCATCCCAAAATAATGAGCCTACTGAATACCTCTTCCCCAATCTGCACTTTCTTATATCCTCCCCTATTCCCCTTCTGACTTTCTAGTACAGCAAGATGGATTTCTATAACCCAGTGCCTATACATCTTATTTTCCAGTTGCATGTAAAAAAAAAAAAAAAGCCAATTGTTTTTTAACATTTGTTTTTAAAACTTTTATTTCCAGATTCTTTTCCTTCTTCCCTCCTCACCCACCCCCACTGGGAAGATAAGCAATTCAATAAAGGTTGTACATGTGTAGTTATGCAAAACATTTCCACAGTAGATATATTGCTATGTTTCATTCCATCCTATTCTGCCCCCCACTTATTCTATTTTCTACTTTAAGCCTGTTCCTTTTCAAAAGTATGTGCTTCTAACTACCCTCTCCCCCAATCTGCCCTCCCTTCTTTCATCCCACCTCTTATTCCCTTCCCCACTACTTTCCTATAGGGTAAGATACCCAAATGAAAGTGTATGCTATTATTTCCTCCTTAAGCCACTGTAATGGAAATGCAGATTTAAAGATCTTCCCTGCCCCTAGGCTAATATATGTCTGACTGATTAAAGTAAGCTTGTTAACCCATTTTGAGTTGCTTTCCTTTAACAAAGCAGATCCAAGAACCTGTGGTAGCTGCAAACCCTGAGAACGCGCTTGGGGTGCTTGCTGCTACAAAATGGCGCTGTGAGCAGGATCTGCAGAGTAAAAGGAAAGTATGGGGGCTGGGATAATTGTTTGTTTCCCAGTTGTGGTAGCTGTGACTCTGTGGAGCCATGGACCAGGAGAGAAGAGTGGCCTGCATGCAGACTTCGCTGAGCTGAGAGCAGGAATGGTGAGCTGCCTGCATCGGGACCTGGGCAGAAGCCAGGAGTGGCTGCTGCCTGCGGGAGGAGAAGGAGCCCAGGAGTTCGGAATTCAGCCACAGGAAAAGATAAGAACTGAGCAGCAAAGCAGGGGCACTGAGTGTGTTTCCTGGCTGCATCCCACAGTTTGGGACCCAGGGGGAGGATGGACTTGTGACTATGGTGGGTGGGATGAAGTGCCTTGGATCCCCAGGGACCCCACCTTGTTAGTTTTGTTGCCCAGCCCCCTCTCTGTGCTTGGAAGCAGGGGCTGGAGCTGTGTGAGGGGAAGGACACTCCCCTCCCCCCAGAACTTTATTTGAACTCTTGTTCTGAATTGAAGTGATAATGCTATGTACTTGGTGTTTGTTTAAGGCCCAGTGGCCACTTTGGTAACTTTAGTTCTGTACTTCGAAAATGTGACCTAAGAAATGTTCAGAGCTAATTTAAAAGTAAATTGTCTATGCTATGGGCATGAAAGATCTTGGGGCCCAATGTAATGGAAATGCAGATTTAAAGATCTTCCCTGCCCCTAGGCTAACGTGCACCTGGAGCCTGGGGTGGGAGGCTTGTTTTTCAGTAGATACTTTTTGATTGGCCAGTGGGTCAATAAGGTTGTTACATTCTCTGAGCCAGGAGAAAGCTATATAAGCCCTGATGTGTAGCTTTGTTTTGGGACTCACTTTGAGAAGTGTTCTGTGATTTGATCTGAATTCTGGGAAGCCGTTGTTGAGAGTCCCCCGGCTTTGAAAAACCCAGAATGTGGAAACCCAGATGTTGACTGGGTATGGATGTAATGGTTGGACAGTTTGGAAATCTGTCTACTTGATGTTTCTGTCTTGATAATTATGCCTGTATACTTTGAGGTTCAGGGTGCTGACCTTTTCTCCTGAACAAGGTAAATGATATATGTCTGACTGATTAAAGTAAGCTTGTTAACCCATTTTGAGTTGCTTTCCTTTAACAAAGCAGATCCAAGAACCTGTGGTAGCTGCAAACCCTGAGAACGCGCTTGGGGTGCTTGCTGCTACAGCCACATTCAATGAGAGTAAGGTTAACCCATTTCCTTTAGCCTTCTTGTTCTCTCCCTCCACTGTAATAGTTTTCTCTAACCTTTTTATATAATTTACCCTATTCTATTTCTCCCTATCTCCTCTCATTATATTCCTCTCACCTCAATTTTATTTTTTAGATATCATCCCTTCCTATTCAACTGATCCTGTGCCCTATGTGTATACATATATACATGTATACACACACTCACATATGTATTTATACACATATACACTCTCCTATATAAATATATATGTATACATACATATATATTCCCATCAACTATCCTCATACTGAGAAAAGTCTCATGAGTTACAATTACTGTTTTTCCATGTAGGAATGTAAATAGTTCAACTTGGAGAAGTTCCTTATGATTTCTTTTCCCTGCTTACCTTCTCATGCTTCTCTTGCTTCTTGTATTTGAATGTCAAATTTTCTATTCAACTCTGGCTTTTTCTTCAAGAATGCTTTAAGTCCTCTATTTCATTGAATGACTATATTTTCCCCTGAAACATGATACTCAGTTTTGCTGTGTAAGTGATTCTTGGTTTTAATCCTAGTTCCTTTGACCTCCAGAATATCATATTCCAAGCCCTTCGATCCCTTAATGTAGAAGCTTCTAGATCTTGTGTTATCCTGATTGTGTTTCCACAGTATTCAAATTGTTTCTTCCTGGCAGCTTGTAATATTTTCTCCTTGACCTGAGAAATCTGGAATTTGGCTATGATATTCCTAGGTGTTTTCTTTTTGTGATCTTTTCAAGAAGTAATGGGTGAATTCTTTCAATTTCTATTTTGTCTTCTGGTTCTAGAATATTGGGGCAATTTTCCTTGAGTATTTCTTGAAGGATGATTTCTAGGTTTTTTTTTTGATCATGGCTTTTAGGCAGTCTAATAATTTTTAAATTATCTCTCCTAGATCTATTTTCTATGTCAGTGGTTTTTGCAATGAGATATTTCACATTGCCTTCTATTTTTTCATTTGTTTGGATCTGTTTTATAGTATCTTGATTTCTCATAAAGTCATTAGCTTCCATTTACTCCAATCTAATTATGAAGGAATTATTTTCTTCAGTGAATTTTTGAAATTCCTTTTCCATCTGGCCAATTTGACTTTTCAAGGCATTCTCCTCATTGGCTTTTTGGGCCTGTTTTGCCATTTGAGTTAGTCTATTTTTTAAGGTGTTATTTTCTTCAGTATCTTTTGCGGTCTCCTTTAGCAGGCTGTTGACTCACTTTTCATGATTTTTTTGCATCATTTTCATTTCTCTTCCCAATTTTTCCTCCATTTCTCTTGCTTGAGTTTCAAAATCCTTCTTGAGCTCCTCCATGGCCTGTAACCAATTCATATTTTTCTTGGAAGTTTTTGATGCAAGAGTGTTGCCTTTGTTGACTTCTTCTCATTCCATGTTTTGATCTTTTCTGCCCCCAAAAAAGGATTCTGTGGTCTGATGGTGCTTCCTCTGCTTGCTCATCTTGCAAGTCAATTACTTGACTTCTGAGCTCTTTGCCAGGATAGAACTCTGCTTCCAGAGTGAAGAGCTTTGTCCCAAATCCTGGGGGTTTTGCAAATGTTGTCAGAGATCTGAGGTGGGTGCCCTCTCTGTAGCCACCACAAGCTCTGGCACACTGGCCACATACCCCAGGACCACCACCTAAGACTGTGATTCAGATCCAAGCAGGTCAAAGCAAGTGACCTCTGAATGGTCACTTGGTCCCCCTATGATCTGCAGGCCAGGAGCTCCAGAGGCAGCCAGGCAGCAGTTGCAGTTGCCCTGCCTCAGCTACGTCTTGCTCTTGGGGCAGGGGCCAGTCCATGCTTTTCCATCACCCAGTACCAACAGAGCTCCCCACTGAACTTTTATTTTCTCTTTGGTGTCTATGGGTTGAAAAGTCTGGAAACTGACACAGCTGCTAGTGATTCACTCTCCTAAAATCTGCTCTGGCCAGTCTGGGCCACAGGTCAGGGCTGCCCATTGCTCAGTGTGGCTCCTGTGGGACAGAGCTCAGCTCCTGATCTGGTGCAATAGACCCTTTTTTCAGCCTACCAGACTGGCTTTAGTGGGAAATTTGTTTCTCTGTGTCACTTTGTGGGTTCTGTAGCTTTAAAATTTGTTTAGTCATATTTTACAGGTATTAGAGGTAGTTGTGGCTGGAGCTCATGGAATTTCCTGCTTCTACTCCACCATCTTTTCCCATGGTAATATATTCTAATGAAGGAGTTAGAATATGGTCCCAGAGAAGTGACTAGGGTATGTACAAAATTATTACAAAGTGATTTGTAATGGGAGTAGAGCTTAACAAATAGTGGAATCAAGAAAGAACTCAAAGGAGATGGCCCTGGAACTGATTCTTTAAAGGATTAGTAGTTCCAAGAGGAAGTGAAGAGAAAAAAGAACATTGTAGGCATAGAAAGTAGGCTATTCAAAGGCAGAAGACTTATTTGAAGGAAAACAACAGGATAGTTTGCATGTATGTATGTATGTATGTATGTATGTATGGTCAAGTACTTGAAGGAGAGTAATATGGAATTAGCCTGGACAGCTAAGGCAAGGATATGAAGGGCTTTAAGTGACAAAAGAGGTAATGGGGACCCAAGGAATCTTCTTGAGAGTAGGAGTGACATGCTTTAGCAATATCTATTTGGCAGTTATGTGAAAGATTGGAGAGAGGTAACAGTGTACTCAGGGAGATCAACCAAGAAGTGACTACAAGAGTACAGAGGAGAAAGGGTGGTTTCCTTCTTCCACTATTAAACAATCCATTGATTCCTTCAAGCTGCAATGCAGGTGTTATCTCCTAATTGAAGCTGTGAGATCCTGCCTGATATGCCCAGTTATATAAGCTCTCTCCCTTCTGAGATTATTTTGTACTTAATTTTTAAATTATTTATTAATATTTATATTGTACTTCTTACCCAAGATGCCAGCCTTCATTAGAAGATACATTCCTTAAGGCAAGGATTGTTACATTTTTGCCTTTAAATCCATTGTGCATGGCACAGAGTAAGCAAATGATAAATATCTGTTAAATCAATGAATAAATAACAGTAGAATTGAATTGAGTGCAGTTTCCCTTAGGTTACCTTAGATTGAAAACTTTTCATAATATAACTGGCCACAAGATATGTGTCCATATACATCCATGAAGCCA
Organism: Petaurus breviceps papuanus; assembly: GCF_028583685.1. Classification (NCBI taxonomy): domain Eukaryota; kingdom Metazoa; phylum Chordata; class Mammalia; order Diprotodontia; family Petauridae; genus Petaurus; species Petaurus breviceps. The sequence goes on from NW_027185777.1 coordinate 25,895,982, forward strand.
TAAAAGATGAGGACCTGGGGAGGAGTTAGATCTTCCCTTTTGCTTTGGATTTTTTAAATACAATTATTTAATATTTACTATGTCCAAAGCACTGAGCTATAATGAGGAAGAGTTTTTTGTGTGTGTCACTTCATCAAGGACCTTATGATGAGCTTATTACAGAATTCAGAAAGTCAAGTGTTATGAGAAGTCAGAGGGCAATGGTCACAAATTAGCAACTAAGGATTTAGGAAAAGTCATTGGAAAAAGTAGTATTTGAGTTGAGTTTTGAAGGATGAGCATCAATTCAACAGCTGAAAAGGAGGGGAAAGCAACAATCTGAGCAGGAGCACATAAATATGACAGTTGGGAGTATGTGTTCAGGGAAGAGACGGGCATCCTTGGAAATGAAGGGTGGATGCCTAAGTATAAAAAACTAACCTTTCAGAAATGAATTCTGGAGAGAAAGCAGCAGGCCAAGGAAAGATAAAGTCATGGATAGCACACTGTCATTTCTCTTTAAATCAATGATCACAAGAAATAAGTGCCAGATCATTTTATAATGTGCTAAAAGTATGAGATGTTTCAAGTGTCTATATAAATATTAGATCAAAAAGCATCTAATTATTCACAATATGATGAAAATTAATCAACAGCTCATTCTATGTGTGATTGTGCTTTATTTTGTTTTTTAATCACAATAGGAATGTAAATATTTTTCTTACCACCTGTGTGAAAATAATCAAACTAAGATTTTGGGAAACCCTGCAAGAATAATGAAATGCATCTAAATTCTATACTGTTTACTGATTAGATATCAGACAGGTTAGTTTCAGTTACCACAGTGCTCTCTTCAGCTTCTAGATGAAATATTCTGCTGTCATGAGTCCTGCATTTTAACATATTCGATACTGACAGGGTACCTCAATAGTCTGTTAAAATCTTCTCTGGAAGTTTTGAAGATAGTATAAAATAATATGATCGCTCTACTGTGCATTACTTAAACAAAATGGGATGAAATATTCAAAGCAGCATCTGGGTAGGAGTCACAGATTTTATTAATGCAGTGAGTGGATTTTTCTAAGGGTGGCATGAATAGAAATGTACTTGACAGAATTCCACACTTACGAGGATAACTTATTATCTAGGTCAGTTTTTCCCAACCTTTTTTCAATCTGTGTCAGACTCATGAACTTTCAGGGACATATATGGAGGAATCTTTCTACTCCAAGGATCAGCAACAGTTTTTAGAATAATTTTTTTCAATAAGCACAATCTACTTAATAGCCTTCATCCTCTAGTTGATGCCAGAGATTTAACAACTTCCTTTTAATATTGACCTAATGAGATGACAGTTGTAAAGCAATTAGCACATTGTTAGGCACACAGTAAATGCTACAGGTTAGTTGCTATTGTTGTTATTATTGGTTGATGGATTTTATTGTATTATTGTTATTATCGGTTGATGGATTTTACTATCTCATTTATACATATATCATATTTCATTATATTTATACATTACATATTTCATTTATATCAATTTAATAAAGAAAAATAATTGATTATTTTATCCAAAGGAATTTTGTTATATAGCGCATGTGTATGTCTAATAACTTGACTGAAGAGTTCCCTATAGCCTTCTTCCCTTAGTATATTAGTAGGAATGAAGGAAGGAAATAAATATTTGAAAGGGAGGGGTAGGGGGAAAGGGGGAGAAGGGTGAGGAAAATGGGACAGGAAGAGAGAAGCAAGGGAAGAAAGGAGGAGGAGGGAGGCTCTTGTGAGCTTATATTCTAACAGGAAGACAAAAGACACAAAAGGTTGACAGGGTGGAGGTGGAGGTAGAGAAGTTACCCAGGCCAAGGAGAAGGTTTGAAAGTCCACAGGAAGTAAGGAGCAGGAGGAATGAAGGGAGAAAGTACAGCCTGAACCCCACAACAAACTGGGAGGTTTGAGGGGGAACTCAGCAATGGGAGAAGGGAAGGGGGGAGAGAGGATTCTGTCCACAGTGAATGAACTGGGGGTAGGTAGCACATGGAGGACTATGATGAGTTTCCCACCTAAAATAACTGTCACCTTAGAAGAATGGAAGAACTCCAAGGGATGAGGCAAAAGATAGGAGGAAGTGAAAAAGCAAAAGCATGAAAAAGTGCAGGTAATTAGCCTGAGGGTGTTGAAGGAGGCAAATGGGAACCATAATTAAGGAGAACAGACCCTAGAGGGGAATGCTAGTAGATGCTATGTACTCTGCTATCTCATTTTCTGAGAGCAGAGCACTAAGCCTGGCACACTGTAAGTATTCATAACATTTTATTGAATTGAAATTGGCAGAGCATGCAGGAAAGAATATAGTCCCATCTCTATTCTCTGGATTCTAAACTGGCAAAAGAAAAAAAGGAAACCCAGAAAATCTTTTTATGGCATGGGATAATTCCAATATACTAAATGAAAACTTTAATATGTGTGACTTGGTATATCAAGAAACACTTTCATTTTAGCAATTCATTCATTTTCAATTCATAATAATGCCACTGAAATGGACAAGTCTGTCCAATGAAAGAATCTTGCTGATGAGAAAAATGACCTTAATTGGTTCCAAAAAGCAAATTGGCTTCTGCCTAGTCAGAACCACATTATACTGGAGGAGTCTGATAAAATCTACATTACAACCACTAGTTTATATTCCAAATTATCCCCTTTTCAATTCAACCTCTAAAGCATCTATCACACACACACACACACACACACACACACACACACACACACACACACCCACACACACACACACACACACACACACACACACACACACACACACCCCATGCAAGTAAGTACTGTCCTAGGAGCTGGGTGATACAAAGACCAAAAAACAAAACAAAATAGTCCTTGCCCTTCAAGATTTAGTAAGCTAAGTCCAAAAAGGCAAGGAACAATGACTAATTCAGTTTAAGAATTAAATGACCTATGCTTGACAAACAAGAAATCTCTTTCACAAAACAACTCAGATATTAAAGTCAAATTGCTTGACATACTAAAAAAAAAAATAAGTTATTGCATCCATAATTTCTGTCTTCTACCACCAGGTTAATGAAGCCTCTAATAAGCTTCTTCTTAAAATACTATCCTAGTCTCCTAAAACATATCCCTACTATCTCCATTCTCTTTCCTCTCAATAATAAATTCTATACAAAACTATCATATTTTCTTCTCCTTAAAACATCACTTCCATAATATTACTCCAAGATGTATGTGTGGGTGTATGTGTGTGTATCTGACATCCTATGTTTCAATGGTCAAGATTAGTGAGCTATTTTCCCTATCCTTTCTGTCTCTCATGATCTTTTTCCTATATGATGGCATGGCTTAATTTCCACATGCCCTCAATGAAACTTTCTTTGATTACTGAAGCCCATAGGCCTCCAGGACTCTGAACTTAAAAATTAATAGAATTTCAAGGCTGTCTAAAACAGTTATTGTCTACATCACTCATTTTCCTCTTAAAAATAATCTATCTTGTTACATCTCTTCTGTGGTCTTATGTCCTCTATTGTCATTTAACATTTTTTTTTAGGTGTATATTTCCAGTTAGATAATGCCATCCTTTTAGGACAGCAACTGTGTGTTTTCTTTCTTCTTAATTCTTTAGGCCACAAGCAGAATGTCATGAATTATTCTGCCAAGGAGCCATTACTGATCAGTCTTCTATGTTTCTAACGATTCTATATGGTTATTAAATATAGAAGTACATGTATGTATATAAGTAATGTAGTTAATAGTTTCATATTTTAAATACAATATATAGTTATCAACCTTCCCTTGGCATTATAATTACAGCATGCATGTTATTTATTCTAAACAGTAAAGAAACAGACAATTAGGCAGCTAATAATTAAATTAATAAAGCTAATAATAATGATAAATAAAACTTCTTCCCTCATTACTGGTTTGGCTATGGACAAGTTATATCCAGTCTCTAGACTTATTTACTCAGTTGCAAAATGAGAAAGTTGGACAAGATGACCTCCAAATTCCTTTTCATTGCTAACTCTACAATTTTGCACTAATACCCTTTAATAGGCCATGATGGAAGAGTGGTCATCATGAATCACAGTCACTATAGAATAGCAAATGTGGATTGCATACTACAAAGCATCTGAAAATGGCATTAATGATTTGAAGTTATTTAATATTTTCTTGCCACATAGCAATTTCATGTTTCATTTTATTAGCAAACACATGTAACCAACCTCAATGTTATTAAATCACCTATGTGCTCAACTTATATCACTGTGCAAAATGCACCAATGATAAAGCAATCATTCCCCTCCATTATCACAGCTTGGATATATCACGAGCTCATTTCTCAGATCACAATTTTAAAATCTTCTTTATGAAAGCTGATCAGCCTTCAAATCAATTAATTATACTTTAAATGTAGTACCATATAAAAAAGTAGTGTTATAAAACTTTAAAAAGTTTATGAAAATGTTTTCGCTGTTAAGAAATAATATAATAGGGGTGGCTGGGTGGCACAGAGAATAGATCACTGGCCCTGGAGTCAGGAGGACCTTAGTTCAAATCCGGCCTCAGACACTTAACACACTTACTAGCCGTGTGACTTTGGGCAAGTCACTTAATCCCAATTGCCCTCCAAAAAAATAATAATATAAGAAAAACAAATTAGTATAGCCTAAGAAATCTATTGCTATTCACTTCAATTGCCTTCAGCAATGGAACCAGTAACTCTATTATCAAATGCCTAGGGTCACACCATGAATTGTATCTGAGATAGGATTTTAAATCAGGTCTTCCTGAATCCAGATTCAACCCTCTTATCTACTGCAACAATTACCTTCCTAATTGACAAAGATGTCCTCCCCACATATCCCTTCTACCTCAATGATACTTAAAGTCCATAGAGATTGATTTAATTCCACTGGCTTAGCAAAACTGGAAATCAAGCCAGATGTCATGTATACTACATGCAACAAAATCCTTGAAAAGCAGTTATATTTGGTGTTAACCTTAGATTTACAACTTTTAATAGATTTTAGGAAAGAGATAGAACAATAAACTCATGGTTAGAGGACTGATAAGGACAAAAGGTACAGAAAGGAGAGCTTCAAAATATTTAAAACAAACTTGTCTTTAGAATCACCTTATCTCCATGTAAGAGACATGTAAGAACATATCTCAATTATTGAATTGACAGAGACGGATTAAGTAAGTTATTTACACACACACACACACACATATTTATATGAATATGTGGAGGGTGAAAGGAGGGGAGAAAAGAGTAGTATAGGAGAAGGGAGGAGAGTTAAGGGAAGGGGAAGAAAGAAAAGGATAGGAGAGTTGAAGGAATAGGAGGTAAGGAAAATATAAGGAAACAGAGACAGTACAACAGCTGAAGGGAGAAAAGGATATATTAAGGGAAAGAAACAAACTTAGACATAAAAGTAAGAAATTTCCCTAAATAGGGGCTCAAGATGATTATGATTTTATTTCTTTTTGTTTAATAGAAAATCTTTAAGTGGCAGGGAACAGAATTATATGGACCTGAGGAACTATTATCCTTCGCTCAGGTTTAAAACAAGATCATTTTTATAACAGGGTGTTACTGCTTAATTTAGAATTTAATTTATAAGCCAAAAAAAGTTTTTATTAATTTTTTAATCAAATAGTAATTTCTCTATTCCAAACTGGCATGAATAAAAAACTAAGAGTTGAATATATTTGAAAGCATCCATAAACTACCATAACTAATTTCTGTTCCTTTCTAGCCAGAGTAGCTTTTACCACACATGCACAAAAAAAACCTTATATTGGATAAGGCCTTGTGCAGTCTTCATTGCAATGTCAACTTCAGTGATAAAGCCATTGCAAAAGCCTTCGCTCCTTTTTGAATTCCTACTAACAATCCCAAACCAGTCTTTGCTTGTGTCAGTTCCAATTTCTGTTTATCCTTACACAGAAGCTCATTTGACATTGCTGAGTACACTGGGAAAACTATACTAAAATTTAATTTTCAACATCTATGTGCAGCAGGCAAAATCAAAAGGTTTCTGGTGATCAATAAAACACATGTAGGGAAGCTGATTAAAGTCTGTTACTTTTTCTATCACCATATTCATCTAAGTTTTCATGTTATCCATAAGTAAGCACCACTAGAGAAGTATTCACTTACATACACAACAGACTTTGTATACATTTTTTATGATTAATATTTCCAGTTTTCTAAATATTTCTTCAGAAGATAGGCTTTATTTGAATTAACAAGCGTTACCTCTACTTATTCACTTTTTCTTTTTAAATATTTAATATTTTGTTTTCCCCAATTACACATAAAAACAATTTTTAACATTTCCTCATAAATTTTCAATTCCAAATTCTCCTCCTCCCTCTCTAAATTTACATACCTCACATTTCTTTTGAGTTACTACAATTCTGCTTTACTCACAGAATACAGAGCTTTCTTTGATGGGGGCACAAGTAATGTGGCACCACAGAGCTCTCTGAAGGAAAGGTTCTATCTAACAGGAGGAGAGGAGAAAGTAATACATCCCAGTGATGGTGGAGGACCTCTGAAAAGAACTGACTCTGCAAACAAATTTGGTGCTGTTTTCATAAAAAATAGAGGTCTGTTCTCACCTTGGCTTGACTCAATGCAACATTTATCTGTAAATTCCCCACAACCCCGCAGATCTATCCACAGAAAGCAGTTTGCCTGAAAAGCTTGGATAAGGGGCTTCATGAAAGGTTAGCAAACAAACAAGGTGTCATTAAGTTGTTCATAGTCTAAATTTCTGCTTAATCCTAAGAAAGAAGAAAAAGAAAGAAAGAAAGGAAGGAAGCAAAGAAGGAAGGAGGGAAGGAAGGAAGGAAGGAAGGAAGGAAGGAAGGAA
>NW_027185777.1:25902965-25957063 GCF_028583685.1 Petaurus breviceps papuanus
GAAGGAAGGAAGGAAGGAAGGAAGGAAGGAAGGAAGGAAGGAAGAAAAAAACAAAGAAGAAAAAGAAACATACTTGGGAGACAAGAGGAAAATACTGAAAATTTCTGAACAGAGAAATAACACAACTAGATCTATGTTTTAAAATAAGTGGTGACCAATGATCCTAGAAAAGTGACACAATTTTATAAGATAACACTGTTTATATGGATGACTAAAGTATATCATAAGCAGCATTCTCAATGCATATTTCCAAATAAGTTTAACAGTTATTACAGATCTTTTTAAATAAATTTTTTCTACTAGATTTTTATATATTGCACAAATGCAAAATCATTTCATTTATAAAAGGGATCTTATGTGTATTCAAAAGGTAATGGTGATGAATTATTTTTTCTCTCCTCAAACTGTCACATATTTACTTATCTGCATAAAATTTTGTATTGTCCCAGTTGTATGTAAGCTCTTAGAGTGCAATGACTTTCTCCTTTTGTCCTTATATCCTCAGTGCCCTACACATAAGTGGTTAATAAATAATTTTTGGAGCAGATTGAATTGAATTTCTACCATTAATGAAAAAAAGAATATCATGCAACCTACTAGTAGTTAGGAAATTAAGAGGCATCCTATTACAATAAAAAGAAGCAGTCCCAGATGCCCCTGAACCCCAGCTGTAGCACTTATTAGTCATTTATATGGAAGACACTGGGATACAGAAAACAAGTACTGGAGTCCTGGAGTCCGAGGACCAAGGTTTGTTCATTCCTGATGCTGGATGATCACAAAGATCGAGTCACTTAACCTCTCTCACGTTCAGTTTTCCCATCTGCAAAATAAGATATTGGGACTAGAAGATCTCTGTGGTCCTTTCCAAGTATGGTCTATGAACTTACCTGAACTTCAGTTGCATCATCTCCAAAATGGGAAAACATTTTAGCACAGTAGACAGAGCAATGGGCCTGGAGTAAGGAAAACAAGAGTTCAAATCCAGCCTCAGTCACTTATTAGCTATGTGACCCCGGGCAGGTCAAATAACCTGTTTATCTCAGTGTCCTCAATTGTAAAATGGAAATAATGATAGCATCTATCTCTCAGGGTTGCTATGAGGATCAAATAAGTTAATACTTGTAAACCACTCAGCATAGTACCTGACACATAGCAGGTGCAATATTAAAACAAAAAAAAAATTTCTGCCTCCTTGGGGGGGTGGGGGAGGTAGGGATACTATCTAGACAATTAAGAATTCTTCCAAGTATATTTTTTGCACTAAATATTTTTCTCCTGTCTCCAACACATACTGGTTACATGACCTTGTACAAGTCACTTAACCTCTTAGTGCATACCCACATTACTCTCAAAGACCCTAAATTGCTCAACAGATATAGAACTGCATTGGTAAGCCATATTTCCACACCAAGAACTCCTAAAACCAATGAGAGCACATCTATAACAAAAACAAAATTTATTTTAGTAGTATTCATATATGACTTGATAAAAAACAAGTATAAGTAAAACAAAATAAGTTGTTGAAATAGCAGATAAGTCTGTGAATAAGCAAGCTCCTCATGTCAGAAGGAAATGTAGAAGATCTCCAGTAAGTTAAGTGGATCTTCACATGAGGAAATCCATTGATGAGAGTAATACATGACAGGCAAGCACTGATGAGATGTTATCTCCATCACTGGAAGATAAAATCTTTGATCCACTGGTGTATTTGATATATGGACAATAGTTGATATGGCTAATATATACAGAGACACACACATATATATCTGCATGTGTGTACATGTGTATAATAGATGTTGTACATTGTATTACAATGTACATATAGAATAACATTTAAAATGTGACCAAAAAAAAACCCCAAACATTGGAATGAGTACCATTAATTGTTAGCCACAAACATAGCATAATTCACTGTTTGATTTCACCAGATTTGGTTTGCTTGTTTTTTACTTGCCAAAGAACATTTGTTTCTGGTCACTGTGGAAGACCTTCAAATCACACACAATCTATGAGAAATATAATGGGTATTAATTACAACTTCTTAAAATTTCATAGGCAACTCAATTATTTTTAACCCCTTTAGGATTTCCATTTGATTTTCACTCTTAATACACAAGAATACTTGTTTTTACTGTACTTGAATTTAAAACTAAGGAAAACACAAGACTTTCTGAAATCTATTTTGGATGCCATACTCCTTAGTGGAATATCAGACAAGGCACCCATTCAAAGAAGGATATAAATCCCTTCAAAAACCTCTGAAAATCTGTCTTCTAGCAGAGCTTTTATTCTGCCATTTTCAAGTCAAACTAATTATAGCCATAACATGAAGCAAGAAATCAGATTACAAATACTCATGATGATTAATCCATATTAACTTAAAAGCAGTCCCTTTTTTTTCTAGTCACTAAAGACTACTAAATAGACTGGCTACTCACCGATGAGCCAATTGATTCCTCAGCAATCAAACTGAATTGCCATAATGGCACTGGTTAAAACTTAAGGTCACAAAGAGGTCACACAAAGGGTTCGCTGGAGCTAAGATTCATATCCCATGCAAATACTACACTTAAAGTCAGTCACTTCCCCAAGTAAGAAAGTAATTCCCAGCACTCCCACAGCAACGAGAGTACATAAGACATAATCCATTTTCTTAATCTGTTCTGTACAGTGGCACTTTGAAACATTTTTTAAAAGACTGTCACATTGAGCATGTCTACTCAGGCAAGCAAAATAACCCCACTTTGCACTTCTGTAGGGCATTTTAGCCAATGACCTTGAAAGCACTTTGCAAGCAAGTACAGGATGCTTACATTTCTGCATACTCTTAATCTGAAGACTTCTAAACTTTGCAACAAATTGAAAAAACAGATTCAAGTCATTACAAAGGAGGTCAAGGAAACATTTGGCTTGATCCTTCAAATGCCCAGATAGCTTGAATGCTATCATATGATTAAAAAACCTTCTTCCCCGGCAAAATGACTGAAATATGTAAGAAATGCATTAGATGAGATATACTGGTTTGCGTTGAGATTTGTAGGAAATGACCAAAAATGCAGGGGTCATAGCCCAGGAAATGGCCAAAATATTGGAGCAGCACCCATGGGTCATCACTTATACACACTAAGATAAAAATGATAATTATCTATCATAAATTCCCTCCATTTTAGAAATGTTTTGAAGGCTATAAGGAAAACAGAATCTTTCTACGTAAACTATACATAGATACATTCAATGGGGAAAGAGTAAGGTCAATTAAAAACAAGATGATACACCATATGGTGGTCATGATGGTTTATAGTTGTAAGAAAACTCTTAGAGGATTTTTTATTTTAATCTTTAGGTATAACCAATTTGATCTTATGACTTCTCAATTATCTGTGTGAATTAAGTTAGTCATTGTCACAATTAAGCAAAGCACACTTCCATCTCATCTTTTCTCCCACACCATCCCAACCCTCTTATCTTTCTTGGTTTTTCTCAAACTCTTTTAGTCCTTAGGGAAACTGATTAAATGAAACAATTGAAAAGGTCCTAAGCAAAATATAATAAATGCCAAAGTCATTAATGATCTCTGATTTGCACTCTTAAAATATCCACACCTCTGCTTTCCTCTCCATTTGCAGGCATTTGTATGGTGAAAGCTGACTATCTAGTAGTTAACCCACTAAAACATTGTAGTCTAGCAGATCTAACAGAGTATGCTTTTGTGGTTCAATCATTTTGTCCCATCCAACCCTTTGTGACCTTGAGCTTTTCTTGGCAAAGACATTGGAGCCATTTTCTTCTCCGGCTCATTTTACAGACAGGGAATGGAGGCAAACAGCATTAAGTGACTTTCCCAGGGTCACATAGTTAGTAAGTAACTGATGCCAGATCTGAACTTAGGGACATGAGTCTTCCTGACTTCAGGGCCAGCACTCCCTCCACTGTGCCACCTAGATGCCCATAGTCTATGCTAAAATTTATCAAATTAATAACAAGGTCAATCACCAGTAGTATCAACCAAATGTGCAATAAAACATGAGAAATTGAAACAGAAATAACTCCCTAATGAGCTGGAAAAAAAAAAAAAACAGAGACAGAAAACAAAAAGCTTAACAAATTCAGTATTGTTACATCTCCTATTTCTCTATTCATGGCTACATATTTTATTTGTTGCTACAATCCTAGGTGCTCATGCTCCTGGTGAAATGACAATGAAACAACCTATACTCAGTCCCGTATATTAAGCACTGGCTCTGGGCATTTTCCTAGAACTCTTCAAATAGGCTCAGATAGTCTACATGTAGATGATCTATTAAATATTAATGAAAAAATGTTGCTGTCATTTTTCATTCACACAATAGTAAATGTATTGTGTATGGGACTGAAAACAGCAATATTATAAAAAATAGAAGTTTTTGATTTAACAACATTATAATTTTTAAAATATCTCACCTTTTATAGTGAAACATGCACTGTTCTTGGGAAAAGGGAGGTAAGAAAACCATAATTAAAAGATTTTTAGTTAAAAGAGAGTATTCAATTTTATGATCAAGTCTAACTATAATTGCTATCAGTATCAGCTGATGTCTACTTTCCCCTTAAATATTTAGAAATGTAAGTGTTATTGAGTGCTTAGGAAAGAAAATAACAGGAAGTGAGAATCTTAAAATGCACTTTATAGTCATTAACTACAATGAATGCCAGGAAGAAACCTAAGGTGAATTAGATCTAGTTCCAAACATTTAGAAGCATGACTGCTAGTTATTCCGCATGGAAAATCAATCAATAAATTTTTTAAGAAGGAAAAGTCTTTTCTAGCATGTTAATTCCAATTCACTGAACTTTCAGTCAGAGAACTTTCACCTTTTTTTTTCAACCTAGCTACTTGTCTAGTATATACACCAGAAAGGGCAGGGGAGGGGGTGAGAGATACTGCATGTCCATTAAACCTCATAAAAATAAAACATACATAAAACATCTGAACACAAACACATAAGCTCGTGAAAAATATTAAGATGTTAAAAATAAATAAAATGTGCTAACACATCAGAAAGTTTCTTCAGAACTTAAATATGCTAAGATATGTATTAACAAATGTACAGTATTATTCCTAGAATTGTATTTTGATTTTTCATTAATTAGCACCTTATAAATACCACTGCTTCTTGCCTCTTAAGAAAAGTAGACCTTGCTATGTTTTTTCCCCTGATTGTGACACTGTATTTGTCTTATAATTAAATAAAAGTTCCTATCACATTTTCAAGACAGTCCTCCAGGTCAGCTTCCTGTGGGGTAGTTTGACTACTCACTAATTAGTCTAAGTAAAGATTTCAATTTCAGGTTTATACACTTGTTACAATTTAATCTAATTTAAAGCTTTTTTTGTATCATTAAAGTAATAATGCCTTATTCAATAACACAGTAAGAAGGGGGAAGACTATTATAAGTCAACAGTTACATCTGGACTCTAAGCTATCAATATTTTAAAGAAAAGGCTTGTACGATATACTTGACATTAACATTTTCAAATTTATGTTCTAGCCATCTGTCTTCAGAATCATTTTACTGCTGTAATTGCTGTAATTGCTGTAGGATTCAGAATACTAGCAACCACAATCACTTTGCTAAAAGGCACATGTTACCAAGTTCTATATCCAACATAATATAATTGAGTTCTGTCAACTGGAAAATGACTGTTGGAATGGGCAAAGAGGGAGAGAGAAAATCAATAGTCTTTCTTTCACCATGCTTTTCTCTTCTTCCTAGGTAATCGAATAAGGTTCATCCATACTTAGTAGTCTCCAATGGGCAACTAACTACTGAGTGTAAAAAGCCACCTCTGTCATATGTGGGTGGAGGTAAAAGGTCACATTAATAGACACAGACATAGATGATACAGACATAGAAGATTTAGATTATACTTATATATATATATATGCAAACATAAACAGACATGCATTAATCACAAAAAATGCATTTATTCTTACAGGGGATATCATTAGGCATATATATTAAATGAAAACCATCCCGCTGGAGCAAAGATAGATTGGCCATTGAGCAGAACTAGGGATAAAATCTCTAAATATGACAGCATTGGTTCTTTTCCCTTTACACTACTAGCCTTACAATTGTTTCAACTCATATTTCTACTATTCAAGATACTAGTTTAAAATTTCTCATCCATCCAGATGCTTGTGTCTCCCCTAACTGTGTATATAATGGCACTGACATTGCTCCAAAAGAGGAGGGGGAAGGTTGAGAGCAAGTATCCAGGTTCAGATATCAAGACTTCAAATAATGAAACCATAGAAATGAACACAACCTTACAGATCATTTTATCTACCTCCTGCATGTTACAGATGAATGAGCTGAGACCCAGAGAACACTTAACAACTTTCCTGACATCACAGGATTCAGTGACAGAGCCATCACTGTTAACTCATTTTTAACTCCCCAGTTTGAAGTAGATTTTTATATACCACACTGTCTCTCATTCCATGGAGTGCAAGAAGAAGGGTTCGCTGTCCCATATTTTGGGAAAATGAATTGGCCATGGATGATTCAAATAAGTAATACACAGGGCTATGTCATATGATGCAAAGAACATAAGATTGAGAGTTAAGAGGAACCGGCCAAATAACCTGGTTCTAATATCAGTGTGACCTAGAATAAATCATTTAATCTCAGGCATTCAGTCAATAACCTTGGAGATACAAAGAAAAAAGATAAGTCCCTGCTCTTAAGAAGGTCACAATCTGAGACAATTTGCCAAGTACTATATAAACCAGGAGAGAGGGAGAACAAAAGGGAGAGGGAGACGGTAACAGAGACGGAGATGAGATAAATCAGAAATAAAGTCAGAAAGGTGCTAGAATTAAGGAGGATTTGGAAAGGCTTCCTGTAGAACGTGGAATTTTAAATAGTCACAAAGTGAAGAAATTGGACCAGAATCATAGTTTAGGCTCCTTTGAATTATAAATGTAAAGAAATTCACAGTTTCACTCATCTATGTATTCAACAAGTTATTCATTAATTTTCTACTCTGTACAAGACGTATAAGATATTCTGTTTGGCTTTGGCTAGAGGGGATAGCAATGACACCCATGATTTTGTGTGTTTATGGAACTTCTATGGGCAGAAATTCTCTCTGCCAATGAAGGTCTGCTCTTCTCTGCAACCTACAGACTAAGAGAATTGCCTAGAGTACAGAGAGGTGGATTGCTCAGGGTTCTAGAGCCAGTATGTATCAGGTGGAACCTGAACCCAGCTCTTCCTGGTATCAATTTAAGACCTCTACCCACTATTCCATACTGCCTTAGGAGTCTACTTGACCATTACATTTTCAGAGATAGGGCTTTGTTGCTTCTAAGTAAGATTTTGTCCGCTAAGCCTTCTTGTCTAACCCCTTTCCAATTCCTCCCGTGTCTTGCTTATTTTTACATAGCTATTTTCAGGTTGTCTCCAACTTTACTAACTTCCTTGAGGGCAAGAACTCTCTTTTGTCCTTTTTTGTATCCCCAAAGATTAGTTTAGTGCCTGGCACAAAGTAGGAGTTTAATGTTCACTGATTGACTGCCCCACCTTCTCCTTATCTGGGACAAAAATATAAAATGAGCCCCTGGTGCTATGATACTGACTACAGATGACACATGAAAAAATATCTCTAATACAAAATGTGTCAGAGATGTATTAAGGAGGTACAAACAATGTGCAATGAGACAATCATAGTGAAAAGATTATTTTCAAGACGGTCTAATGCTGTACATTCTGATTCTCTGGTTAAGGATGAAAAATCTATGAAGACACTCAGACCTCATCCCAGGTTCAAACCAGTTTCTAATACTTTTGCTCAAATACTAGCAATATACCTTTAGAAAAAATTCTACCTTCTCAAAGCTACTCCCTCATCCCAGCCCCTAAAAAGCTGTCACAAGTGGTTCCATACATATAAATTTAAATCAACAAGTATTTATTATCTCTATGCTAGAGATTCAAAGAAATGCAAAAAAAAAAAAAGGCCTTGCTCAGAAAGAGCTCACAATTCAATATAAAGAAAAACAGCAAAAATTATTTTTTTAGAACTATGCAGAATTCTGACAAGCCTTCAAGCTTCTAGACTCCCATAGAAATGCCTACACATAAAGATTTATGTCTAGAACTATAACTTTAATTTGCTTGGGGTCAGAAACCAACACATACATTACAATTTATTAAAACAAGGTTAAGTGCTGTAAAGCAGTCACATAAAGAATGCACCACTACATTCAATGAGAGGAAGCAAATACAAGAAGTCATTTGGAATGAAAATATAAACCTTATCTATTTGGGAAATAGAGCAAACAAATCACCAAAGAACAATAAAACTAAATGAACAGATGGAATTGGAACTTCTTATGAAGAAACCAATGATTGATTAGATTAGAGATGTTAATGTCCCTGGTGTCACTGAATAAACCAATTCAAGGTTTTGGAACACTGAGTTGTGAAATTACTATTTCACTGGATATAACATTTTTGTGTTGGGATCAATTTGATCTGCATCATTTGTGCAAGGTTATTCATTAATGTAAACAAAAATACTTGTTAAGAGAACTTACTAAAAGGGAAAATAAACTAGATTGTGATTGTGTATACTCCTCAGTCTAGGAGAAGAGACAAGATCCAACTTTCACTTAAATGTGTCCTATAACAAGTCATTAGTTGCATACAACATCATGTTACTTGGAACATGTTTTCCCCCAAAAGGTACTCACTCTAAAATTGAATTGCTACAGAGCCAGACTACAATCTTTGATATGATGAATGTGAACACACACGGGGAGGGGTATAAATGACTACAGAAGGCATCTATTGACTCTACAATAATGTCCTGTCACCCACCAATAGTTTAGACAGTATGAAAACATTACCAATTCTCCCCTGAGTTACATAAGACTGCTGACTTGGTGCTTTCATTACATTTATGTTATTTAACAGTGATGTAAAATCACTTCCAATCTCAAGAAGCCTTTGTTCAAAGGAAACAGCATTATAGAGCATTGGGCCTTGAAGAAACTGTAAGTTCACCTAGGCTAAATTACTCAATTGACAAATAAGGAAAAGGGGAACTCCAGAGAGGATAAAAGATTTGTCTAAGGTCATACAGAAATTAGCTGAAGGACGTGGATTAGAATCCAGAACTATCTACCAGTTTAACATTTTTTTCATTATACTCTTAGTTGACTACAAAGACCTATAAAGAACTTTAAAAGTAACGTATTCCCTGCTGAATGAAATGCTCAGATCCAAATAAAAGCAGAAATGACAGCTATCTACTACTAAGTAAAAATCAAATTTCTATTCAAATCTTACTCATTAGTATGTGGTATATACTTATCCTCATCCTCTTACCCCAGAAAAGTGAGTATTAACTATATGATTTTAAATTAATTATCCCCATTGGCAAAACTCACTGAAACTCAGATACAAACAAACAAGATTTTTACTTCATTAAATAAGTGAAGTAAAAGAAGGGGCATTAACTCAAATCACAACTACTGTAATGTAATCACCAGTACCTAGAGACTCGAGGCACATATGGAAGAAAAGTTACTACTTTAGACGAATTGTAAAAGTACTTTTTTACCTACCAGGTATTGTGAAATTTCTTTTAGAATTTTTTTTTCTGAAATACCTTTAATCAATAAATTAACAAGACAATATTTAACAGACCTAAGCCACTGTGAGTTTACATATTCTTAGTGAAATACTAATAACTGAAAACCATAAAGGATATAGCATTCTGCATGATTTATTCATTTTGCAAGAGCAATCCAGTCTGATTTCATGGGAATATAGTCCAACATGAACAACATGAATAAAATCTAGGTGATTCATTTCTTGAAACTCAGACAGTTAAAAAAGAAAATAACAATGCAGTAACTTTGAGGCTTAATGACACAGTAACACATACATGTACTCATGTGTGTGAACACATGCATACACACTCCTTAATGGCTACTAAATACGCTATAAATGTTATTTTATTTAATGTTTAAAACAACCCCTATGAGGTGGGCATACAAATATGACCATTCCCTTTTTACAGATGGGGTAACTGAGGACCACCATGGTCAGTAAGTGACTTACTTCAGTTAAATAGAGATTTGATGGGGTTGGAAGTCATGTCCTATGACACTGTGGCAGCAAGCACCCCAAGCGTCCTCAGGGTTTGCTACCCATACAGGTTCTTAGATCTGCTTTGTTAAAGGAAAGCAACTCAAAATGGGTTAACAAGCTTACTTTAATCAGTCAGACATATATCGTTTACCTTGTTCAGGGGAAAAGGTCAGCACCCCGAACTTCAAAGTACACAGACAGATTTATCAAGACAGAAACAGATCTAGTAGACAAATTTCAAACTGTCCAACCATTACATCCATACCCAGTCAACATCTGGGTTTCAACATCTGGGTTTTTTCAAAGCCGGGGGGCTCAGGACAACAGCTTCCCAGAATCCATATCAAATCACAGAACACTTCTCAAAGTGAGCCCCCAAAAACAAAGCTACACATCAGGGCTTATGTAGCCTTCTCCTGGCTCAGAGAATGTAACAACCTTTTGGACCCACTGGCCAATGAAAAAGTATCAACTGAAAAACAAGCCTCCCACCCCAGGCTCCAGGTGCACTTTAGCCTATGGGCAGGGAAGATCTTTAAATTTGCATTTCCATTACAGACACCAAGTGCAATAAGCTTTCTAAACATCTTGTAGGGAGAGAAAATTAATGGCAAAAACTGGTACAGTGAGCATATAACAGATTTAATGAGTAAGCAGCAAATTTATTGGAATATTCTTTGAAAATTTTGAAAGATTTTTTTAAAAACAGAATCAAGGTAAAGAAGGCAGAGAAAACAATAATGCTTTTAAAAAACCAGTTCTTTTTACTTGCCCTAAAGTTCCTCTAAATTCCTTTCTTTCAAAGCACTAAGAACAAGCAACAGTTAGTATCTACAAACCCCTTTCTCAGACCATTTTTTTCTTAAACCAGAAAACAGGAAGCTATTTTTTAAAGTATATTAAGGTGAATTACCATTGCACTTGCAAAGTATAATAATTTTATTGATAATCAAAACTCCTTTAAAATCTACATAATGACACTGCTGAATAGATCTGATTTTTTTTTTTAATGATGTTGCTTTATTTTTGAAGACTGTCCTATGAAAAGTTCCTGGTGACGAACAGCAACATTCCACATATTTATATTGCAGAAGCTCATCACCAATCTGTTAACAGTGGGCCTTTGATTGACAAAATGTATCTAAGAGGTATGCAAAGTTACAGAAAAGAAAGTGGAGAAATAACCAGGGCTGCTGCCTATAGGGGGAAATATTTTTGTTCATCCATTTTTCCAGTCCTCTCTGACTCTTTGTGATGTCTTTTGGAGTTTTCTTGACAAAGATACAGGTGTAATTTGCTATTTCCTTCTCCAGTGCATTTTACAGATAAAGAAACTGAGGCAAAGGGCTGGTAAGTATTTGAAGTCAGGTTTAAACCTGGATCTTCCTGATTCCAAGTCCAGTGCTCTACCCACTGAGCTACCTGTGATTCTTATTGAGTGACCTTACATATGTTGGATCCCTTCTCTGGGACTTAGTCTGCCTGTATGTAATCTAAAGGGATAGAGTAGAAGTTTCTTATAGCTCTAGTTCTATGATCCATCCCAACACATACACACACCCACACACACACATATGGGGTGGGGGGGGGGGAGGAACAGAGAGACAGAGAGAAATGGCCACTGTCCTAAAATTGGATGTCAGCCCAGTACCAAATATTTTTGCTTTTAAAATGGCATCATGCAATTCAAAAGGATATTAATTTTTGTTCATGTGATTTTTCTTCATTGGAGAAGAGATTAACCAATTTCTGCTGCTGAAATGCCTGATTTTTTCAAGACATTTTAATTCATGTTGATGTTCATTAACCTTGGGATAATTATAGCTACTTTGGCTTTATAATTAGTACCTGTATAACTATATATGAAAAGAAAATGGGGGAGGGGAGGTACAAAACTTCCAAATAGGCAAAAGTAAAGACAGCAGTGTTTCCATTTTCAAACTCACTAGTAGATTCACTCTTTTACATTTATGTTGCTTTTTTGCTTATGCAACCAATCCATTTACTGTTTTCATTTTGCTTCACCTTTTGATTTGTTCTCTCTCCCCTCAATGCTAAATCACCTTCTTAATATTACAGCCTATTTACAGTATCTAGGCAACAAATGTGTAATTTACATGTAAATGAATCTCAGATAAAACACACACCCTTACATCTATAATATGAAATTTTAATCAGTCAATTATGATGAGTAAATGACTAAAAAGTTTTCAAGACTTTAACATTTCATAGAGAAGTATATTATTCTGACGTGTAAGAGAACCTGAGAAGGATTAAAGACTTAATAATATTCCTCTAGATGAACTAACACTCCTTAGAAAAGAATGAAAAAATCTTGATGAAAATAAAACATTCATTTCTCTCAGATAGGGTCTGTCTTGTTAAAAAAAAATCTCACTTTCCTATCTCTAGATTTATGAGAAAAAAAAGAGTTCTTTTAGACTCATAATACTTTAGGTACAAATAGACATAAGAGAAAAAACTTTTATTTTAAGAAGTATTGGTATAGGAAAAAGTAATTAGAACAACCCCAAAACAGCTCCAAATGTGTCTAACATGAGTGTTTCATAAAATCAAGAATGCAAAACACTGAGGAAAAGTGAAAGAATCGAAATTGTTGGAAACTCTAAGTAGCAACATAATCAAAAATAGTTTTTGACACACACCAGCTACTATGACAAACTCCAGTTTATTGAGCTAAAGACTTTTTAAGCATAAAATATTAAGGGAAAGTGGAATAATAGATTTATCTCAACTATAATGAGAAAAGTGTTAAGTCAAATAAATAGAAGAAATTATCACATTAACTTATGTGAATTTTTTAAAAATTATGGTAATGTAATACAAAGGTCCTAAAATAAAAAGAAAAGCTTCACACACAAAAACTGACACCCTAGTATGAATAAGGAGGGAAAATGTATTTACAAGAATAAAACCTATTTCCCCCCAGAAAAAAAAAGTAAGGATATAAATGCAGACTATACAAAGAAATGAAACTAATTTTTAATATTCATTTGAAAAAAAGTTCAAACACTTTAATATTATGAAAAATACATACAAATGCATACAATCTTGAAGTACCATTATCTTTCAAACTGATAAAATTAGAAAATCAGAAGCTTGATTGGGGGTGGGAGATTTACTTTGGGGAAAATAGGTATTAATTCATATCAGAACTGTAAACCAATATATTTCTTTTTGTAGGGCAAATAAAAGCATTATGCTATAAGAGATAACTTGATCACATGCTTTATTCTACTTGTCCTGGTTCTAGAACAAAACCTAAGAATATTATTAAAAATTAAAAGCTCCATTTTTACATAACTATTTGTAACTTACATTAGTGATGTGAGCTAGAAATAATTTGTGCTAATGATAATAATAATAATAACATTTATGTAGCACTTTAAATTTTACACAAATTCTATTTCATTTAATCCTTATAACAACCTCAGTATAGGTGGTATTATCATTCCTATTTACAAATAAGGAAACTGAAGCAGGCAGAGGTTAATAGCATTACCTACCTCCCAGGGTTGTTATAAGGACCAAAAGAGATATTTGTAAAGCACTTTGTTAACCTTAAAATTCATACATAAATACTAGTTATTATCTCTGAGACACTGTAAGTCAGCTCTAGCAGCCTAAGATGTCTTTACCACCCTGGCTATCGGATGGTGAATTTTGCAGATACAGCAAGTGGAGAACACCATATACTAAATTATATGGGAGCTTCCATGTATATTAGTATTTGAAGAAGCACAAAAAGAACACAGGACAAAGCAAAAGAAGTATGAAGTAAAGGGAAGAAAGAATTAAAATAATGACATGAAACCTAATGCTACATAAAAAATTATGAACCAAAACTACATTGATAGTAAAGGGGGCAAATTTAACAAAGGAAACAAATTGTTTGGTGTTCATGGCTTTATTTGAGATTTTGTACTTTAAAAACAACAACAATAGATTAGAATAAAATTATTTCCAAGAGAGAAGCCAGCAACCTAATAGAGATATAATTTACACCTGGAAGTCAAAGGACTTCTTTCAAGAAAATGAATTCATTCATCCCAATGAGGAAAGATGATTCAACCCATCTTTTATGGTCAATTTAAGTCTGTCCCAAAAATACACTTTACCTTGACTAAGTGACAATATCTCTAGGCTTTAGTTATCTCATCTTGAAAATTACTAGATGGCCTCTAAGGTCCCTTACAGCCAGAGCTCTCTGATGTTATGATCAAACAGGAAGCATAGTACAAAGGAAAGAGCAATGGATCTGGGAACAGGGGTATCTGGCTGAAATACCAGTGCTTGCTATTGGTGTGGCTTTGGGCAAGTCTTTAAACTTCCTGAGTCTCAGTTTCTTCATTTGTAAATGAAGGGGTTGGAAGAGACAGCCTCTTACATACTTTCTTCAGTTTGAGACTTATGGTATACTGAGAGACCTGGAAATGATCATTTGTTAGCTTTTAATTAATTCATTTTCTATAATTTGAGCAAAGTTGAACTGGTCGGTTACCAATCAGTGTCATCATCGAGAAGATATGAGAGAATAAGATTCCCTGAATATAAAATGATTCCCTTCTAATATTTTTGGTTCTGACATTTTGTTCTGGAAGACTATACAATATGATGATGATCGCCAACAACAGGGACAACCACTGACATTTGTAGAGATATCACCTTAAAGTCTGCCAAGTACTTTTCTCACAACAATCAAAAACTATATAAGATCTTATATTTAAAGTTAAAGGGACCACAGCAGTTCTCTCAACCAATATTCCATTTTACAAATGGAGAAATTGAATCCCAGAGAAGATAAGATGCTTGCCTGTAGTAGGAATTCCTAGGAATGAGCTTGAAACAATGTTCTTCAGTTATTTCAGTTGTGTCCGACTTTTCAAGACCCCATTTAGAATTTTCTTGGCAGATACTGGAAGGATTTGCCATTTCCTTCTCTAGCTTATTTTACAGATGGAAATCAAGGTAAACATGGTTAAGTGACTTGCCCAGGGTCACACAGCTAGTAAGTGTGTGAGGATAGATTTTAATTCAGGTAGATGGATGAGTCTTCCTGACTCCAGGCCTAGCACTCTATCCATTTCACCACTGAAACCAATGTACCATGACTTGAAATTGAATAAAATGTCCATAAACTAAGTTCCCCTCTTCTGCTTCCATTCCACGCATTCTATTGTGTGCATAGCTACAGACTTGCTTGACCTGATGTAAAGTAAAGTGAGCAGAATCAGAGGAACATTGTTTACAGCAGTAGCAATATTGTACAAAGATCAACTGTGAATGACAACTGTTTTCAGCAATAAAATGATCCAAGACAATGCTGAAGGACTTAAGGGTAAAAAATACTCTCGACCTCCAGAGAAAGGACTGATGAAGTCTGAATACAGATTAAAGGATATTTTTTTTAAAAAAACTTTACTCTTCTTGGGGTCTTTTGGTCTGTGTTTTCTTCTGTAACATTACTAATATGGAAATATGTTTTGCATGACTTCACATGTATGTTATTGTTGTTGCCATTGAGTAATATCTGATTCTATGCGACCCTATTTGCGATTTTCATGGCAGAGATACTAGAGTGTTTTGCCATTTCCTTCTCCAGCTCATTTTATAGCTGAGGAAGCCTAAGTAAATAGGGTTAAGTGTCTTGCCCTGGGTCAAATAGTAAGTTTCTGAGACCAGATCTGAACTCAAGTCTTCCTGATTATAGGGTCTGATGCTCTATTCACTGTGTCACCTAGCTGCACATGTATAATCCATATCAAATCACTTGCCTTCTTAAAGAAGGGGAAGGAGAAAAGGAGAGGCAGAGAATTTGGAATTCAAAATTTAAGAAAGTGTCAAAAAAATTTACATGTAATTGAGAACAATAAAATGAAGAAACAAATAAAACAAATTTTTAAAAATCTCAATTATTTTTCTTCTTTATTGCTATAATTTCTGTTAGCTAAGGTGTAGAGGAATCAAATAATATCTGGTTTTCTTTATAGCAGTATTTTGAATGCCCCCATTTAAATGAATATCCATTTTTTTCCATTAATGGTTAGGCTCAGATTTATGGGAAAGGTTCCCTTGGGTTGTACCTTAAGTTCTGCTCTTTGAAACTATTATTCCATTCTCTCTGGTAATTTCTTGTGGGTACAGAATAATCTTCTGTTGCTCAAATTTCTTTTCCTTTATGTTTAAAGTTTTTCTTCTAGTCACTTGCAAAATGTTGTTTTGTCAGTGGAACTGTTAAATTTAGCTATTTTATTTATTGGAGTATAAGATTCTTTTTCTGGAAAAAAAGTGTGTGGATTGTTTCAATAGATACTTTTTTTTTTTCTGTGTTCAAAAGCTCTGGGAAACTTTCTTATATTATTTCTTGCATTAGGTTTTTTGACTGTGTTCTTCTAGGAGCCCCATAATTCTCAAGTAATCTCTTCTATCTTTGAAATTGAAATACTTTACTTATATGGATCACATGCTTTCTTTTATTTATTTTAAGCTTCATTTACATGGTCCTTTTGTCTCTTATGTGAAACATATCACTAGGAGAGATTCGAGATCTTTATTCTGATAATTATCTCTGCTGTGCAGGTCATAAATTCTGCTTTTAATTTTTTTTTATTTCTCTGTTAAATCATTGAGGAACATCCTGCTCTGGTTCCATGTTCTCTTGGGAATCCATAGAGTCTTCTTCATCAAGTGTTGGTTCACTTTCATTAGTCTTGCAATATTTATTCATAAATGTCTGCACTCTTTTCCCTGACCTAGATGACATTTTCTCTTCTGTTATTAATATCTTTCGTGAGTAACCCTGGTCATGTCACTTAACCTCTGACTGCCTCCATTTTCTCACCTGTAAAGTGGAATAATAATACCTACCTCCCAGGGTTGCTATGAAGATCAAGAAAGATAATATTTGTAAGCACTTTGTAAACTTTATAAATGCTAGTTATTATTATACTAATCTCTGATTTTTCATGTCCAAAAGGGCTTTGTAAATAGGATACAAAAAGAAAATTTTCTCAAACTTAAGAATGACCCACCCACCAAATAAGGAATAGAATGTACAAATTCCAATAGAAGTACTATCTGGGGATACTTCAAGTAAAAAGATTATAAAAGGAACACAATTCTTCAAATAACATATTTCCCAGAGGAACTGTGGAGATCATCACCTTTAGGTTCTAAAATAACATACATTTCAATTGAGTCATCTAGCTAACACTACCCCCCAAGTCCTCCCTCCCATGTGAATTTCTCTATTTACTTAACTCAATTGATCAGAACTACACTTGATTTACAAACATTTTTAGAGGTTTTCCCCAGCATTCATAGTGCTCCAAAATGTGGGTTTATGAAATCTGTCAATAACCAAATTAGAAATGTAATTTTTTATATTTAAATCCAACACTAATTAAATTATATCCATAAGGAAATCATGCTCAGTACTCTTAATTTTAGGACATTAAGTATCTTGAGTATTTTGAGAAAGAAAATGAAGGAAAAGAAATAAACTCTTTAGGATGAAACTGTTTATTAGCTGCCCAAGGATTTAACAAACTAAAGATTTTTTTCTGACCAGAAAGAACACTATTGCCACATGATACACTGTTGAATGAATAAACTGACTAAATTTACTGCTCAAAAGAAAAAACAAAACAAAAAGTCACTTCAGAAGGAGTTTCTAATACCTCTGGTAATCCTATTAGCTAACCAGGCTTGGGACAAATGTGAAAATTTTGCAAAACCAAATTTTGAACTACATATTTAAGACAATTTTAGGTATAGTACAAGATGTCAATATTTCATGGTGTAGTTTCCTTGTATCTTAATGCACAAAAGTTAAAGGAAATCTCACTTTCAACATCAACCTCCCACTAAAACAACTTGCAATCAATTAATGTTGTCAGCAGTGAAACTCAATTTTCTCCCCTGTGTGTGGAGGTGAACATACAGAACAGATTGATAATTCCCGCTGAGAGTGTGGCTAAGTGTTTCTAAGCAACCTTGCTCCATCATCTTCTCTGACAAAAGCAAGGGAGAGAGTTTGAACTGCAGTCTGATAGAGCTCTGAATACTAATGACTAGCCAAAGAAGAGCACTTCATTACAGACTTTCGAATGAAAAATAAAGACATAGCATCTAGCTATAAATAAACTCAAATTAAGACCTAATGTGCAATTTATTCAGCTGAATTTAGGCCAATATTTAAAGTCTCCTCAATAACTGCCCTTTCCTTAACTGCAATAAGCACATTTATATATTTAGATGGAGGTTAACAAATTATTTTTTCCTAGTAATTCCAAGAGACGTACATAAATCTTCCAAACATGTCCATTTCACACATCTTAGCCTGTAAGATTTACACAGATTCATTTATTAGCCTTGGAATTTTTAATCCTCTTAGGAGTGCTTAGGCTGACAACATCCTTAAATTAGTATCACTGCCTATGAGACCTTTATAGTCACATGCATTAAACTATGTGACAACATAATATCAAAATTTTTGTAATATATTTATTTCAGGCATGTAGCTGTCCTGTTAGATAACAACAAAGCATGCACCCTAACATCTGAACTCATAAAACCTATTCAATCCTTGAAGAAACTCTAGTACTCACCTATGTCCAAGAGAGTAGTACTCAAGAAGTTTAACAATGACCTTAGCTGCACACTTATCAACTGATATCCAAGCCCCATTCATTGAACCTAATTTGTAATTAGTGATAATCTGATGAAGGAGTAGGATGAAGTAGTCCTTTGCAATACAGAAAAAGAATTTACTAAGCAAATTAACACTGAATAAAAGATCATGACATATGCAGAGCCTACTTAAAGCAAATAGTACAGGATTTTGGCAGCTCCTTTTTGAATACAATTAATGTGTTAAGTATTATTTTTTAAAATTCATAAATAAAGTCACATCAAGCTATAACCAACTCAATAACAGTTCCAATTTGCATTACTGGGTATGGATGCAATTCACAGAATGACTTTTTCCAATGATGGGTTGAAGGTCTTCAGCAAGGGAAATAGAAAGCGTGCAAGGCAGAGTCAGAAGATCTATGGTCTAGTCACAGATCTGCAACTAATAAGTTGCGAGATGCTAGGCAAACCATTTACCATGTCAGAATCTGTTTCTTCATTTGCAAAATGGATTGTGAGTACATGAAATTAACAATCTCTCTAATTTCTTAAACTCTTATTTGAAGACCAACAAATTATATTAAATAAATTTTTATCCAGATTACACAGAATCAGAAAATCCAAAGAATGTTGTTTCTGCTATCATAAGAAAAAGAGAAATAACAAATAAACAGTTTGAAAGTCCTGTATGCTGTTCAATTTTTGCATGAGAGAAGGAAGGAAAGGAAAAGAGGATGGGAAGGAAGAAGGCACTATGCTAAATATTTTACAACTGTTATCTCATTTGATCCTCATAATAACTGTGGAGGTTAGGTGTCATTATTACTCCCACTTACAGTTAAGGAAATTTAGGAAAACAGAAATTGAGTCTTTTCCAGGCTCACAAAGCTACTAAGTGTATGAGGAATGATTTGAACTCAAGTCTTTCTCACTCTAGGCACAGTAATCTGTCCCATATGCCACCTAGCTGACTCATGTGGAATAAGATCACTATAAAATCAACCTAATTTCCTGCATTTTCCCTATCTTCTATCTGGTATATTATAGTTAATGTTCAAATAATGGCTCTGAGATACTTCAAAATGATGGAGTGTCTTTCAACTGCCCACACACTTTTAGCACTAAGCATAGTTTTTTGCAATTAAATTATTTGAATATGCACAGGATAACTCTTAGCCAAAATATTAAATTAGCCAACATTCTATCCCCTAAACACTCTGAATAAGTGAGTGCTGAATAGAGTAGATTATGCCTGGTGGTTGATTCTTTTTTTTTTCTGCACCTAATATTTTGATAGTTGATCTCATTAGGAGACCAAGAACCTCAAAGGCACTATTTAAAAACTGAACAATTAATAAAGAACAAATACAGGTATGACTCACTAATTAATTTAACATATTCAAAATATGCTTTTGGTATTCTCAATTCTTATCATTGATATGTTAATGAAAACATTACCAAAGAGCAGTATAGTATAAGGTGAGAACCTGTATTTGAGGCTTGCCGCTGCATATTAGCTATGTGATCTTAAACAAATCACAAACTCTTTGAGCCTTAGTTTCTGCAACTGTAAAATGGGGATAACCATGCACATAGGGATGGTGTGGATCAAATGAGATGATTCATGTGAAAGCCCTGTAATCTTAAAGGCACACAGAAATACAAGCTAGTTATCCACTAGATGAGATGTCAAAACTTCAGCTACCAGAAGTCGATTATTCAGTGACTCTTCCCTAAGTTAGCTCCACAGAGTTTATATCTTCTTGGGGAGAAATACAGCCTTGGATAGTAATAATGTAAATAAATGAGTCCTTTAAGCAAATATTGAATCATGAAAAATGGCCTGGCCCAGCAACTCAGCTGGTCCAACATACACTGTTCTACAAAGAAAATAAGGAGGGAATACTAAAACATTAACTTAGGAAAACAGTAGTAGAAAATTAGGGGAAATTATATAGTTGTGACTTTTAAAGGGGAGAAATTGTTATGCTGTTAGCTTAATTTCAATTCCTAATAAAAGGAAGAAACAAGCACTAATAGGAACATGTAAACATCTATAAAATAATAGAACCAAAACCAAAGAGTTTAAAGCCATAATCATGATGAAAAAAACCTGATTGCTTTCCTTGATAGCTTTATAGAATTACTTGATTAAAGGAAGCAATAGATGTTAAATATCTTGATTTTGGGGAGGAATTTAAAGCAATTTCTCATGAAACCTCATTCACCAAATTAAATCAAACTGGATTGGATTCAAGCAAGTTTAGGTGTTTTGTTATTTTAATGGCCAAGTACATGAGAGAAGAGATGATGATTACTAAAAACATATCAAATTGAGGAGAATCATAAAGATCATACAAGTTAGGGACCTGAGAGATCAAACAGGTTAGTTTATGGTTGTTGGCTAGGCAGTATGCTAATGAAACTTGAAGAGAATTCTGAATTGAGTGGGTTTTTTTAAAACACACACCAATGAGAATAGAGAAATTGTACCACATCTGGATGTTATACAAAATGGGAAAAAAAATAGCAACAGCTAGAGAAAATTCAATCTAATAATAGGGTTATAGTAGGCATCATAGCACAGTGGCAAAAATGCCAAAATTGTAGTCACAGGACCTGTGGCCAAATCTCAGTTCTCTTATTACCTGTAGAGCCATGAGCATGCACATTAACCTCTCTGGCCTCAGTTTTCTCATCAAAAATGAGGTTGATGATACTATATGTACTCTACATATTACATGTTCTCTCAACCCATGAAATGATGATCCTAAAGAATCAGACAAAATCAGGAATCAGAATCAGAAAACAAGAATCAGAATCAGGAAGGAAAAAACATGGTAAGCAGTAAATACTGAAAGCAACCTAGGCCAAGGATAAGGAGAGGCACACAGCAGAAAAGCAAATGAGTCTAGCAGATCATTTGTAAATCTTTGAAATTTTGGCATACTAATTCTCACCATAATATCTACAAATCATTGGAGTGTCCCAGAAGAGGGGAAACAACCGATAAGATTTGTAGCAATAAAGAGAAATCAAAAGTATACCTCAAGGCTGGATAAATGAAAGAAAAAAGGCAAAGAACCAGCAGGAATAAAGATTGTACTGGGACAATCAGGAAATGATGTTTCTGCCTCTGATCTATTCAACAGATTGGTACTTCCTTGAACTGCACCACATCCATGTACCTGATGGTTTGCTTACTACCCATAGCTCCCTTGGGACAGAAGAAGCCACAGGCAAATGGAAGAGACAAGAGTCTCAGGGATAGCCACAGCATTGTTTTCTTTTATCCATTTCAAGAGTAGAATGAACCATGTAAAACATGCTATTTGAATCATTCTCCTTTACTTTGAATACCCTCTCAAGGCAATGATTCACCTGTACTGAACTCCATAAATAGAACAGAAGAAAAAACATCATAAAAAATGTGAATGTAACAGGGAGAGAGAGGTTGGTAGTTTCAAATGGCTGGCTGGGTTTAGTGAGTGCAGAGGGGGCAAGAATTTTTGTACTATGGATGACATGAAGCTCATTTAATTTGAATTAATCAAGAAGCATATTTTAAGCAATAACTCTTCAGGAATCACAGGGCTAAGTACTGGGGATATGCAGAAAGACAAAAACTCAATTCCTATCCTCAGGGTGTTCATCTTCTAATGGGGGGGGGCAGCATGCAAACAACATACACAATATATATAGTGCAAAGGGAAGGCAAGGGATTAGTCAGAATCTCATGTCAACATAGGATTAGCGTCCTTACCCTTATGTCCATAAGTACAATGGGATTGCCTCAATACATATTTGAGGGGAAATTATGAATATCAAATGAGATAGAGAATTTTGTTGAACACTTTCTTTTCTTTGTAAGAAAGAAAAAGGCCCTCTATTTTGACTATTATAATTTATCATTGGAATAAATATTGCAATGACGTGTAGAGTTAAGGAAAGTTCCTAATTAGATTTTTTCTTTCCCATTTCTGTTTTTCCTAATGGTTCCTTAAATTAGGCTTGGACTTGTTAACCTTCAATGAAGAGAATCTGTATTAGACAAAGCCTAGTGTTTAAGGTTACATTCCAATAATAGACAAGGGACCAGTCAAGACTTCTAGGTAAGAAGGATTGTGCTCTCTGAAATGCTTCATGTAACATTCGAATCCATCTCATTTCACTGTCAGCTTAAAGGAACTGAGAAGACAATGACAGCAGGAAAAGCGTAGTAACTTCTGTGACATAGACCACAAGCATTCTCAGTTGTCAATTTCCCAATTGCACAGCTCAAAGTTTGTGTTTTCAAAGGTCCAGAGATGTCTTCTGTCCTCAAGGTGTCTGTTTTCCTAAGATGCCATTACTTTTTGGTGGAATAAGCTTATAACTTATATAAGTCAAAGAATTTCAAAAAGTGAATTATCCTGACATTTCTCCCCAGTGAAGACACTTTAAACAAGCCATTCACTATATATACTAAAATGCTTAGTACCTTTTTCACATCTATACATTTGTCTGCAGATCTAATAGCTGGAGTATCCTACTCTATGCAATTTCTTTCTGAGACACACCAATTATATAACATCAATCTAAATCTTAGGGCCAATAATTTCAATATATTTATATAGATCAAATATATCTGCCCATATAACACAATGTGGCACAATACATAGGAATTCCAGCTCTGGAAACTGAATGACTTGGGTTAGATTCTCTAAAACAGCAAGTAGCTGAGTAGCTCTGATCAACATTAGTAAAGAGAGCTTCCTCAACTGGGATTTTCCTACACCGATTAAATCAAAGACCCAATCAGTCCCTATCCTTATCCCTATATGCCACATGCAAGTAAACATCATGTAAAATACATTAAAAGCTACATGTAACATATGTGTGTATACACATGTAGCTATCAGAGAAGCTAGCTCTCCAAATGAGACAGGAATATTAATCCTACATTACTTCAGAAATTAAGTCTATTCATCCCCCAAATCACCTGATAAACCCTCATCCTAAAACTGGACTCTCTCTCCTCCCCAGTATTTCAGACAATTCTGAAGTCACTGCTTTTTATTTTTCATGTAATGTACATCATATAAATGTATATTAAATAATGTATATCATATAATGCTTGGCTCCCTTTTTTAACTCCAGGTTAAAGTCGTGTTTGGCATTTAAGGCTCTTCAAAACCAGATCTCTTCTTACATTTCCTTGTGGTTGCAGTTTGCCCCTCTCCATGCATTTACACTCCTTGCACATGAGATTCCCTTTCCTATCATCATGGCTTTGTTCTGGCTCCTCCCTAAGCCTAGAAATATCTCCTTCCTTACCTCTGCTTCTTCAGTTTCCCTGGCTTCTTTCAAGACTCAGGTCATATCCGAGTTTCTGAAGGGGGCCTTCCATTCAGTGCTACCCAGCCAAAAGATCTTTCCTTTCTGGATTACGGTCTATCACGTGTGTGTGTGTGTGTGTGTGTGTGTGTGTGTGTGTGTGTGTGTGTGTAGCTTATATGTACCTAGTGATTTTCAAATTTTCTCACCCAATAATGTGAATTATGTGCATAGATTTTTTGACTTACTTTTTATCCCCAATGCCTGGCACATAGTAAGCTAATTGGTGGATAGAATGAGTAAAGGACAGATGTATTTCTTTGTATGTATACTTACTATATGGAATATTACTAACAAAGCCATTAAAGGATTTTGAGTGGAGGAGTGACAATCAAAATAACACTTTGGAAAAAATTAATTTAGCAATGTAATGCAAGAAGGACTATATAAAAAAGATTAGAGGTAACAAAACTAGCTAGTATACTACTGAAATAGTCCAGGCTTTCAGTAATAATGATAAGAACAAGGTTCCACATGGTAATTACTGAATAAATCTTCATTGACTGATTGAACAGACAGGTGTAGAGTTTTTTGGAGGGTTAAAATTGGCTTTAGAATAGTATCCACTATATACATATAGAATGACACAAATATCTTCATGATTTTGTAGAGAATAAGACAACTATTTAGAGTCCTTCAACCAATCAAAATCAAAGTTATCTACACATTTCTACCATTTCCAAAACATGCTACCTAGACTCTGGTCATCCTCCAGTCCCTCCCACCAAAATTCTCCAGGGACCTTGAGCTCTGATCAGGGCCCTTTTTATTCATATGCAAATGCATATGCCAAAAAAAGAAGTTATACTCACTACTTAACATACAATGAAGATGCTTTTATGAGTTGCATCTTACTCTATGTATTTATAATCCAATGGTTATGAGAGTTCATCAATGCAGGTATCTAAAGAGTGTAAATAACACTTTATTAGCCTACATATCTCAAGAAACTCCTATGGATGCCTTTCAATAAGTTCACCACAGGAATCCAACAACATAAGGAACTTCATCACATTCTCTTGACAGCATTAATACCAATCGAGTAATCTATGACTCATTTTATAACCCACTTATTGTCTTCTTTTTTATTATACAGTTCTTTGCTGACACCCTTTTAACCACTCTTCCTTTAAAATCCTTTATTTGTTAGGTGTTTTAGCCCATTCAAACCCAGTGTATATCTCTAGTAGATAACAATTTTAATTCTGAAGGCTTCCATGGTTCAGCCATACTATAGCAATAAAAGAATAATAGTGTTTAAAAATATTCAGGAAGAAGTTGGGCATCATTAAAACTTTTATTTTTTTATTTTTTGCAATTTCCCAAATGCAGTTTTCCATGCCCTCCTCCTCTCTTTAATTTTGAGCCTAACTCAGATGGAGATGGAGGATGGAGAGAATGAGATACTCATTCTTCATTGTCCTTAATGTAGCCAAACATTGGATTCTGTTTATTTTGTTTATACAAAGAAGGGAAATAATTTTTAACCAGAATCCTTATATAGGCTCCTTTCAATGAAAACCGATTGCTACTTTCTCCCTCTGTTTTAGAAAGCACTTGGATATAATTACACCTTATATGAAAAATGATCTCAGAACTACCACGTTTTCAAGTCTTCTGTTTGTCTCTTCTCTTTCAGCCACTGTAGATGGAAAGCAGGATAAGATTAGCCTGAGAAGCTCATCTGTACATGGCAATTAAGAGCTATTCAGTACCTACTGCTCCAGACAAATCTAATTTAAAATTATTGCACAAGGAGGAGAAAGATTCAGTACTTCTTTTGACAAGGTCTTACCTTCTTAGTAAATCAGATGGGACTCTGCAAATACATTCTTTTTTTTAAAAGAAATTCTATAATTTCACCAAGTTCTTATACCTCTTTGCTTCTTTAAAAAAATGGCACATATTAAGGAGTTATAAGGAAATAATTTATTTTAGTCCACATTGATCCACTACAGTACAAGGGATGGTATCTTTTAAGTTGCATGAGATAACAGCTGGGGAAGACTTGGGAATCTGCTGGGCTTGGCAACAGGAAGACCATAATTCAAATCCACCTTGAAACATTTATTAGCTAAGTGACTAACCTTAATTGCCTCATTTAAAAAATAGGGATAGTAATACCCCTAATAACCATATTATCTAACTACAGAGCTGCTCTGAGGCTCTAAAGCAATAAACCATGTTAAGCACTTTGCAAACTTTAAAAGAATAACCAAATCTCAATTGTGTATATTACTAGCTTCTTAATTATGGAATAATTATCAATAACACAGTGCTGCTCTCTACTACTTTGAAAGACAAAAGAGACTTAAGTAATCAAGAATTAAACTCTGAAATAATTTCAGTCCTTGAAAATAGCCATGCTCAAAGGGTTGAACCTCAGATGTAAATCATACCAGGGACTACCCATAGACATGGGCTCATAAAGGAAACTGGATAGAGCTCAAACTCCTTTAACTCTTAGGGTATTCCTGAGAGAATACTGGACATCTCCATATTCATTCATTGCTCCTTTAATTATTCCACAGCAATGGGTACATAGAAATATAAAGGGAGGTCAAACAGATGTGGAATATTCCCCATCAGCCAATTTTTCAGCAAATGATTGGTACAGTGCCAAGAATAAAAACTGCTGGTCAAGTTTCTATTTAACTGTGATGTATAATTTATAGATTCTAGGAAACAGCTGCTCTAGGCAAAAGAGTGTGAAATAGTGGAGACAACATTAGACTTGGAGTCAGAACACTTAGATTCAAATTCAACCTCTCACTTCCTGGCTAGATGACTACGAACTAGTCACAATATATAGGAGGTTCAATTTCATAATCTACAAAATTGGGAAGACATATGCTTGCCAAAGATGAGAAGCCACCTCTGCTGAGGTGTTTCTCAAGATCCCTTCATTTGGTGAAGATGAGTCTGGGAACTTGAAGGTTATGCCATTTTTTTCACAGGAAATTAAGCAATTCACCAAATAAACTAACAAGATTCTCTAAGTAAAGTAAAAATTTACACTGATGCCTATTGATTGAAACATTAAGATGACCAAAAAGTATCCTGAAAGGGCCATAAGAATTTTTGATAACATGGACAAAGATCATGTCTAATGTGAAAGCATAAAGGAATCATCCACAGCAGTATCAAAGAGGGAACAAGGAGAGAGAGTCCTACCCATACTGAAAGGGTAAGGGTCAGGTGAGAGATTCTATGTCTCCTGTTTGAAAGTGAAATGAGATATGAGATAGTCATTACCAGAAAGTTCTGTTTTCCAGTCAAATTCTTAGGACACAGCAAAACACAAAAATTAAAAGCATAGAGGGGCTTCAGTTTTGATGGAATGAATAGATACTGATGAATGCATGTGCCCTTGAAATACTATCTCTTCTATCTACTTACTTTATAGAGCTATTATAAATATCAAAGGACTTCCTTTCGATGTGGATATAAGGTTTACAAAATGTAAGTAGTGAAAGAAGTATTGTATTTATTTAATAAATGAGGAAATTAAGGTTCAGTCAAAACCTTAAACAACTTTACCAAGATCACAGAGACAGCACTATATTCAAATGTATATTTCTCAAGTTTAGCAACACTACACATACTGTTTAATTAAGTTATAAAGTATACCATATCATTGTGCAACATTATTATTAAAGTACACATTGCAACGATGTCAAATCTAATCATTTTCAGTTTATCCTTTATTTATTTTTGGCATTCTTTTCTTTTAAATTATCTTCCCTCCATCCCACTCCCTCTCCCACCCACTGTAAAGGCAGGCAACATGATATCAATCATATATGTGAAATCATGCAAAACATTTCTATAGTAGTCATATTTCCCCCCCAAAAAAGCAAAAAAAAGTGAGAATAATATACTTCAATTTGCACTCAGAGTTCATCAGTTCTCTCTCTTGAGCCGGATAATATTTTTTCATCATGAGTCCTCTGGAATTGTCTTGGATCATTGTATTGATTAAAGTAGCCAAGTCTTTCACAGTTGATTTCTGGCAATTTTAATATACTCATTTAAAGACACCGAAGCCTCCCCCACTTGATTCTCCTCTCTTCTCTCCAAAAGAGCAATGTGCATGCTCTTGTCCCATGGCCACTGCCACCATTAAGGATTTCTTTTCTTTCTTTTCTCTCACTTTCCTACTCATTAATGCTCCTCTGAACTACTATCATGCCTCACCCTCATGATCCACCCTTTCTCTAAGTTCAGCCTAGAAAAGCATTGGCAGGGGTACAACTAGGAGAGTGAAGAAGGAAATGAAGAAAGGGGGAGCCAATAAAATGGGGACCAACAGACCTAGAAATGGTCAGTTCCTAGGCCCCAGTCTACTTCCTCCCACAGTGCTTAGGTACCTACTATACACCCTCACCTAGAGGCGTATTGAAGCCAGATCAATTTGGGTTTGTGAAAGCCAGTTGTTTAATTTTTAAAATAAGCATTTATACATCGAAAAATTGCCAATGCTATAAATCAAGATTTTATTTCACCAGTGCTCAGTGAGTAAGAGCACCAGCCCCAGAGTCAGGAGACCTGGGATCGAAATCAGGCTCAGATACTTAGCACCGACCTAGAAACACCTGGCCATGTAACCTTGAGCAAGTTACATAACCCCAATTGCTTTAAAAAAAAAAAAAAGATTTTATTTGATCAACAAGACATATAGTTTATAAAGCACTGAACTTGGAGTTATGTAGATGTGGGATTTTCTTTACTGCAAAGTAAGACTCTGCCCCACAACTTTAAAAAAAATCCAACCATATCCAACGAAAGGAAACAGATTTTCACTTCCACTGTCTATATAAATCTGTACCTTCTTTGTAAATTTCATATTTCAAACACTATGATGATGCAAAGTATCAAATCAATTAATAAACATTTAAATGCCTACTATGTTCAAAATAAGTCACTATGCTAGGAACTTCAGCTGCAAAGACAATGAATGGGATAATCCTTAATATGCAAGGGGTACATTAGAACATTACATTCTAATAGGAGAGACAACAGGTAAACATGGCAACATATATAGCATAAACATAAAGATAACACTACAAATAAAGACAAAGTCATTAAAAAAGAGTAGTTTAAAGAGGATCTTAGTAGTTGATACAATCAGGAAAGACTTTGTGAAGGTTTCATCCTGAAGAAAGAAAAAAAGACATCCTAACATTTACAAATTTAAAAAATTTCTTAGGAGTGCTATGAAAGACCCCCAAATCTTCTTACAATATTAATGAAGAGAGCCAATACTGGCAAACTAAATTCCGGGTTCCTTCATTTAAATAACTGTTGCATGTGATAGAAATACTTAGAAATTCCAATTATGAAATTACTCCATTGAAATAAACAGTAAAATCACTATCATAGTGATTGCAATCAAACATTTAAAATTATTATTAATTTGCCTGGAAATATGACAAATCAGTCATGGAGAGTGGTTACAACCTCAATATAGGTATCTTATCTATAAATAGGATCATAAAGAGCTGACAGCTAAGTATTAATTTTAAGGTTTGAAGAGCCATTAGCAATGATCTCGTCCAGCCCGCTCATTTTTACAAACAAAGAAATGAAAGCTCAGATCTCCAAACTCCCAAACCAATGCTTTTTCTATCATACTCAACTGTCTCACCCACAACAGAGTTCAGGGATTCCTACAATGATGGCTGGAGAGCCATTTCTAATGCCCTAATAGGGTTCCTGGTTGCTCCAACAAATCAGATGTCAATATAGATAAATACACTTCTGACCATAGCCTTCATCCTGAGAAAAAAAACAGCTTCAGGGGAGAGCCAAAGGTCTCCTCAAATGACAACCCAGGAACTACCGGATACCTCAGGTTCCTGTCTCTCAGCACTGTTGCTCTATAGAGACTGCTCTTAAGCCAAGCAATAGAAGGTACATGAGTTTGGGTCTGGGATTGTGATTTTCTTTTGTTGTTGTTTTTTTGAGGGGGCAGGAATGAGTAACTAGAAAGATAAAAGGGAGTTTTCTGATGCAAGGCAAGCAAAAAATACTCATATTACTGAAATACTCTACACAAATGAGCAAATTGGGATGGAATCTAAAGTTTTTGATGTTATGGGCTGATAATAAATAAAAGCCTATTTAACTGTTGGTGATATGCGTAGCATTAGCCAAAAATCCACCACAAGCCCATTATGCTATTTGCCAGTTATACCGATTGTATTTATAATATACAATGGATCTTGGGTATCATTTATAATCACCTATTTAGATTATAAAATCCCTCAAGCAATGGAACCAATAAATCACAGAAAAGCTCAGAGCTATTAGAAAACATTAATTCAATTCCCAAAGCTAAATTACATTTCACAATTTCTGTCAATGGATTTGACTAGAACCTTGAGATGATTAATGTTTTTTCGGAGATAAAACAGACAGGGAACACAAAGCCTGCCATTTAGAATTTAGGATGTTGGTGCAAGGCTACTACTGATCACATGAAGAATTGAGAGAGTTGTCACTGATACCACCATTATTCATAAATTGTATAAAATGACTTGAAAAAGCCTAAACTTACTTGAAATTCATGTTTCTCCTTTAGGGCTTCATATTACACTCCTGGTAACAGCCAAGAAACCTGGGTTCTAAAAAACCCTAGAACTTTCACTGCCAAAGAAGATGGATAATACTTATACAGCCAGATCTCCTAAGAAGAATATTGGGGCAGAGTTGTACAAGCCCCTGCCACTCAGTTGTTTAAATAGAAACTCTTTTTCATGAGCTATATTTATTGCAGTCTGCATTTCTGACTTGTTTCTTCATTCCTAAGCTAGAAGCTTCAGACTACAAAATCTTTTACTACTCTACTACCAGACAAAAAAGGTTTATTAAATCTACAGTCAATAGCAAGCCCTGAGGATAAATAAAAAAAAAAGTTGGTAAATGCTCAGTTAGTAAAGACTTTTTGTTCTATTAAAGTTCCCTATGTGAACAATACAGATTGTGATCAACTGTTTCTGTGCTACTGTTTCACTAAATTAATGTGTCTGATTGTGGACATCACATTTAACTCAATTACTATTCCATTTATACTCCAATTTCCACCTAATAGCTCTGCCTTACTAAAACTACATACTTTTCTTCATTTTTCTCCTAACTGAAAATGAATTAAATCTATGATTTTCAATCGTTTTCATTTCAAGATCTCCTCTATGTGGACATTCCCACATACAAAAATAAGTTACTAGGCACCATTGCCAAGTATTTATGTAGCTCTCCAGCTCTGTTTTCAAATTTGTAACATATTCACCATACTGTAAAAGTTGAAGCCAAAAGGAAGCACTGAAGGTGGGTTCAGGAAGTGAAAAAGTGGCGACCCAATCCAAATAGCTACTATCTTATGACCACAATCCAAAGTAATTTCTGGACCTCTAAAGTTGCAAAGATCCTTCTGCTTAAATGAGAACTTCAAACAGCTGTAGTGAAACAATATTGGAAACTGTATCACACCTTCAAAACTAAAATCATAGATTCCCAGAGCTAGAAAGGACCTCAGAGGTCATCTAGGACGAATGGTACCCAAAGCCTCAACATCCCTAACAAAAGGGTATCCAGCCTTGGCTTGGACAGTGATGAGGAACCCACTATTTTCTAATGTATCCCATTTTATTTTCGGGATAGGGTTAATTGTAAATAAGTTTTCCCTTGCATCAAACAGAAATCTAACTCACTGCTACTTCTATACATCACTCCCACTTCCACACACGAGATATATCAGAACAAGTCTTTCTTTCACATGGCAGTCCTCTAAATACCTGAAGTCACCCAAACATTTAGGGGTAAAGACAATTTTCTTCCTAGAAATACTGTGGATGATTCAAATGTTCCTTCCAATATTATTAAAGGAAGCCATGAAACTGAATTTCAGATTAAATTAAATCACAATTATAATATAGAAACTTAGAAATCCCATAGTTACAAATTTACTTCATTTTAAATAAACATTAGAATCACTATCCCATAAATACAGCAATTAAACATTTAATCCACCCACCTTCTGATGACAAATTCCAAATCATTAAATATAAAATTCCATTTCCATCCCTTTAGGGTGTCCAGAGTTCAGACTTGCAGTTCATAGTTATATTGTCCTGTGTGGGGTACATTTATTATTGCACAGTTCAGAGGGATTTCAAACAGTCTGCAACTCCCATAAACAAAGCTTCTTCCTTCCCAGAATTTTAATCCAATACTTACCAAGAATGAATGCTAAGGTACAAAATAGCATAATGGTAGAGATCTCAACCTGAAGACAAAGATCAAGAGCCCAAAGCCTGTCTGAGATATCACCCTGCTGCATGATTATAGACAAATCACCTAATTTCCACAACTTTAGTCTCTTCTTCTATAAAATGGGCATAATGCTGCATACTCCTCAAGGCTGGGAGAAGACCCCTTTCCCAATGTTAAAACACTTATCCACATCCTATTTACATACCCCCAATAAGTGGTCATTCAATCTCTGCTTAAAGACTTTCCCAGGGGCTCTTTCACTCACAGATCCATCTCCTTCATTCATAGATCACTTTGTTACCCAGTTTTTCCTTATACTGAGCCAACCAGTAACTTCTATGTCTGCCTAGTGGGAGCAAGCTGCACATATCTCTTCAATCAGATAACCTTTAAATAGCTGAATGCTTTATAACATTTCATCTTTCACTTCTACAGGCTAACCATTCCTAGGACCTTTGGTAGATGATGATATGCTTAAGGCCGCCTCACTTTCCTGATTTCTATGCTATGGCTATACTCCTGTTGATGTTTTCCTTATTACTACAAGGAATAAAGCTGAACAAAATTCACTAATTGTAGTCTGAACATGGTAGACTATAGCAGTGTTATTACCTTTCTTGCTCTGGAAACCAAGTTTTTACTGATGACAGGTTGCATTAGTTTAGATGCTTGCCATATCAAACTAGAGAGTCATAATAAGTCTTTAAGTCAGCTAAAAGCCCTTATAAGGACTTTCACATTTGCTACATCCCCATGTCCCTTCCACCCTCTACTTACATAGCTGATTTTAAAAAAAAAACAGCTATGAATGCTAATATTTACTCATATTGCACTTCACCTCATTACATTCAGCCCTTCTATTCAAGTTTGTTGAGATTTATTTTGGTTATCAGTTGACATCTAATATATTACTCTCTTCACCAATTTGATGTCAACTGAAAA
This sequence comes from Petaurus breviceps papuanus, assembly GCF_028583685.1. Taxonomy (NCBI): domain Eukaryota; kingdom Metazoa; phylum Chordata; class Mammalia; order Diprotodontia; family Petauridae; genus Petaurus; species Petaurus breviceps. Next base: position 25,936,362 of record NW_027185777.1, read on the forward strand.
TCTCTTAGCATGTCACATGTCACTAATAAAAAATATTGAAATGAATAGAAATAAGGACAAAGTCTTGAAGTACATCACTAAAAAGATCTCCCTCCATATTAACACCCATCTTGTAATAAACATTTATGGGGCTTAGTGAGTTTTTGAAGCCATCAAACTATAATCTGCACATATGATCAGGCTTATTATTTGGTGTCATGGACTTTAAGGTGTAGAATAATTTCTCTAAACTAAATTTTGGTTCATATTTTGGAAAATTTGTGTAATCATAGGCTCTTCCAGGAACCTTTTCTTATGTGGTGTGTTAAATTAAAGAGTGCATTATTTCACTTTCAATGATGCAGGAATTTATAAAAGCACTAGCTTTTCATTGCTTTTAATGATACTGACTTGTCATTATTGTTAATTCATATATTTAAAAAAATCTATTTAAATCCAATGCATCCAGAAGTATCCAGGCCCATATTGTCTAAGGATATCTGTTGGAAATCATAATGTTTTACAAAGAATCAGAGCCCAAGAATTCTAGAATATTTTTCATCACAGTACACCCTAGAAGATATCCAGTTACTCACAAAATGAGTCAAGGGGGAACAATTATTATCCATGGATGAGTACAAGAGTTGAAGAATCCTTAGCTAAGCTCAAAAGAAAAGATCTGATTATACACACATTCCTATAATCTATTCAGACTGAGAAGAGAACAAATTCCAATATATTGCTGCCTCTAAAAAGACAAGAAAAAATCTTTGGGCTTCACTCCAAGAAAGGTAAATCTTTAATAAATATTGCCTATTGAGAAAAAGATTATGAAAAAGATACATTTGTGATAAAAATAAAGTATTATGGGAAATCAGAATAGTGAATAGAAGTCCGTGGTTGGAATAGAAAATTGGCATGAGATATGTACGACCTATAACCTCGATCATAGGGATAGGAATTGAAACTGTACTTTAATTGGTATGGTGAATTCCCAAATGAAGAAACTCCCTCTGTCAACAAAAGTCAGAACTTTCTCTTTAACTTGTAGTCCTAGAAATTTGCCTAAAGTACCTTGCCCAACATCACACCACCAGCATGTGTCAGGGACCAGAATTGAACACAAGTCCTAGGCTAGCTCTCCATTCACGACCTCTGATAACTTCTCTTAACCTCCATCATATGTCCAAGAAAATAACTTCCGAACAGGTTTACCATCTTAACTATAAGAAAATATTTTCATCATTAAGAGGCAGCATGACATAGTGGAAAGGACATTGGACAAGTAAGCAAAAAGATCTGAGTTCAGATCCTGCCTCAGAAACTTGTGTGATCCTAGATAAGATGCAACCTTTCTTGGCCTCCGTTTCCTCATCAATAAAATGAAGAGAAAATAAAAAATAAAATAAAATAAGAAAATAATAATTAAAAAAATGAAGAGTTTAGAAATGATGACCTATGGGTTATCTACATGTACAGTCCTGAAATGATCTTGTGGCTTCATCCTTACCTATACTCCTATTCATAGAGTATGCCATGTTTCTTGAAATTATCACCAAATTACTTATCTTTTCTAATGGTGGGCAGTTAGTTACTTTCAAAGTTTCCTACTCAGAGATCTGCATTCCAGGTCAGTGTAATACAGTGAAGAGTACCACCTCTGGAATCGGAGTGCCTAAATTCAAATCCTACCTTAAACATATACGACTTATGTGTCCTTGGGTGTGGAGGGGGGTCATCATTTAACTTCTCTAGGTCTCATTTTTCTCCTCCCCCCCCCAAAAAAGGAGGAGTTTGGGCCAAGGAATGTTTGAAGTCTCCAGTTCTAAAATGTTCCTTTGATGTTTGGTTGTTTGAGTCATGTCCAACTCTTCATATACCATTTGGGGTTTTCTTGGCAAAGATACTAGAGTGATTTGCAATTTCTTTCTCCAGCTCATTTTACATATGAGGAAACTGAGGTAAAGAGGGTTAAGTGTTTTACTGAGGTTCACATAGCTAGTGAGTGTCTGAAGCCAGTTTTGAACTCAGGAATGAGTTCCTACAACTTCCTAATAATATGAAAAATACTAATAATAAAGACATGGTTGTATAACTGGTTATCTAATCTTAAGAAAAAATCATAAACAAAAAAACACTACACACACAAAATCAAACAGTCTACAACTCTCATAAATGTAGCTTCCTCCTTCCCAGAGAAAAATAAAGCAGACTGGAGGAGGGGAGGAAAGAATGGCTTGAGACCAAAGAGAAACAAAGCACAGCTGCTCCATTTTTATTCCCAAACTCTAAATCAGGACAAGACAATTAGGGAGTACCCCCAAACCGTAAGACTGATTTAAGGATACCCCAAACTATGTGAACATGTAGGAAGTAAGTCTTTGACCACACAGCAAACTAAAAGAGGTTCAAAAGGACCAGCATGGTACAGTATTAAGGGCACTGAACAACAACAACAAAAAACAAAAGACTGGAACTTTAAGTCAGGACTTCTTAATTATTTAAAAAGAGGCAAATAACCAGCTCAAAAGGAGAGATGCATTTCAATGAACTATGACTAAACAGGGTTATAAGCCCTTCAGTGACATATTTAGCTAGCCTGGTCTGCAGCAGAAGATTGTTTGAAGGACTCTGAGCCCTTTCCATTTTGCAAAAAATGTGCCAGACCTTATATTCCACTGGTTCACTCTCAAAGCCATAGGGTCACCTACATATTGTTAAGACACTGAAGTAGGATTTATGGAGAGGATTTTTAAAATATGAAAATGTCCTTAGCAGTAGTTATTATTTTACAAATAATAAGACTTCTAGTTGGTCCACATTTAATTAAAATTAGGAAGACAATGGCTTGCCAACATGCAGCTTTATATGAATGGATTTATGAAGACATAATTCTTAGCATGGTGTACCAAAGTCCTATAAATCTAACTGAAAGACAGCAAGGTTTAGTAATTAGGCAGTTTGGGGCAAGTCAATTAACCTCTCTGTGTTTTGGCTTTGTTACCTATCTTTCCTCTTCTCCCTGGCCATCTGTTAATATCACCTTGCCAGCCTAGTACTCTCAATACTGCCCCATCCAACTGTGGCTTCCAGTTTTGGAACCATAATCAAATATTGGTCATCTCACTATGCCACCTGCACTAGAGCCATGATTCCCCTCTCTTCCACTCCAGAACCTTGGAATCCATTCAAGGACTAAAGGCTCTGATATGCTTTCTCCTTTTCTTGCCTAGAACCAGGCCAGCATACCACTTCCTGGCCATCTCCAAGCCTTGCTGTCAAGAATATAGCCCCCTCTACTCTTTTCCAACTCTCCCCTGTGGGTTTATTCCCCAATTAGAATGTAATCTACTTAAAGGCAGGAAATGTCTTGCTTGCTTGAATTTGTACAAAGGCAGTTATTAGATTAGTGGATAGAGTGCTGAGCCTAGAGTTAGAAAGAAGTGAGTTCAAGGGGTGGCCAGGTAACACAACAAGTAAGAGCACCGGCTCCAGTGTCGGGATGACCTGGGGATCGAATCCAGGGTCAGACCCTTAGAACCCACCCAGAAACACCTGGCCGTGTAACCTTGAGCAAGTTACATAACCCCAATTGCTTTAAAAAAAAAAAAAAAAAGAAAGACCTGATATTTACCAGCTGTGTGATCTTGGGAAAGTCACTTAACCTGTCTGCCTCAGTTTCTTTGGCTATAAAATGCAGATAGTAATAGCACCTACATCTTAAGATTAGTGTGAGGATCAAATGAGATATTTGGAAAGTGCTTAGAATAATACCTGGCATGCAGTAGGCATTGAATAAATGCTTGTTTCCTTCTTTTCTAGAAATAACCATGGTAACTAAGCACAGAAAATGCTTAATAAATCATATATACACCTGTGTATTTTTTGTGTATTTATAGTCCTCTCCATAAGTCTTGTTTCAGTGTCTTAACAAGGTAGAGGTGACTCTATGGTCTCCAAATTTAAACTAGTGGAACACAAGGTCTGGAAGGTTCTTTTAGAGTGGAAAGGCCTCAAAGTCCTAACAATTCTCTACTAGCACTTAGCATGGCCCTTGGCACATAGAAAATGATTAATAGATGCTACACACACACACACACACACACACACACACACACACACACACACACACGCATACATACACACATATTTTACCATTGGTCACTGAAAGTATCATTCCTGTAATTTTCTTTTTTTTCTTATCTTTTTTTTTTTTTGGAGGAGGAAGGTAAGGCAATTTGGGTAATGTGACTTGCCCAAGGTCACATGGCTAGGTTTTTTGTTAAGTTTCTGAGACCAGATTTGAACTCAGGTCCTCCTGACTCCAGTGCTGGTGTTCTATTCACTGTGCCACCTAGCCACCCCCATTCCTGTAATTTTAAAACAAAAATACCTTTCACTAGCCATCTGTAGCCTTTATGCTTTGTCTTTCCATGTTAGAATGTAAGCTCCTTGAGAGCAAGGATCCTCTTTAAACTTGACATACCCAGAGTTAGCACTGTGCTTAAAACATAGTAAGTACATGAGAACACAGTATTAAATGCTTTTTCCCCTATTCATTCAATCTGCATACCTAGGCAGGCCTTAACTGATTCAACAAGCAGTTTTAAGGATCTACTTGTGTCAAGTACTGTGCTAAGCACATGGGGACATGGGGTGTTGGGGGAGGAGGGAGAGAGAGAGAGAGAGAGAAGGGTTATACCTGGTCTTCAAGGATTTATTGTGAGGAGCAAAAAAAATATATATATGAAAAGTGCTTTCTGACCACAAAGCATCATATAAGACTTCCATACAATTCTATTTTTAAATCAAATTCACATATACATAGATTTTTAAAATGAAGAAAATAAAAGCTCAGAGAACAATTTTTTTTCTGTGCCGTGCCCAAGACAATGGGTGAAAAGTCTAGAATTAAAACTGTTGGTGAATTTCATGAAAGCACTGATTTCCAGTTTTAGGATTTGCCTATGTATTACTCCCCAATCTGAAGGTTAGTTTGGTAAAGGGGAATTAGTAGAAAGGAAGGAAAGAATCATAAAGTACTAGAGCAGAAAATGGCTATCAAAATTAAGCAGTTTATAGGGCCTGAGGGAGCATAACTGAAAAAAAAAATTAGTGTTGTGCTTTGAAAATGACTCTTCCTTGGCAGATTGTCAAAATGTCCCAAAGTGAAATAATAGATCCTGAGTGGATTGCAAGTTTAAATTAGCCAAGACCACCTGCCTGGTGTTGTGCCACTCTGGTGTTAATAAAGTTGCAGCCTTTGTTTCCCATAAGAGCACATCCTTGTCCTTGATTGCATCTTGCTTTTGGCAATGAGCAGCCTGACACATTCCAGGAACACCAGGGGTTAATATCTTGTGCCCAATGACAATATTAACTTGCCTGCATTTAATCGGTCAAAAATGTTCCCCTATTCTTTCAAAAACAATGGCATAGGAAGGCAGGCAGAGAGGCAGCAACAGCTCAGTGAGTGGTATAAACTGTAGTGCAGTTCAGGCTGTGGTCTATCAGCAGGAGTTTCAGGTTAATTTTTGAGGACCAAATACTTTATCCATTTAAGTACTTGGACTTAAGGAAAGAGAGAAGCGGAATTCTCTGAAATGAACAACAATTTCAGAACCAGAAAACCTGGGTTAGAGTTCAGAGGCTGGCAACCTGGACTTCAAGGATTTTTATGTTTCATAATTCCATGGCTTCATGTTTTTGAGCAAGCTACAGCAAAGTGAAAAGAGTCAAAATGACTCCATGAAAAAAACCATTTTTGCCATTCACCGTCTAAGGAAACCTGTTTAAGTCATTAAACATTTATAGGCCTCTATTCCCTCCACTGAAAAAGGAGGGCATTGGATTAGAAGACTGACTGAAGAAAAGCCAATAATATGGCACACTTCATAGTGCACTGGACCTGGAATCAGACCTCAATTCAAAAGCAGCCCCAGCCACTGGCCAACGATGTAATCTTGGGTAAGTCACTTAACTTCTATCTGCCTTAGTTTTCTCATCCATAAAGTGGAGGTAAAAAGCACCTGTTTCCCAGGATTCTTGTGAAAATAAAGAAAATATTCATAATGCACTTTGAAAATTTTAAAGAACTATATAATTGCTATTTAATAAAAGTCCCTTCCAGATCTAAATCAATGATCATATGAGCCCCCTGTGACCAAAGTTCCATTACCATTTTTTGAAAGCTCAAGTAGAGAAGGAAATAGCAAACCATTCCAGTATCTTTACCAAGAAAACCCAAGGACAGTATAGTCACAGGGTCATGAAGAGGTGGACATAACTGAACAACAACAAAATACACAAAGCACTGTGTTAAACACTTTTTTTTAAAACCCTGAATTCATAGAAATTACAATTTGTCTTAATATTGTTATTGCTACAAAGGAGTGTTAGTACTAGAACAAACGGGTAACAAGCAGGCTTCTGAAATATACTCCTACTATCATGAGAGTTAGAACTTGAAGAGACTCAGGGAGACCAGATGGAATGGAAAGTCTTGAACAGGGAATCAGAAGACAAGGGCTCAAGTTTCCTCTGTGATGTGACACAAGTGTCATAACCTCTCTTAGTCTCAGTTACTGAAAGGGGAATGTGAAGATCTTCCCTGCCCCCTGATAGGTTGAATGTAATCTCATGGAGCCTGTGCTGGGAGGAGTTTGCTGAAGGGTGGAGCATAGCCCACAGGAAGCTGGGAGTCAGAGCAGTTAGAGACTGAGAGAGGAGAGTACCCACCCAAGCAGACAGGCAGGCTTATGAGTGTTGGTTTGTGGGAAGGCTAAAGGATGGTGTGGCTCTCTGTACTGTTACAGTTTATTAACTTCTTTGCTACTATGATGGATTTGGCTTTCTGGTTCTGGGATTTGGTCTTCTGGTGTCTGAACAAATGTTTTACTTCTGTCTTCTCTAAAGAGAGTCTGTTATATTTTTTAATTGAGCACTGTGAATATTGTGTTGGCACTACAGTTGACTCATCTCTCGAGTGGGGAAGTTGGATTAGATGATCATCAAGCCATAATCCAACTCTAATTTGCCTGCCAGCTCTGAATGATACTATTAATGATACTATTAATAATGATACTATTATCCAGAGATCACTTAGTCCAACCCTCTACTTTTATAGATCAAGAAACATATTTGTCCAACAAGTCCTATGAAGTAAACAGCAAAACAAAGATCCAAACCCAGGTCATTTGAGTCCTAATCCCAGCCTCTTTCCATATTACCATGCTGCCTAAATGTAAAGGTGAATGAGGGAAGGCGTGAACATAGGAGAAGGAAAAGGATAATCTTCTTGAAAGTAGGGATTGTTGCATTTATTGTATTTCCATTCCTATCAACTACCACAATGTCTGGCATGTAGAAAAGATTGCTAGTGACAGAGTTTCTAGGAATTTTACATTTGGCTCATGGTCCACGGTGCTTTCCATGGAGTTTTCATACCACAGAGGTATGCTTTATTATATGGCATAACATCAGGTTCTTACATGCGGGATGATGTATGCAGCTTTTGTTGTTGTTGTTGTTGTTTTTATTTTCTAGCAAGCAAAATAAGACCAGAAGGCTTAGGATGCACAGAATGTTGCAGATCTTGAGAGTGATGAACTATTTATATTGTTAAGAAAAAAACAAGGGAAAAGGGCTGCTTCACAAAACAGACTCTTTGGGGGCCAACTGAAGGTCTGTGATGCAGGACCATATTTTCTGGATTTCACCCTCTTCCACCCACAAAGTCATTACCCAAGATACATTAAAACCATAATAATCTTCATCATTTTATGGATAAATGCACAACACATGTGATCCATATTTGCAAATAATCCTCCTGGGTACGTGGAAATGTGCTCACAACTGCAACATTTCATAGTCATATCACAAATAATAAAGATGATAGTGTTCCCAAGATAGGTTTTAACTAATGAGTTTTGTGCCAGTAATATAAGTCCATAATGCATAACAGCTAGCAGCAGAACAGTTAAATAATTAAATAACACCCTATGATAATGCAAAGAAGAAGCTTGAATGAGGCAGGGAAAGAGAAGAAGTTATGTTAGTTATTAAATGAGAAAAAAAGAGTTCCTGTGTCTTACATGAATTCTATTGATTTTTCCAACAATTTTGGAATATTAGCTACCATGGGTGCTGTCTGTTTTTATGATCACCAAGAGCTTCTTTGGTTTCCTTTCTGAGCATGTTGCTTTTTATAGGACCATATGTAGAACAGTGGTATCAACAAGCACATGGTTCACAGCCTGCAACACTCCAGAGTGCAGGTCAAAATAGATCCAAATGTAAATGGGAAATATTTATCAAACAAATAAAAATAGAATAGAATATAGGTGATGTTAACATATGGTTTTCTAAGTCAATATGTGACTCTCAGGGATCCTTATGTACAGATTGGTGACCCCACATTTCTCTTTTGAGTTTGACACCACTGATGTAGACCCCTCTTTTTTGATGTATATGATGCCTTGAACTTAGTGTTATTGAAACAATGGGAGTTCCTGGGTGGTATAACAAGGCAAAGCTAAAAGAACACTAGGAGAGTCAATAATAAAGGTACCCAAAAAAAGGCAGAGGTAAGAAAAAAGAGGGGTGTGCGGTTTAGTGGAAAATATGTTTCCATACTTTTGTTTTTCATTTCATGTGAAAGAGAATAAATTTGCATACTTTGTGTCAGGTCATTATCATTCTTCCTTATTTTTCAAACTATGGAAAGTAAACAGTAGAAGGAAGCTCTTGAATCTCTATACTACCTGGCATGGAATAAGGCACTTAACTAAAAATTCCCAAGCTCCCGCCTCCAATCTTTGGTCTCTCTTACCTCCAGAAGTTAGCATGTGTAGACAGTAAGCTTTCCTTATCTCTGTCTCCTAACAACCACCTATTGGGAGGCAGGTGTGGAAAATCACCATGACTTTTTCATTTCTCATTATGGGTAAGGAAGGAAAATTTGAAATGGTATGGCCTTCCTTAGAAAGTGAATATTATTATATAGACAGTCAAATGTCTTCAACTACTCCAAAGAAACATCTAGCAGTATCCGCCAAATTAGTATCTCTTAATATCCCTATTACCAGAGTTCCCAATCACACAAACTCCAGAAGGAAAGCACTATCAAAAGGTCCTTTACATCAGGGATGTTTTTAGCAGTTATATATCCCAACTACATAGCATGAATTTTGTAAGGATTTTTTTTTTGCCTTAATATAGAATTTCAACTCAAGTTATGGAATGAACATTTTACAGCAGAAATTACTTGTCAGATTTCATATTAACAGCTTGTTGAAAGTTTATACATCTAGGTATACCTTTTTTAAAATGAATGTTAGCATTGGTCAAAATCAAGCAGCAAAATTGTGAATCTCTTTATATAATAAATTTAGTGCTTTATACATTATCTCACTGAAAAACAGGAGGCACAAATTCAATATCATGACCAAAGTTTCTTTGCCACCAAATATGGAGATGTTATCTACAAACCAAGAGTAGAATTTCAAAAGCAAAATAATCCTCAAACTAGGACACACGTGGTAATTTGCAAAAGTAGCTTAAAAAAAGGAAACCCCTTACAAATAAGGATACACTGGAGCTAAGAATTATTACAGGCTGAGAAAACTCATCTCTTCTCAGCCATGGCAGGGTATTTGTAAAATTCTACTCTTAAGACCTCTGCAAAAAGTCTATCATTTTGAACACATTTGAGAAGAAGAGAACATGAAAAAAAGTTCAAGTGCCCAATTGACTTGAATTTTGTTTCATTCTTTTGGCAGCATTTAATAAGAACTTGAGAGCTTCTCCAAAGTTTAGAAAGTCATTAATGCCTGGTACTTGACACCTTTGCTGCACTACAGGCCAGATGGATGAAGCTGGCTAAAGACACTCAATAAGACAGGAGCTTCCTGAAATTTGTTTGGAAACCTTTTTATTGCTTTAAATATGGAGCTTTTGAATTTGGCAGTGAGAAATAAACTGAAACTCTATCACATAAATTGCATGATTTTTTTTACTGAATTAACAAAGTTGGATGTTGCAAAAAGAAATAAATAAATGATCAATTCCAGTAAAGTGTTTCAATTATAAAATGTGATACAAGTCCCTTGTTTATTAAAACTCTGGTCATCCAAGACTGAGGCATATGCCAGTGCTTCCCATATGGTAGCCTTTTCCACATGTGGCTACCAAGAAGTAGGAACAGCACAAGAGAAATGGCCTAGGTCATATGCACTAAAGAATAGAAGTCCTTGAACTGTGTTCCCAGGTTCCCAAGAAACCATCCAGTTAAGCCTATAATAATATGTGGTTTCCTTTTGGTTTGGATCCCTTCAGATATATGGCCCACATTATAGACATTTCTTTTATCCATCCTGTTGTTTCAGTCTCTCAAGATTTTTTTGGATCCCAATTCTATCATGTAGTATACTATAATTATCCCTCCTAATTTTGTATCATCTGCATTTTTGATAAGTATGACATCTATGCCTTCATGTAAGTCATTGATTAAAATGCTTAAGAGAACAGGGTCAAAAACAAGACCCTTTGATAGACATTCCACCAGAATCTCTATCCAAGCACACTTTGATTCACCAAGCTGATCTATTATTGGACAATGTTAAGAACTCAGCCTTGAGAAAAGTAAAAACAGTCTATTTTACTAAAGCAAGAACTATTTCAAATACAAAATAGTCTTTTGTTTTCCCTTTGAGCCAAGAAAAGGAGGTCTGTCTACCTACAGACATACTCTATTCTCCCCTATCCTGAGATAGAAATAGTGTTGAGCAGAGATACAGAGAAGTTTTGAAATAAGAAGTTAGTTTTCTTTAGTTTTCTAAACCTTGTTCCAATGTACACCACCTAAAAATTAAACTCTGTACAATCCACCACATACCATCATCATTTTCGTATCTCCTAAAACATCTCCTGCAATTGAATTCAACAAAAATGTTTAAAGGACCAACTTTCTGATAATGCATCCCTTTGTACCAGTGATACAAAGCAAGAATCTGGGCTCAAGTAATTTTCACTCTACTGGTAGGTATACTGTATATACATATTATATAAACACAAGGTTGTATGAAGAGGTGAGAACACTACAGAAAATGGAGTTTAGAGGAAGACTTCCCATAGGAGGTGGCACCTAGGCTGAGCCTTAAATAAAAATTAGGAGAGGTGGCATTCCACATATAGGGCATAGTCTATGTCAAGGCATGGAGAAATAATAAACAATATTAAGTTTGGAGAATAAGTACTTCGTCAGTTTGCCTTAATATGTACAGGAAGGGGGAAAAAGTGAAATTGTTGGAAAAGAAAGAAGATTGTGGAAGGCTCTGAAGGTCAAAGTTTCTTAGTCAAGGAGTTTGCATTTTATAATAGAGACAATAAGAAGACAGTGAAAATTTCTAAGTAGGGGAATAACTTGGTCACCCATATATCTTAAGAATATTACTGGCAACTATGTAGAAGATTCATTGAAGAGGTAATAATTAGATTAGTGTAAAGTCTAGTGAGAAGCAATGAAGGACTGAACAAGGGTGGCAGCCATGTGAATAGGGGAGAAGGGCATGAATGTGAGCTATTATGTAGGAAACACACAATAAATCTGTGTGTACACATACACATATACATGCACACATGCACGCATGCACACACACACAGCCTCAGGGCATTAGAGATGGCCAAAAAGAAATGTTCCAATAAAACCCAGGAGATATCAAACTTGTAATTATAGTGTAAGAGTTCTGAGTTTCCATCATTCTGCTCATGCCAAAAAGTAAATTCAACTTTCTTTATATTTACAAACAATAAGCTGATTAAATTTGTTTTAAAATAAAATTAATGTTGATCTGGATGATATGGCATCCACTTCAATGAAGTAAAGCTGACAACTATAGTCTCCAAAGGGAATACATAAATATATCACTGGCATTTGGCATCCTTGAAAAAGAGCACGTCAAAATCTGTAAAGTTCTTTTAACAAAAAAAAAAAAACCCATTTATTAAAACAAAACACAACAAAAAAGCAGCAGTTACCTCTAAAGTTAAACACAATTTAATGAAAACACATCTTGAGAAAGTTTCTGCTTTGCTCTTTCTATTTCATATCAAAGAGAACTGAATACAATTTATTGTGGTTTAATTTCCTTTGATTTTCTAAACACCCTGCAAGTATACTTTCTAATTAAACATTTTTAAAAATACTACATTTTCCCTAGATGTTTGAATGTAAGACACATACAAAGTAGAGTCGGTACTCCAGAATCAGCATGGATAAAATGACTTTTTAGCCTAGGGAGTCATGCAAACTATGATTCCAATATTCAAAAAGTCAATGTTAGGTAGGAACCAAGAACATTCCTACAGATAAATTAATACCTAAAATAGTACGTCCAAAAATGAAATGTTGAAAATCTCAATTAGTAAAGCTTTAGTCAGTCAAATATCAATTAGTAAAGCATGGACAGGTGGGAGGTGCAGTGGATAGAGTATTGGCCTTCACGTCAGGAAGACATCCTCCTGAGTTCAAATCTGGCCTCAGACACTTAGTGTGTCACTGAGCAAGTCACTTAACCCTGTTTGCCTCAGTTTCTCCACTAAAAAATGAGCTTGAAAAGGAAATAGCAAACCACTCCAGTACCTTTGCCAAGAAAACCCCAAAGGGAATCACAGAATCAGAAATGAATGAATGACAATAAAACATTAGTCCACAGTGGGGAAACACACATACACACACCAGATTTTAATTACTACAATTCATAGAAGAATTAATTTATGAATATTTAGGGACTTCACATTTAATAAAGTTTATGCTGGGAATCAAGCCCAGAGAAGTATCAGATCATAACTTTCTGCCTGAAATGGACCTCCAGTGTGATTTAATTTATTCCCACCATGTTACAGATAAGCAAGCTAAGGTTCAGAGAGGTTGTGTCTTTCCAAAGTCACACAACAGTAAATTGTAGAGCCAGGATTCAAACCCCATCAGTGAGCAAACAAACATTTATTAAACGCTGAAAATGTGCCAAGTTCTGTGCTCATGACTGGAGATACAAAGAAAATCAAAACCTGTTCCCTGGCCTCAAGGTGTTCACATTTGAATAGAGGAGACAACATGCAAAAAATTCCAAATATAATATACGAACAGTGGAAATGGAAGCCCAGACCTTCTGAATCCCTAAAGAATTAAGGTCACACAAAAAAGCAGCAGAGAGGAATGTGATGGATGTAGGCATGATGTGACATACCACTAGTCAAGAATTGCATAGAACCAAGATAAAAGGTGTCATATAAAAAAGCATGACTGAATTGATTTAGATTATAATTTATTATGTCATTTATATTATATATTGTAATTAAATTAAGAATTTAAAAATAATTAAAGAGAGGGACTGGTTCCATAATGAAAGGAGGAAACAGTCAATGGACAACCTTCGTCCCTTACTGCCTCCCATGAAATCCCAAGAGATCAACAGGAACCCATTCCCAGTTATACACCATTGAGTATTTATGGGAGTACATGGACAAATTCATAGAGAATGAACAAAGTGGCACCTATATGATTAGAGTGCCCATATTCTATGAGACCATAGTTCTATATAAATATAAAAGTATATGTCTTTATCTGTAATGGAAAGGGAATTTGAAGATCTTCCCTGATCCTTAATAGATCTAGGGAATTTGAAGATCTTCCCTACCCCTTAATGGGCCTCAAGTGGAATCCAACAGGAGAGGCTTGGTTGGGGTGAGCCTTGTTTTTCAGGAAGGCCCACACCTGTTGTTACTTTGTAATTAGACACTGGGTCAACAGGGTTTTGATGTCCTCTGACCCTGAAGAAGGGTACATACACTCTGAGGTGAAGTGTTCCTTTGGGGCTCACTTATGGGACAGTATTGTGATTTGGCCAGATGACACTCTGGGTAGCCTTTGAGCCCCCCAGCTTTGAAAACCCAGATGCTGGTGCTTCTCTCTCTGGTAACTAACACTGCATGTATGTAATGGTCAGACAGTTAGAAGCCCTGTCTGTTGGTTTGTTGAACTGTGTTATTTTCTCTGTCTGTAGCTGTTACAGTATTACATCATGTGTTCTCATCTTCATATAGGAAGGAGACATAGGTTTAAATACCATCTCTGATACTCTCTCTCTCTGTGACCTTAGACAAGTATTTTAACTTTTTTTTTCTTTTTGGAGGGCAATTGGGGTTGACTTTCCCAAGGTTACTCAGCTAGTTTTTGTGTTAAGTGTCTGAGGCCAGATTTGAACTCAGGTCCTCCTGACTCCAGGGCCGGTGCTCTATCCACTGCGCCACCTAGCTGCCCCAGGTATTTTAACTTCTATGAGCCTCAGTTTCCTCATATGAAAAAATAAAGAAATCAATCATTAGGAAATGATGCCAAAAGTTTTTTAAAAAACAAAAGTCAATCACGTTTCAGTCCCATGTTGTATATAAGTAACAAAATAAACAATAAAATCATGGGGACCTAAATGTCTTTCTGTATTTCTGATAATTTATTCTAAATATTTAAATACATATTTTGTCTTACAAAATATTCTTGAATGACCTTAGAAGTGGAGGAGATCTTAGAAATCCAAGAGTCCAAACCCTCTTCATTTTTACAGACAAAGGAGCTGTGATCCAGAGACATTACTCAGCCTTAGAGTAGGCAGCATGCTAGAATGGGAAGGGTATTGGTTCTGTAGTCAGAAGACCTGGTGTTTGCTACCTCTGTGATATTGGTTCAGTCTCTTAACCTCCCTAAGCATCAGTTCCCTCATCTGTCCTCAACAGCATCTAGCTGGTCTCCTCACAACCAGTCCAGTGCTTTATCTAATATGTATGTATATGTACATATATATATGTATATGTGTGTATATATATATATGTGCAAATACAATATGTAAATATCTACATGAATCCCCAATATACATATAGAAATTGTACTAAGGTAACCAATCATACATTACTTGAAATTGCCCATTTTTTATACTTTTAAATCTAAAGTCCTTGCCACAGAATTACAGAAAGCCCCATTAAGATATACATATAATGTATAATATAATATATAATATAATGTGTGTATACATACATACATACACACACATACTTTATTCTAAAGGAAAGTTATGTTTCAGAAGTGGCTAGTAATTATTCAGTTATAAAGTATTTGAAAGCATTACCAGAAATTTATCCTATGCATTCCTTTTGGGGGAGGGGTGGGAAAATACACACAAAGTGATTAGGAAGAAAATGGCTATCTCATTTCTTAATTATGGAAACAATATTTTGCTGACCACCCGGTTTCCTTTCCATTCAGCTTTCACCTATCTACTATTAATGCTTTGTGAAACACAGAGATATATCAATCCCTATAATTATGGCAAAACAAACCTAAAACATGTCTTTATGGTTTGAAACTTGAGCTTAGCACATCTGTGGAAGTACAAAGGCTATCTGAATGTCCTAATCACTTTGGGGAATAAGAGTCTTTTGTAAAGCACTATCTATCTCAAATACATATTAGTGGCACAATGTTAAAATCATTACATTTTATTTAATTACAGCCCACTCTATATGGCCATGCACATTGTCTGGGTTACAATTAATCTTAATTAGTCAAACCTACGGTCTAGCACCATACAGAGCAATCAAGATGATTACAATATATGTGGTCTTTATATATTTGTTGTTTTGTCTCCATTCTGGTTATCAACCAAGCTATTATAAGAACAGGAAGAAAATTTTTACAATATAGCAACATAGGAAAAAAGAGATAAATTCATTTCCTGTTCAAGATGGGGGTGGGAGGTTGAAAATAACAGAACTATTCTTTTTTTTTTTCCCCAGCACAGTCGATTCTCAATTTTATAAGCTCATGCACAGCATAAATGTAGAGGGGGGAAGGAAGGAAGGAAGAGAGGAAGGGAGGGAGGGAGAGAGACAGAGACAGAGAGACAGAGAGAGAGACAGAGAAAGACAGAGAGAGACAGACAGACAGACAGAGACAGAGAGAGACAGAGACAGAGAGAGAGAGAGACAGAGAGAGAGAGAGAGAGAGAGAGAGAGAGAGAGAGAGAGAGAGAGAGCATTAGAGGTAAAGTCCAGAAGATGGGAGTTTAAAGCCTAGTTTCAAGACTTCCTAGCTCCCCTGCACAAATCACCTGTTAACTTCTAGGTTTTTTTTTTCTTATCCGTAAAATGAGGATAATATTTTCATAAATACTTCCCTGCACCGCTACTGAGAAGAATTTTACAAAGCACTAAAGAAATGAAAGACTTTATGCTGGTTTTAACTCTTTATTAGGTCTTATTCAAATGTGTTTCTAAAAGTAAAATTCTGGCACATAAGATGAGATTTTGTGACTTCAAATTCCATCAGAAAGCTTTTCTAAATCTTAGTGATTAACAAAGTACTTTACACCTGGGTGAAAATGTTAAAAAGGATCTAATCTCATCTGTACATATTATAAAAGTTATTAGGACAATGGTGGGGGAGTGATTGGTTTTATTGGGGTTCTTAAGCAATATAAGGGGGGTCTAATGCATATCCAGCTTTCTCAGATTGGGTCTTCACATGTGAAATGCGAGGGAGAAGATGGTGTCTCTCCCTATGGAGGAAGCCAGGGAGCTGCTTCCAAGAGAATCACAATGACATGTAAAGGAAGTACCTTGGGGGAATGGACACTTAGTTGATGTTTGACTCTGAGCAAGTCACTTAACCTGTTTGTTTCAGTTTCATCATCTGTAAAAAGAGGATAATAATACAGAGGATTCAATGAGACAATAATTGTAAAGTGCATAGCACAGTACCTGGCACAAAGTAAATGTTATAGAAATGTTAACCACTACTATAGAGATGCTGCTGCTGCTGCTGCTGCTACTACTACTACTACTACTACTACTACTACTACTACCACCATCACTACCACTACCACGCATTTATAAACATTCTGTAAATGGCTCCAGTCAACTAGAGATTTGTTGAAGAGGAGACTCTTTGATTGACTCCAGAGGAATCACAAAAGGCTCTGTTAACTTCAGTTATGGGCTCTGTGCCTCTGCATGTATACTATGAGATATGAAAAAAATAAAGTCTTCCTCAGCACTCCATCATTCCAGAGACCATGTTGAACAGTGAACATAGTATCAGTGCCCTGTGATTCAAGAGGAGATCTCTGCAATGGCCTTCAGGACTTGAGTGCAGTGGAAAGATTCAGTCAGCAATCATACCACATCTGGATAGAAGCTTGGTGTGACCAACGCTATCCAGGGGCTGAGTTATATTTTGAGTCAATTCTCTCCCTAAGTCCTTCTGCCCAGAGACTAAGATCATGTACAAAAGGATGTGCCCCAGCGGTTTTAAGGAAGATGTTTGTATGTTTGTAACTGCTCCTTTGTATCTAATGTTAAGTGGCTAAATAGAACTAAGAGTACTTACTAGTCATTGGCCAAAAATAAGGAAGAAGCATAGCCAGTGACAGTTTATGCCAATAGAAGAAAATAAAAATATCCACACACCCCACTCACAGTACCTGAGAACACTGAGAGGCTAATGTAGTGACTTTACTGGCCCTGAAAGAATGGAGCCAGAGCATTATCATTATACATCAGAAAGGAAAAACAGATTCAGACTTAAATGGGCAAAGACTATGGAAGGGAATGAGAAGATCTTTCTTTAAGAGAAGGGAAAAAGCTCCTTTTTACTTGAAAAAAATATTTTATAATGGCAAGTGATAAAAAAAAAAATATGGGTGAATGTGGTTCTCCTTGCTCTCTGTCTCATAACAAGGATCCTAAAGAATTCATCAATTAATGAGTAGGAAGCTGACAGTAGTTGTAGATTTTGAGAGACAAAAGAAATAGAAATGGTCCACTAAACAACAGTGGTAAAGTTATAAGGGCACTCATTCTGACACTTAGACGATTCTGACTCTGAGAACAATGGCAAGAGCTTTTATCTTTTCATTGATTTAGATGAGATTAAAAGAAGCCTTCCATTTAGACCCAACAGAATTTAAATATGGTTATAGATAGAAATTAGTTACATACCGAAGAGTTTTTATTTCTTTAATCCTTGCTCAAACTGTATTCTATCATTTAAAAACTAGGAATAATCCTTATTCATATTCATGTTTAACTATTTTTATTAGTTAGAATTTTTTTTAATTGTTAAAAAACAGGATAGTGTCCATCTCAAACACAGGGAAGGTGAACTCAGTTGTTTTAGATCGAGTTGAAAATACAGTATAACCAAAGCACCACCTAGTGTCACACTACCCTAACTGCAGCAAAGGGCCTAAAAAGGGCTAAACAGTTTTTTTGAAAGGGCCAGTCTTACAAAGCCTAAACTATATATAAATTAACCATATAAATGACAGGGTAAAGTAAAATAAGATAACAGACAACAAATATCTAGAGAGACTGAGAACTAGAGAATGACATTCTGGCAGCTAAAGGGCTGAGTTCCAGAGGAGGGAAAGTAGTATAAAGTTGGCCATTCTTGCCACAAAGCAATTTTAGATATTTTTCCATCAATTCCAGGCAATATTAACTCTGTGTTAAGTTGTCTCAAGGAAACACTAGAAGTTTATAAATCATATTGCCCTTCCCACATTTGTTCATGCACCCAAATATGGAGAGTTATCCAGGCTCCTGTTCTATTTATTTCCTTTCTTTCCACAGAGCAGGAGAGCAAGAAAAAAAAAATTGGTTCCTCTGCAATTCACAGTTGGCGAGTACTTCACCCAGATGTCTGGCAGCTGGCTATTGACTACAGCAACACTATGAAAATGAAGAAAGTAAACTGCATCCATGTGGCCAAGATTTATCATGTTCCTCCTGGGCAGAAGTGTGTGGGAATATTCTATGAAATGAGTAAGTGTCATATTGGCAGAGGATGAGCAATATCCCCCTAAGCCTCTCTGCCTGTATTGGTCTGCTGGGACTTAAGAGCTGTTAAGGAAGTGTGCCTTCCACAGAAAAGTAACTCAATACACTAAAGTTCAGCTTAAACTTATATACCCTCAAATTGAATGGTTAATATTAAATTTCGAGATCTGCTGTCAAGATGCAGCTATGTTAAGGGTTGTACCATTCAGGTCTTAGTGGGAAAGTTAAAGGAATGTGAAATATACTTTAAATAGACAAGTCACAAATACAAAAATAAAGATTTCCTTCCTTTAAACTTTTCCTTATAAAAAACTTAACAAATCAAACTTTAGGGAATGGACATTTGTTTGCAACATAGAAATGCTAATAAGCTATACAAGAAAATCTAATCAACTATAACCTCTTTCTGAAGAATAATTGTTGGTTGGTTTAAAAGTAAATTGTGTACACATGTGTACATATGTAATTACAATTACGTGTAAATTATACACCTAAGTTGCCATGAGATCTTTTCAAACCCCTTCACAGTGAGCTTCTGGCTAACTAGTCAAACTCTGGTTTCTCTTTGCCCATAAAGTAACAATGTAGTTTCCCAAATTTTTGTGTTAAATTAATGCAAATTCTAAATAAACCAAGGCAACACTTGTTTAATGTGACAATTTTCACATCCCCACCTCTACAGTTATTTTTAGTAAGTGCTCCTTTATGCTCCACCAACAATTATCTATCATCAAACAGATTCACAAAAAAAGCAAACCAGGTCATGGCCTTTTCTCCTAGGATTTCTGGACAGGAAACAAAAATGCCCTATCAGAAGGAAATTTTACACAATGCAGTTCTATAGCATTCTAACATAGTATACAACTTCACGTGGATTCTTCTCTGACACTACTTAAAAGACCTTTTCTCAAATCTTGCTGTTCCTAAGAGTTATCTTTCACTAATGAAACCAGTATGTGGAAAGTACTAAATAATTGTAATCAAATAAACCAATACTACTAGGGGTGCGTGTAGTATGTGTGTGTGTGTGTGTGTGTGTGTGAGACATATCAAGAATGGAGCAGCAGCAGCTCTGATTTAACAGAGTATTTTGTGAAAGGAAAAATTTACATTTTTTCTCTGTGTGGATTATATAGGTGTATGCTCAGAACCAAACCCTCTGCCGTCCTCTCCACTTCTAAAGCTTATCTACTCTCATAATTTTGGCCGTCATCTTTTTGCAGAACTTTGCTTACCTACAACCCTAAACCAGATCTCTCCTCTAAACTCTACTCTCCCACTTCCAACTGCCTGTCAGATATTTCCACTTAGAAGCCCTGCCATCATATAAAATTCCAGGTCTAAAACCAAGCTCATCTCCAGCTTAACAAATCAGCTTCCTTTCTTTATTTCTGTCACTGATCAAAAATAATAGTCCCTGTCCGAGTTTATAAATCATTAGTCTCTTGGTCACTCTCCCCAAACACCAACCAAGGCCCTCTACTATATTCCAGATTTACTTTTTTTGAAAAAAAAAATACTTTTTAATTAAATAAAATCTTTCTTTTCTCTCTCCCAACCACCTCAACTGGAGGAGCAAGCCTTTACACAAATACATGTAGTCCAAAAAACACAATTCCAGCATTGGGGGTGTGTGTGTGTGTGTGTGTGTGTGTGTGTGTGTGTGTGTGTGTGTGTGTGTGTGTGTGTGTGTGTGTGTGTGTGTGTCTGTGTGTGTGTCTGTGTGTGTGTCTGTGAGAGACAGAGACAGAGAGAGAGACAGAGACAGAGAGAGAGAGAGAGACAGAGAGAGGCAGAGAGAGAGACAGAGAGAGACAGAGAGAGACAGAGAGAGA
>NW_027185777.1:25967063-25968982 GCF_028583685.1 Petaurus breviceps papuanus
GAGGAAGGAAGGAAGGAAGGAAGGAAGGAAGGAAGGAAGGAAGGAAGGAAGGAAGGAAGGAAGGAAGGAAGGAAGGAAGGAAGGAAGGAAGGAAGAATTATTAGCATTTGTCATGTAATTTAAGAAATATCTGTGTAACG
Organism: Petaurus breviceps papuanus; assembly: GCF_028583685.1. NCBI lineage: Eukaryota > Metazoa > Chordata > Mammalia > Diprotodontia > Petauridae > Petaurus > Petaurus breviceps. Next base: position 25,967,204 of record NW_027185777.1, read on the forward strand.
TCAGCACAGAAACGAAAGCACAGGTTTTCTTGCCGTTCAGTCATTTGAATGATACATTTAGAGAATAGCTACTAAATAACCTTGATCATATTCTCCATTTCTTTGCAAAAAACATCTAATTTCTCCTGGGAAAAAAACCTATTATGCTACAGTCTTGGGTTTTGTTTTGTTCTTTAAGACTAGATTAAAGGTAGAGGGTGGAAGCAATCAATTCAATCACTAGGGCAGAGATCTAGCCTTCAGTTGATGGCTCACAGTTTACACATTTTTCCATCTGCATAATTGACTTCCATGTGGACTTTTTAATCCTTTTCCTTATTGGGTCCACTGTCAAAGGACTTTCTCCATGCATACACTTTCCTGAAATTGCTTTCTCCACCCAATTTTTCAACCACATGTGAAAGATTTAAGGGTTTGCATATGAAAGGTCCTATGTGAAATGTCAGCATTCTGACCCCTGAAGCCCGGGGAGGCTGGAAGGGGAAAGTACCCCCAACCACCAAATCCACCCTGGAAGGTACAACACAAAAACATGCAAAAAAACATACAGGAGTGTGAAACTAAGCCACAGGGGTCTGAGATGGAAAAGTGAAGTGTGTGTCAGCGCTGTCTCTAACACATACAGAAGAAGCATAGAGCCTGGCAGGCTGGGTCCTAACATGTCTAGGAACTGCATTTCACTTTCTCACAATATTGTCTTTATAGAAGACCTGATTTTTCTAGACATATGATAATTTATGCATACTGGTTATCAACTAATTAATGCCATAGTTAGAACATACCTGTTCCTCAACAATGTTATAGGACCTTTGAATCAGAAGACCTGGTTTTAGATCCTGCCTGTAATATTTACTAGCCATGTGTCCCCGGGCAAGTTAGCCTCTCTGAACTCCATTATCATTTATAAAATGTCATGAATGAATGAATGAATAAATGAATGATTCTCATAGGCTCACAGATCTAGAACGGGAAAGGAACTCAGGAGTGATCTGGTCAAACTCCTTTATTTCACAGATGAGGAAACTAAAATCAAGAGTAGATGAAAAGCTTGCCCAAGGTCACACAGACACTCTCAGAAGTGGGATTTGAATCCAGGGTCTCTAATCCTAAATACATCCTGCTTAGCACTGTACCAAGAAGCACTCTCACACAATCTATTCTTTGTAAACCATATATCAGTGTGTCAGGCTCCCATGATTGCTTTTTGTAAAAAAAAAAAAAAAATTCTGTCTACCAAAGCAGAAAACAAACCCACTTATTTATATCCATCTCCTTATAGATGAAGTTCTTGGTCTTTATGTGTGTCATGGGTCCCTTTAGCAGAATCATGTTTTTAAATGTATAGAATGCATGGGATTACAAAGGAAACCAAAGGTTAGTGAAAACAAAGATATATTTTTTTTTCCAATTGAAATTCACAGACCCTATCCACAACCCTCAATGGAGCCCTTGAACAACAAGTTAAGAATCTCTCTACTCAGAAACATTTTATCATGTTTGTCGTAATATAGCTAGTATCAGATGCAGCATTCGACTCATCTTCCTGACTCCAAATCCATCATCCTACCCATTCGGCTACACTGTGTGATTATTATTATTATTGAATTGTGAAATGCAAAAGTATTTTTCCCTAAACAATTACAATGAGTTCATGCAATATGCAGCCTTAAATTGAACACATTAAAATCAATGAATAAATAAGTGGATGGATGGACGGACAGATGGACGGAAAGGATGGATGGATGGATGGATGGATGGATGGATGGATGGATGGATGGA